>NC_136543.1:21425235-21510235 GCF_910591455.1 Pholis gunnellus | reverse complement strand
ACAACGTATGACTGAGCCATCAAAACAACTCATGACAGGAAACGTAGTCATCAAAAAAACTGTGGAGCTCACAGGTTTATTCACACTAACATGAAACTCGTCAAACTAACAAACCACTAATGTGACTTTGAATGAACAACATTGAAAAGTTGTATTTTCTGACAGGAATATGTGACAGTTCGTCATGTTGACAACACGCTGCAAACAAAGACGCGCTAAAACCGGACAAATGTGTGAATAGGAGCAGCATGTTCGGAGCAGCGGACATGTTTCTGTGTACCGTAGCAACGTTTCCTCATGAAACAGTTTGTGTGATAGCTAACAAAAAGTTACTCCTCACGCGTTTTCCTACAAAACTGCATATTATTGATCGTTACGTTCTTACGGTCTTCTCATAATGTTCTTGTTCTTCCGTCTTCTACTCAGCTAGTTTTAGGAATAGATCAGCGTTTGGGTTCAAATAACATGTTGGTGACCAGTGGAGCATTAAAGCATTAAAGCCAGCTGACTAGCAAACAGCTAGCTTGGTAATCCCACCATGCTTTAATGAACAGCTGGTCTATCTCAGCTGTGTGACAGCAGCACGTTAAAATACATATTCATCTCTTACCTCCATATTTGAAATGCTTTTTTCATCTTGTTTTGGCCGCACATACTGTACGTATCGGTGCGTATCGGTGCGTATCGGTGCGCTTACACGCAGCAAACGTGACCTGCGTTGGTAAACCCCCCGATCGAACACGTGTTGTGGTTGCAGTGAGTCAGTCGGCTCTGTGGGTTTAGTGATACACACACACACACACCTACAGAGTCTCTGAGGCGTCCTCATGTGACTCTGACTGTGGAACAAGCGTAGCAGCCATGTTTCAATGTGAGATGTGTTTTTGTACCCACAGGCAGGTTTCCAGGTGAGCTCTAAAAACAAACCTTTACTCTCACGAACTCAAGCAACATCGCCATAGAAACGCCTCACAAACAAGTCGGCATCTGAACGCAGCTCTTCACGTATTGATTCAGGAGAAACAGAACAGCTTCATTTGAACTCATCGTTCTAGATTCTGTGCTTCAGTCGACTTTTACTTTATAAACTGCAGACGTGTCGATCAAACCAACACCTCACATGTAGATGAGGCAGCAGCACGTGAACCTTCCAGTGTTACTGTCATCACTCGTCATACGTTAGTGGATCCTATTTCTCTAAATGTCAAACTTTTCCTTGTAAAAAAACGGAATTTACCTGCAGAGAAACGTTACAGGCGTTTCTCACTGGATGCAAATAAAAAAACTTTGCATGTTTGTTTTAAAAAAAATCTAAAAGCAGGGACCAATGAGAGGACCGGTGAGCGGTGTGCTCGTCCAATCGGTCGCAGGAGGAGTCGCTTCTTCATCCTGCTGTAGTTTGAATGAAGCCAGTTTTGTCAGGCGGGAACCAATGAGAGCAGAGGAACTCACAGGACACATTATTACAAGAACGGCTCTCATTCAACCAGTTTAAACTCTCAGTCATTGAAACGGCCTTGACATAACAGAAGCCGTCGCTTTAACCTTGTGTCCTTTGCCTTTCGTGTGTGTGTGTGTGTGTGTGTGTGTGTGTGTGTGATTCAACACACAACAAGGTAAAGCTGTCAGGACTGAACACGCCTGCAGCATTTAGTCAGGAATGTGAGTTACATCTTGTTGAGTCAACGCTGAGCCATGCAGGGAGCAGGAGAGAGAGGTGGGAGGAAGGGGAGGAGGGGGAGGAGTGGGAGGAGGGGGAGGAGGGGGAGGAGGGAGAGGAGGGGGAGGAGGAGGAGGAGGGAGAGGAGGGAGAGGAGGGGGAGGAGGGAGAGGAGGGGAGTCAAATGGGAGAAACGTAACCAGAAAACAGTCGACGCCTCCCGTCAGGTTTCACTTCCTGACTACAAACCCTCAAAGGTCGACTGTCGTGGTTTGAAGGTAAATCTCTCGGCAGCCATTGGGCGGCTCGTGTTCCCCTTAAGGCTGAATTGTAATAACTTTGGTGATCCTCTGACTTCTCCTTTGGCGCCATCATCGGGTCAAGTTTAATGTCAGATACTTTAGTTTATGCAGAACAAGACATAGATACTGAGACGCTGAAGGTGTTTGTGTTGAGCATACTTTATTCCTCCCAGGGGGGGAAATGCTGCGTTACTGGTGCTCTTACAAATAAGCACAAGAAAATGTAAATAAAAAAGGAATAAGGAATGAAAAAAAAAGATTTTTATCTTCTTGGAATTTATTGTGATTTTTGTTTGTTTTTCATTGGGTGCAGGTAAATGAAAGGTTGACATGTCTGCTGTTGAAGAGGACGTGTTGGTGTCGTCAGCGCCTCCTGGTGGTGAAGCCGTTCATGACGCTCACGTGTGTTTTCTGAAGCAGCTCTACTAGCCGAGCACAGTTAGCTTATGAATGAGTAACATCCGCATTCACACCTGATGTAAACACACTCTCAGTTTAAACCAATGACTTTGATCCTTTTACACTGGAGGAGGAGATCCGTGTGGGCCTGTCCCAACAGGTAGCCCTCTACCTGTGTGTGTGTGTGTGTGTGTGTGTGTGTGTGATTACAGGGTACAGTAATAACAGCCTTGTTCGGTGGAATGGCAGAATAATAACTCACAGCGAACGCCTCCTTTCTCTGGTTCACAGGAAGTTAAGTGAGGACAAAAGAACTGATCAGCGTTGAGTTTAATCTATGATGTGACATCACGAAGATCAGAGGAAACCACTCGTTTTCAACTGAAGTCACATTTTAATGTTTTAACAGTTTCAATGTTTCTGAATCCACTGAGTGGTTTACGTCATGTCACAGCTGACTCACTGATGGTCTGGAATGGAAGGACTTTATGATCATAGTATACTCATAGTATACTATGATCATAGTATACTATGAGTATACTATGATCATAAACATACTATTCCTTTGTATGATATACTATACTGTAACTTTTAATCACTTTTTATGACATACTAAGCTTTGACCTTTTGTAACTTCTCAACATACTTTGACTTTTGTTTTTTTAACACTTTAATAACTTTAGAATCACGTCATATTCTACTGTTATAGTTCTACTCTATAGTTCAACAGGACTGGTGGTGGAGTGAGACGTCAACACAGACTCTGCTGGTAAGTGAGACGTGTTCCCTTTGAGAGAAGAAGTGTGTGTGTGTGTGTGTAATGTGTGTGTAATGTGTGTGTGCGTGCGTGCGTGTGTGTGTGTAACGTGGTAACGCGGTGTCATGTGGGGCTTGAAGGCCGCGTGATGTCAGTGCTCTGGAGTTAATGTTTTTGGGAGTCTGGATGACGAGACTCTACAGGACGACGTCTATGAGACGATATTCTACGACTGTAAAGACGTTTTGTTGTAATAAATTATTATATTATGATTCTTTCTGTGACTTTTTACAACATACCATAGTACATCCTTTTGGTTGCTTTATAACATACTATAATATAACTTCTATACTATATTATTAATTTCTTTATAATATTTGATGTTTTTTATGAAATACTGGCTTTTAATTCATTTATCACGGCATCGTATACTATGAGGTTTTGATGTTATATGTACTGTGACTTTTTATGTTTTTATTTTACAACAAACTATATTATATTATATTATTATATTATAATATATTATGGCTTTTTATTTCTTTTCTTTGACAGACAAGACCGACTATATTATGAATTTGAAAAGATATCCCATAATATATGACTGTTTTCTGACATAGTGTTCTTCAATCAGGAGAGACCAGATAAAGGTTTGTTATGAACAGGATGACGTCTGGACACGCAGTCCTTCAGAGTGAACACTGAGTGTGACCTTGTGACTGTTTTACAGGTTAACTCTGACTTTTTAGTTCACGGTTACTTTTAAATGGAATACTATACTTTGATATTTGTTAATTTTTATTGACTCATTCTAAGCTTCACGTGACGTCTTTTTTATTACATACTATGACTTGTGATTTTTTATTGATTTTTTTATTTGACTTCTTTATGAGTTTACTTATGAAAACACTTCTATGCATACCTGCACACACACACACATACACACACACACACTCTCACACACACACACACATGTCCAGACATAAGAAAAAGGAATGTATTTAATCGCGATTTGTCCCAACATGACATCCTGTAACTGACGGAACGAGGCCATCGTTGATGGAGGTGATCCGTTTGTATTCACATTCATTAAATGTCACATTGTTTGGAGGATTAAGGATTCAAAAACAGGAAACGGCAGAAACACACCTCCACACTCAGGAAGGGCGTCTCCTCTGTAGCTCGTATCAGATCGGAGGGAAAAGGCCTGCTGCTGCCAGGCTCGGGCTAAGTGTTACATATTTGTGTGATGATTCATATGTCAGTTTCTGTGTCGAAAGGGAAAAGGGTTCTCCGGATAGATCGAATATTTACATTCTCTTTTTCTCTGTGATGAGTGCAGCATTCACAGAGGAAGGTGAATTTAATGCAGCATGACACTAAAAACACATTTTAATCATTAACATTTCCTCAAACTCTCCATTGATTCCAGACGACAGCTTCTACTGTGTGTGTGTGTGTGCGTGTGTGCATGTGTGTGTGTGCGTGTGTGCAAGTGTGCATGTGTGTGTGTGTGTGCGTGCGTGCGTGTGCGTGCGTGTGTGCATGTGTGTGTGCGTGCGTGTCTGCGTGTGTGTGTGTGCGTGCGTGTGTGTGCGTGTGTGCATGTGTGCGTGTGTGCATGTGTGTGTGTGTGTGCGTGTGTGTGCATGTGTGCGTGTGTGCATGTGTGTGTGCGTGCGTGTGTGCATGTGTGTGTGTGTGTGCGTGCGTGCATGTGTGTGTGTGTGTGCGTGCGTGTGTGTGCGTGTGTGCATGTGTGCATGTGTGTGCATGTGTGCGTGTGTGCATGTGTGTGTGTGGAGTTTAAAGAGATTGATACACCAGATATCACTGACAGGTCAAGTCACTGGAGGGAAAAAAAAGAGTAAATCTCAAACTCAATCACATTTCGCCACAAAATATCTCTTTATATGAACACAATGAATCGACAAATCTGCACAAACAAGATTATTATTATGTGAATAATAATAAAATAATAAAAGTTTGTCCATCATCCACCATGATAACCGACTCTTTTGGTAATCTGCTGCTAGCTGCTAACCGCAGGCTCAGCGGTCGCCATATTGAGAGCCGTCGAGAGGCAATCCAAATGCTCCCGATCTCGTTTATAGCACGATCAATGACAGCTAACCCTCACATCCACAGAGAAGAAAAGGATCCTTTTGAGAATACTATTTGATATCTTTAGAAATATGTGACGATCTGTTCTGTGACATAATAGAAGAATAGAATAGCATCGTGGACTGTGTGACATCACTGCTGTTTAAACACACAGCTGCTGACAAACGTTGAGGTTTGTTCAGACAAACTGAATCCTCCAGAAAACAGAAACCTGAACATTGAAAGTGAAAGAGAAGCTCTGGGTTCTCTCCTCACTGGGTTCTCTCCTCACTGGGTTCTCTCCTCTCTGGGTTCTCCCTTCTCTGGGTTCTCTCCTCACTGGGTTCTCTCCTCACTGGGTTCTCTCCTCACTGGGTTCTCTCCTCACTGGGTTCTCTCCTCTCTGGGTTCTCCCTTCTCTGGGTTCTCTCCTCTCTGGGTTCTCTCCTCTCTGGGTTCTCTCCTCTCTGGGTTCTCTCCTCACTGGGTTCTCTCCTCACTGGTTTCTCTCCTCACTGGGTTCTCTCCTCTCTGGGTTCTCTCCTCACTGGGTTCTCTCCTCACTGGGTTCTCTCCTCTCTGGGTTCTCCCTTCTCTGGGTTCTCTCCTCACTGGGTTCTCTCCTCACTGGGTTCTCTCCTCACTGGGTTCTCTCCTCACTGGGTTCTCTCCTCTCTGGGTTCTCCCTTCTCTGGGTTCTCCCCTCTCTGGGTTCTCTGGGTTCTCTCCTCTCTGGGTTCACTCCTCTCTGGGTTCTCTCCTCTCTGGGTTCTCTGGGTTCTCTCCTCTCTGGGTTCTCTCCTCTCTGGGTTCTCTGGGTTCTCTCCTCTCTGGGTTCTCTGGGTTCTCTCCTCTCTGGGTTCTCTCCTCTCTGGGTTCTCTCCTCACTGGGTTCTCTCCTCACTGGTTTCTCTCCTCACTGGGTTCTCTCCTCTCTGGGTTCTCTCCTCACTGGGTTCTCTCCTCACTGGGTTCTCTCCTCTCTGGGTTCTCCCCTCTCTGGGTTCTCTCCTCACTGGGTTCTCTCCTCACTGGGTTCTCTCCTCTCTGGGTTCTCTGGGTTCTCTCCTCTCTGGGTTCTCTCCTCTCTGGGTTCTCTGGGTTCTCTCCTCTCTGGGTTCTCTCCTCTCTGGGTTCTCTGGGTTCTCTGGGTTCTCTCCTCTCTGGGTTCTCCCCTCTCTGGGTTCTCTGGGTTCTCTCCTCTCTGGGTTCTCTGGGTTCTCTCCTCTCTGGGTTCTCTCCTCTCTGGGTTCTCTGGGTTCTCTGGGTTCTCTCCTCTCTGGGTTCTCTCCTCTCTGGGTTCTCTGGGTTCTCTGGGTTCTCTCCTCTCTGGGTTCTCCCCTCTCTGGGTTCTCTGGGTTCTCTCCTCTCTGGGTTCACTCCTCTCTGGGTTCTCTCCTCTCTGGGTTCTCTGGGTTCTCTCCTCTCTGGGTTCTCTCCTCTCTGGGTTCTCTGGGTTCTCTCCTCTCTGGGTTCTCTCCTCTCTGCATGTTTAAAAAGAACAGACTTGAAGGACGAAGCATGTTTTGTATCTAATCACATCTTTATTATATATTTAATATTTATTATTTATTACTAAATCTTCTCAACCCGTAACTTTCTGATATTTTGATGTTTTTTTGCTGACTTGTGCAGATTTGAAGCCGGTGGACGTGTTCGTGTTGATTCAACACACATGAGAGAATGTTGCAAAGCAAAACAGCAACGACGTCAATGTACATGTTTTTCTCTTTCCATGGAGCTACGCTAGCAGTTTCCCCCTGCTTCCAGTCTTTGTGCTAAGCTAGGCTAACCCCTATAGCCATGAAACCTGTAGATTCACCTGAATATATAAAACATGAACGTCATCCGCGACGTGACCCAGTTGAGTTAACTTGTTGTCTCGTCACTCAGCCTTCGATGAGATAAATGAGACATTCATTCATTCATCTGCTGCTCAGAAACAGTTTGTTCCTCATGAAACTGACTGAATCATGTTTCTGGATAAGACGATGTCCTAGTTCTCTATAGTGGATTCCTGATTATTTCATTTCTGTTGTGGACTCATTCAGAGGTTCAAGTGTGAAATAAACTAAATCAGAATCACCTAAAGAGGAGATTTATCATCATGTTGCTGTATGTGAGTTTTCTGACTGTCGACCTTTAAAGTATGAATAAAGTTTTCTTGATTAGTTCATAAAAACTGTTTTTACCACAGTTGTGTTGGGAGGATCACAGAGTTACTACAGAACACCTTTAATATAAGATGACACGTGTGATCCTAACGCAGGTCTGAATGCTGCTCAAAGAACAAGAAGAAGTAAACTGAGACGTGTTTGAAGTCGGTTCACTGAACAGAATTCTGGTGTCATTCAGTTTATATTGTAATCATATTATTGTTATTGTGTTATCGTCATAGATGTTCTACTTAAAGCAGCAGTTCATGTGAGCACTGACCTTCACACGCGGGGTTCTGTCTCGTGCTGCTCGTCCTGTGGCCTGCAGCGCCCTCTGCTGGTGGTTCCTGGTGTTACATCATCGCCTTCAATCAACACAAACCTCTGAACCACCGGATCCCTCCGGAGACAAAACTCCTGCTTCTGATCGGGAATTCATTATGTGATGCATATAAAAAGAGTAAAACACTGTAAAGGGATCTGGTCAAAACAACAAACTACAAAGATGAAATAGATAAATAAAATAAAATACTAAAACACAAAGACAAGTTAAAGAGTAAAAACCTACACGAACAAAAGCTGAAAATAAAAAGACAAACAAAAAACTACCGAACAATAAAATGAAACCAACTCAAAATACACTAAATTATAAATCCAGAATCACATGCAAACTAAAAATAAATACATAACAATAAAAAACTAGAAACACAAATAATATAAAATGTAAAAAACCTGAAAAACTAAAACAACAAACTCAAACTAAATTAAAGCTGCAAGCAGCGATGTACGGGCCCTCGTATCCTCCCGCACGTCGGAGGTACTGGCGGGATGCCGACAGAAGCGGCCATAAATATCTGCGACCATCAGACAGCGAGCCCACAAGGTAGACTTATTTTTAATGATTGGACTGTGTGACACTGGAAAAAGTAAAATAACTTTAAAAGTAAAGTAACTAAAAAAGTAACTTTAAAAGTAAAGTAACTAAAAAAGTAACTAAAAAAGTAAAGTAACTTTAAAAGTAACTAAAAAAGTAAAGTAACTAAAAAAGTAACTTTAAAAGTAAAGTAACTAAAAAAGTAACTAAAAAAGTAAAGTAACTAAAAAAGTAACTTTAAAAGTAAAGTAACTAAAAAAGTAACTTTAAAAGTAAAGTAACTAAAAAAGTAACTTTAAAAGTAAAGTAACTAAAAAAGTAACTTTAAAAGTAAAGTAACTAAAAAAGTAACTAAAAAAGTAAAGTAACTTTAAAAGTAACTAAAAAAGTAAAGTAACTAAAAAAGTAACTTTAAAAGTAAAGTAACTAAAAAAGTAACTAAAAAAGTAAAGTAACTAAAAAAGTAACTTTAAAAGTAAAGTAACTAAAAAAGTAACTTTAAAAGTAAAGTAACTAAAAAAGTAACTTTAAAAGTAAAGTAACTAAAAAAGTAACTTTAAAAGTAAAGTAACTAAAAAAGTAACTAAAAAAGTAAAGTAACTTTAAAAGTAACTAAAAAAGTAAAGTAACTAAAAAAGTAACTTTAAAAGTAAAGTAACTAAAAAAGTAACTAAAAAAGTAAAGTAACTAAAAAAGTAACTTTAAAAGTAAAGTAACTAAAAAAGTAACTTTAAAAGTAAAGTAACTAAAAAAGTAACTTTAAAAGTAAAGTAACTAAAAAAGTAACTAAAAAAGTAAAGTAACTTTAAAAGTAACTAAAAAAGTAAAGTAACTAAAAAAGTAACTTTAAAAGTAAAGTAACTAAAAAAGTAACTAAAAAAGTAAAGTAACTAAAAAAGTAACTTTAAAAGTAAAGTAACTAAAAAAGTTACTTTAAAAGTAAAGTAACTAAAAAAGTAACTAAAAAAGTAAAGTAACTAAAAAAGTAACTTTAAAAGTAAAGTAACTAAAAAAGTAACTTTAAAAGTAAAGTAACTTTAAAAGTAACTAAAAAAGTAAAGTAACTAAAAAAGTAACTTTAAAAGTAAAGTAACTAAAAAAGCAACTTTAAAAATAAAGTAACTTAAGTAAAGTTATGACTTTTCGACATGGTACACTGACTTTTTCATGACTTTTTTCGACATCCTATACTATGCTGTTTATAACTCCGCAGCAACTCCCTTCATCAACATCGATTGTCTTCCTTCAGGATGGAGTCCAATCGCCAAAGACGTTGCACTATTCACATTTGTACAATGTGTAATAAATTATTGTGAAATTCTAATGAAGTCTCTCCTGATTGAATGACTTTTTTGACTGTTTTTCGACTTTAACCCCAGTAGAACAAACTGAAAAAACACAATTGGGTTTCATCATTAAATTCTTTTCTTTACTGCATTTGCACATAATTCACTGAACACACAGAAGTCCAGAAGCATCCAATACATAAACTGACCGATGAAAACAAGGTAAAAACAATACATCTGTAATAAAATACACTTTCATGTTCTTATATGCATAATATAAAAACAATAAAGGAAAATATTTAAATTGCAGTAATTACTATTTACAAAAGGCATTTTCTTTTAAAAGGAACTTTTACAACTTCAGTACCTATAAATAAATCAAACTATATGCAGGTCAGGTGCAGTAGTACAAAAAGGCTTTGATATCAGGAGAGTAAGGTGACAGTTTTACAGCAGGACAGAAAGGCGGGATAAGGCCTGATGAACATTAGGTAGCCTGGAGGAGTTCACCAATGAGGAGCGAGTGCTTTTCCTCCGTTTCGTCTCTGGCCGGTCCAGGTTGCCTTCCAACCCAGCTGATATCACGCAGAAGTTCCAAATCATCAAGGTTGATAGGGTGAGGTCATCGCTAACGGAAATAACGAGCCTGTTGACGAGGGCAAACATATCAATAGTACAAACTACTAAACTTTTTCCCCCTATCATGTCCTACAGCCCGTCAACGGCCTCCCTACTGCACAGACCTGCTTCTTCCTGTTTCGCCTGCCCCCTTACACGAGCCAGGTCATCCTCGCTGAGCGTCTGCGTTACTCCATCCACAACTGCCCCTCCATCGACAACTACATGCTGACCCACAACACCGACGCAGCAGACAGCTCCGACACAGAGGAGTGAAGCGGCCAGCTGTGGTCAACCTGGTGGTGAATGTATCTTCTCCCATGCCATGCACATTATGCACTGAACACAGACTTCTATTCGCCAAACCTGTAAGGTAGTGTACTGTACTGTTTATATGTTGGTTGAAATTAAAGATATGTGTAGTTTTGGTTTTCCAAATGTGCAAGGTGTTGTAATTAATGCAGTGCTTACTCTGAATCAACACTACAGGGATACGGAATAAGAGTTTTTCAAATAAAAATAAAGTAACTAAAAAAGTAACTTTAAAAATGAAGTAACTTTAAAAGTAACTAAAAAGTAAAGTAACTAAAAAAGTAACTTTAAAAGTAAAGTAACTAAAAAAGTAACTAAAAAAGTAAAGTAACTAAAAAAGTAACTTTAAAAGTAAAGTAACTAAAAAAGTAACTTTAAAAGTAAAGTAACTTTAAAAGTAACTAAAAAAGTAAAGTAACTAAAAAAGTAACTTTAAAAGTAAAGTAACTAAAAAAGTAACTTTAAAAGTAAAGTAACTAAAAAAGTAACTTTAAAAGTAAAGTAACTTTAAAAGTAAATAAAAAAGCAAAGTAACTAAAAAAGTAAAGTAACTTTAAAAGTAACTTTAAAAGTAAAGTAACTAAAAAAGTAACTTTAAAAGTAAAGTAACTTTAAAAGTAAATAAAAAAGTGAAGTAACTAAAAAAGTAACTTTAAAAGTAAAGTAACTAAAAAAGTAACTTTAAAAGTAAAGTAACTAAAAAAGTAAAGTAACTTTAAAAGTAACTAAAAAAGTAAAGTAACTAAAAAAGTAACTTTAAAAAGTAAAGTAACTAAAAGAGTAACTTTAAAAGTAAAGTAACTAAAAAAGTAACTTTAAAAGTAAAGTAACTAAAAAAGTACAGTAACTTTAAAAGTAACTAAAAAAGTAAAGTAACTAAAAAAGTAACTAAAAAAGTAAAGTAACTAAAAAAGTAACTTTAAAAGTAAAGTAACTTTAAAAGTAACTAAAAAAGTAAAGTAACTAAAAAAGTAACTTTAAAAGTAAAGTAACTAAAAAAGTAACTTTAAAAGTAAAGTAACTAAAAAAGTAAAGTAACTAAAAAAGTAACTTTAAAAGTAAAGTAACTAAAAAAGTAACTTTAAAAGTAAAGTAACTAAAAAAGTAAAGTAACTAAAAAAGTAACTTTAAAAGTAAAGTAACTAAAAAAGTAACTTTAAAAGTAAAGTAACTTTAAAAGTAACTAAAAAAGTAAAGTAACTAAAAAAGTAACTTAAAAAGTAAAGTAACTAAAAAAGCAACTTTAAAAATAAAGTAACTTAAGTAAAGTTATGACTTTTCGACATGGTACACTGACTTTTTCATGACTTTTTTCGACATCCTATACTATGCTGTTTATAACTCCGCAGCAACTCCCTTCATCAACATCGATTGTCTTCCTTCAGGATGGAGTCCAATCGCCAAAGACGTTGCACTATTCACATTTGTACAATGTGTAATAAATTATTGTGAAATTCTAATGAAGTCTCTCCTGATTGAATGACTTTTTTGACTGTTTTTCGACTTTAACCCCAGTAGAACAAACTGAAAAAACACAATTGGGTTTCATCATTAAATTCTTTTCTTTACTGCATTTGCACATAATTCACTGAACACAGTTTGTTTGAAAGGGTCCAGCCAAAAAGCCATATGAAATATTTATTTCCATCACCTATGGCACCTTCCTTGTGCCAGTAGGTGGCGCTATGACTTTGTGAAAATGTTGGCATGGAGATGTGTTCAGGCCTGGACCAGCATCATGCAAAACTAGTTTGGGGCATATTGAATAAAGTACCTTGTAGCAACTTCCTCTTTCATGGCGAATGGCACGAAATGTGCCTGACATGGGCGCCACATAAAACGAAGGTCGTTCAATGTCAGTACACCATTTCAGTAACTTTTCATCATTAATGTCTTTAGATCATCTTGACCAAATTTGAAGTTGATTGTATAAATTCTGTGGGAGGAGTTCGTTAAAGTACAATGCCTGAAAACTATGAAAAATGCCTAAAAATGCAAAGAAATGGGAGTATTACTGCATTGGCCCCTAGTGGTTGTATGGAATAAAAATTTGAGGGTATGTTACAGGACACAATGTGAACATATGCTACAGATTTCGTGATGATAAGCCACATGGTTTTGAAGTTATATATATTGCTGTAGAAGGCCAACTCCTCATGAAATTCATTGGTCCATATATTCTTAATGCAATAAGATATCAAGAAACTTTTCATAACTTTTGATGATATATATCCAATAATGATTCACAGCAAATTTGGTACCAATCAGACCCAGGGTCTAGGAGAAGTGATTTCTTTTTTTTTTTTACAAAATTCAAAATGGTGGAAAGTTTTGGTAGGCAGAGCTTAGGGTCCCAAGAGGATTTTTTGTAGAACTCATTCAGTTGCTCATGTCTGTAAAATCTTAAGTAATTTGGACATACGGGCTGTTGGGGCTTGCCTTTCCATTATCTAGGTGGCGCTAGCGAGTAATTTTGTATGCTCGAGCATTGGACCCATAAAATATCAAAATTTCCCGCAGTCCCGATATGCTCGCCAAATATGGGGAGGTTGGGGACATGTCAGATACCCTTAAACGGTTTTTCATCATAGGGTATAATAATAATTCCTACAGATACAATAGGGACCTCGCGGACCCGACGTTGTCGGTGCTCGGGCCCTAATGAACACAACCCAACGAAAAAATGTAAAAGAGGAAATAAAAAATAAATCAATAAAACAATTAATTCAGATTTGCAACTAATTCAAACTATTGAGCTACAATTTAATTCAATTTATGAATAAGTTGTGTGAAATATATAAATCAGTCGATTATTTTAGATGTTCTACACACCTGATGTCACCTGAACACACCTGAGTGGCTGCACAAGGGAAAGGTCAAAGGTCGGGCAAATCAATAAATAACGTCACCAGCAGCAGTGGTTTTTGGTACATTGACTGTTTTTTTTTTATTCCAAACGTGTGTCTATATATTGAACATCAGAGGGCTGGTCCCCTACAGTCACCCCACACGTCAATATCAATAATAATGACAACGAGAGAATCATCAGATTAATATCCGCCGGTCGTCTCCGTCCTCCGGATGAGCTGAGCGCTGCTGGTACAGATCTGAGGGAGGAGCAGAAAGAATACGACAAAACCGCAGACAACGTGATGACAACGGGGTTCATTCATAACCACCAATCACACACACACACACACACACACACACACACACACACACTCATATTTTACATCATTCCTGTGCGTTTTTCTCGTCTTCATAAACTATTTCTTGGTCTCACTTTCTAAACGATTTGATGATGATGAAAAATGATAAAATGAACAAAAACTACAGGCACTGATATGAAATAAAAACCTGCTTCCATGAAATAAAATAAAGAAAAAGTCCAGTAGTTGATTTACTTTTGGCTCCTCCAGGCGTCTGTAAAGCAATCACATGTGGAAATGTCGATATCACCACTTTGTGTCGATCAGTCGGTCGCTGTGATGCGTCGCTGTGGATCGGCTGGCGGGTAACGTTTAAACTCTGACATCCCGGTCGTGGTGATCGAATCAACATCAATTTAAAGAGCTCAAGAACTCAAAGTTATAAAGAAATAAAACTCCGGAAGTGAAATTACAATCACAAATTTAGTTTTTCTCTTTTGTTTCCCTGTGATGTGTGTGTGTGCAGCTTTAATACTCACCGGAAATATACACAGCTGTACTGAGGGAGTTCCTCTCCTCTTAGGGACCGTTTAAAAAATACTAGATCGGTGAAAAAAAAAGCCTCAAAGTCTCAAAATAACACACTGTAACAGTATTGAGATGCTACAACTGGTTTCACCAATAAAATACGAAACAAAAATATTTAAAATGTTGTACTCCACTTTAAATCTGGAAATTGTCACAATAGCCACCAATTTGCATATTAGAGGAGACATTATAATACAA
The DNA here is from genome assembly GCF_910591455.1 of Pholis gunnellus. Classification (NCBI taxonomy): domain Eukaryota; kingdom Metazoa; phylum Chordata; class Actinopteri; order Perciformes; family Pholidae; genus Pholis; species Pholis gunnellus. Next base: position 21,495,836 of record NC_136543.1, on the reverse strand, counting down.
TATACAACAATAAAATCTCCCTTCCATACATTATCATTATGTCTAAAGAGACGACCCCTCAGCCGTACAGTCCCTTAAAGTTTCCGTTTGACTCCCCGTAGCTGCTACGTTTGGACGGGCTTTGAAGGACTCAACACCCTCAGTTGGACCTGATATTTAGCTGATTTGTATAATTTGTCTGACATCAGTTTGAAAACTATTCATGTGAGATGTAAATCCCTTTTAGGCAGAAGCAGCTTTTTTGGCTACACGCAATTCTTATGACTTTTACTTTGAAAAAGCGAAGCAGCAGATGCTTCCTTGTTCGGCGTGTAGCGGCGGTAAGCCGTTAAATTAGTTAGGAAGAGTTCAACGTTTCGGAAAATGCGCTAATTTTTCCATTTTCAGATGGATATCAATGTCATATGAGGACGTGGTTAGCTTAGCTTAGCATTAAGGCTGGAAGCAGGGGGAAACAGCTAGCCTATATATGTCCAACGTTCTAAAATACACCCACTAACACCCCTGAAGCTCACTGATTAACATCTTGTATCTTGTTTGTTAAATCAGCTGTTAGTTAGCTTTAATGCTACACAGGTTACAGAGGATTGGCCAAACAAGCATGGCAGAATTGGCAGACTGGCTAAGTAGCCAGCTGGTACTCTAGCTAGCTAACTAGCTTGCTAATTCCACCATGCAATACAGCATGGTGGAATTAGCAAGTAAGCCAAATAATTAGCTAGATGTCCACTGGTAGCTAGCTAGCATGCTAATTCCACCACGCTCTAATGCTACACTGGTTACAGAAAATGAGCTTTCCTACGCTGTGAAGAGTGAGTGGATGAAGCATTAAGCTGTTAAATTGTACTCATTAACTTTGGCTCTACACTTCTTAATGCTATTACTCCACTGCTGGTTTTAGTCGTTACTGCAAAACCTCACTTCAGTGAATCCGTCACTAAGTCGTTTAGATAATATAAAAGTTAGCTCAAAAGTTAGTTGATGTGAATGTCCGTTCTGCTCCTATTTTATTTTGTTGACTTCTTTTCCACGTCCTTTTTATGGGTTGCCAAATGTCAGAAAAGTCTTTGTGCTACGCTAGGCTAACCAAGTCTAAACACACAGACATGAGATTGAAACCCATCTCCACATCTAATTCTTGAAAAGAAAGCAAAATGGAGCAAAAATGGTTCACGGCGTAGTCGCTGATGCTAGCTTCTCATTGGTGGACTGTTGTGTAACCACAGCCAACAGATTTAAACTAAAATAACGAACGTCTCCTCCCTGTCTCATTGTGCGCCGTCCTTTTTCTCTGTGGATTAAACGCTGCGTGGAGAAGAAGAACTGGCTCAGCGCAGCTTCGTACACTTCAGGTGAGTATTGACGCGTCAGCTTCGTGGACCACAGCTGGTCAGTGTTTCTTCAAGACGTCTGCACAAAACAGCAACGAGGTTGTTAAGAGCTACAACCTGATGATTGACAGATGACCGTGACAACTGTACAGCTGCTCTGCTACCGCGTGTGTATGTGTGTGTGTATGTGTGTGTGTGTGTGTGTGTGTGTGTGTACAGTAGGTCTCCTTCTATACAAACACCTGGTTCAGTATTCAAACGGTAACAGAAAGAGTCCTCCTCACTTGGCACGGAGCGTGATGATTGGCAGAGGTGCCCATTTGGCCGCCACTTCCTGTTTGCCCACCTCAGCTGGTTTAATCCAAAACAGAAGGTTCCATTTATCCCCCCTGCGTACAGTCGAGAGTGGTTTAACCCGTCCGTCCCCTGTGGAAAGGTTACTGGTATGATCCACGGAGCCAAAGTGGCTTTTGTTTTTATGACCGACCCTTCAAATGGGTCGAAATGGTTTCTTCCGTCCACACCTCCTGTTAGGCCAGTTTGGACTGATCGAGATGTGTCACTGGGGCCCAAAAGATGGTTTGAAACCGTGACCTTTGACCCCTCTGATGACGGCCCACACAGCGTCCCTCTGCTCTAGTTGTGCCCCGTCAGTAAGTCTGTCAGCGGGCGCGTCGGCGTCTTTGGGGGCGGCAGCGGCCTCGGCGGCGGCGGCGGTCTGTTGTTGCTCAGCCACGGACTCGCCGCCCCCCCCGCCGCCCCCGTCACTGTCGGCTCTGTCCGCCGGGATCGGAGGAGGCGGCGGCGGGAGGCGGGGCAGCGACATGGAGCCGTGGTGGTAGTGGAGGTGGTGGTGGGGGTTGTGGCGGAGGTGGTGACCTCCGGGGGGAGGAATCCGGGAGCAGGAGGAGGCGGAGGAGGACGAGGACGGGGGAGGAGGCGGGGGAGGCGTGAGCGTGGTCGGCCTCAAGCTTTGGATCCGCCGGCACTCCTGGCAGATTCGCACGTGGCTGCAGCCCTGCAGGAAGCTGCGCAGCGGGGCGGGAGGAGCCACCAGGGCCGACACCGGAGGAGGCGTGCTGGTGGTGGCGTTGGAGCCCAGCGGGTCCTCCAGCAGCCTCTGTGGCCCCGGCCCCAAGTTAGGGACCCCTCCCATACCTCCCCCGAGGCCGCCCGTCAGCGAGCCGGCGCCGCTGTAGAGTTTCCCGTTGCTGAGGCGCATCTCCCGAACCAGGCGGATGGGGCGCGGCGTGGCCAGAGCCAGGCGCGACGGGTGACGCAGGACTCCGCCCCCGGCGCTGCTCAGAGGACGGCGGCGCCGGGAGCGAGAACTCTTCTTACAGGAGACGGCGTTTCGAAACTCCGTCAGCATCTCCTGACAAACAGAGACCTGAGAGACAAAGAGAAACCTTCCTGTCACTTAACAACACATTATATATTCATTCATTCATTCATTCATTCATTCATTCATACAAACAAAACCAGATTCTGAGTCGCTCATTTATTGTCTAATGCAACTTTTTAAAAATGTTTTCAAAAAAGAAATACTTTTTAAATGTTCTGAATCGTTTAACATTGATACATAACTCATTCTATGTGTGTGTGTTGATGTGAGAGTGAACCCGATGGACTCTGCAGGGTTTGTCTCCGTCTGTTTGGGAGAATTCGTCCTTTAATCGGGACAGAAAGTCAAAGACGGAGAAACGAAGAGCAAATCAAAGTCAGAAGCTGTTTGTGCAGAGGAGACGGGAGGAGACTGAACACAGAAAGTCTCATCTTCCCTTCAGGCTGGAACTGAAAGGATTGTTTCAGCTGATCCATGTGTTGCTGATTGACTTCCTGTGACCTTTGTACCAAACGTTCTGAATGATTTAAGGATGTTTGAGCATTTTTAACATCCTTAATAATAATAACTGATGCAATGTTCTCTTTTATTTGTCAAAACATCAGAACATAGAATATAGAATAATGATTTAAATTAAATGATTACTTTTTTAGAACGGGTGATTTGCAGTAAATTGTCTATAATGCATCATAACCTGCTTATAGTGCTTTACAACAATAACATATGAGTTCATATATTACATTACATCATGATTGCTGTTCACTCACTGACATTTGTTTTGCAAGGATCTAGTGTATAATAACTTTTTATCATTATAATGTGAGAACATGTGGCTCTGAGGTCAGAAGCTGGTTCAGCGCCTCACATCAGTATTTCACAGAGCGCCCTGAACGCCTCTGATGAGGCCTGAGTGCTCAGTGTTTGCTTGAAGTGAAGTGAATTAAGCAACATTAATAAAAGCAAACAACGAACACTCAGGTCAAATTTCGTACTTTTGCGTGAAAGAAAATACGGTTCCTCCAAATGTAACTGAGGGAGAAGTTGAATGGAAACACGGTTTTAGAACTCATTCATTAGAACTTCAGACAACAATCAAGGATTTCTTCTCTTTGTTTGTTTGCTGCTGAAAGACGTTCAAATGTTACGGCATGAAAATCTGAATAAAGCACATTCTGATTATCAGCTGCTCACACACACACACACACACACACACACACACACACACACACACACACACACACAGGCGGATGACCTACTGAGGCGTTTGAGCTGAGGTTGAGGCCGGGGGCGGGGCAGGAGGAGGAGGACGAGAGAGGAAGAGGAGGAGGAGGAGGAGGAGGGTGGTGATGATGAAGGTTTACCTCGTCGGACTCGGCGGTGCGGCGCGTCGACCACAGGAACTCCATGATGGCCACGAAGACGGCGATGATGAGGCCGCAAATCAGGACCACGAAGATCCCGCCGATGTTCTCCATGCCGAGACCTGAAACCCACGGAGACGACGAAGAGCAGAGAGAAAACACCTTCAGTTCATGACGAGCAGCACAGGCAGCACCACAGCATCCGACCAGCATAAGAGAAGGAAACGGGAGAATTGTGAAGCAGTTCATTCTGTGGGTCAAAGGTCAAACTGGTGATGTGTGAACATGAACGGAGCTCTGAGCTCCAGTGGAGCGAGAACAACGTCCTCATCATCATCAGTTAGTTAAAGATAGTTATGTGGTTATTTTTAGTTCTATTTTCGAGATAATAGTATTTAAATAGCATCAGAACTACACACACACACACACACACACACACACACACACACACACACACACACTTTATACTGCACAATCAGCAACAAAGAGACACTTGATTAGTTTTAATGGGTCTTAACGGGATCTTAGTGGCTTGATTTTCTCAGTCTTCACACACACACACACACACACACACACACACACACACACACAGACACACACACAGACACACACACACACACACACACACAGACACACACACACACACACACACAGACACACACACACACACACACACACACAGACACACGCACACACACACACACACACAGACACACACACACACACACACACAGACACACACACACACACACACAGACACACAGAGGCGACGTTGTGACGTTACGTTGCTGTGCTCTGGGATGAAGGAAGCTGTTGGAACAGCTGATCAATACTCAGACAGGGACTCACATTCCCTCTATGATTGGCTCCTAAAGTGAGAAAGTCGATGGACAGAAAGCGTCTCGTCTCGTTGCATCGGGACACATCGGGGATAAACATCGGGGATAAACATCGGGGATAAACATCGGGGATAAACATCGGGGATAAACATGTTCGTGGGTCAATAATAGAAACGTTGAAGGAGAAACTCGGTCGTCAATCGATGCGGAGAAAAGACAGAAAAAGTAGATTCTCTATCGGAGGATGAAATGAAGTCGGCTGAGAGGCTGTTTCTATGTTTTACGTCTTATTTCACACTTTATGAAAACATAAAACAATCGCCTTGAAATCTTTCACAAACATTCACGAACACCAGAAGATGACAACAATTCTGTGAATCACTTCATTTTCTGTCATTGTAAATTCATTATTTGGGTTTTTGGACGGTCGGTTCAGGATGTTCTCATGCAGCGTTCGTATCTTCACCTACGAATATTTAATGCCCGTAATTTATATACAGCTCATTAAATGAATTCATATATATTCCACATAATCGCTAACAAGGAAGTATAAACATCGGAATTTGATTTATTAGTCAGGTCCGTACTTTCGTAACAGCACTAACTCAGTTGTTTCCTGTAATGACGGAAGTCTATTTTGAAAAGGCTGCATGCGGAAATTGACACGAGTTGTTGGACTTTTGTTGGAAAATGAACCTAAAATGAACTTTTGTATGAGGATCCGTTGGACGATCTGATAACAAAAGTCATTGTTTTCTTTCTCTGAACACTTTTACTTTGATTCTCTTTTTATTTAACGGTTCAGACGCTTTCCTTTGTGACTCACTCATTCACCCAGAATCCACTGAGTGTCTGTGAGCCGATCATTAACTCAAATAATCATCAGAACTCTGCTTTTTGTTTTTTATGCTCATCGGTTTGGTTCCTTATCGATACTTTTTGATTATTTTGTGAAAAACGTTTTTTTTAATTAAGAAAATTATTATTTTTGTATGTAAAATCATAGTCTTTCTTTGAGCAGCAACACAAGAAGTTCCAAAATCTTTATAATACATCTCACTCCAGAACTTCTGAAGAACCGGTTCATTTAGAACCGGTTCCCGTTTGGAACCGAGTTTCAGCGTCTGGGTTCGTCCATCCAGGTGAATAAATCCAGGAAGACCAGGAAATGTTTCCGTAACTGTTAACGGAACAGTCCGATCGTTTCTTCTGGCATCAGCTGTGAAGAACATCTGAGCCGTGACACCCACCTTTGGCCCGGTGGTCCTCCTCTTTGAGACACTGGCCCCCCTCCCACCAGTGTCTCTTCAGGATCTCCAGCCTGTTGCTCTCCTGCAGCTGTAAGATCCCCAGAGTGATCTCGTCTCTGTACGGAGAGCCTGAGGACAAAACAAGAAAGTCATTCAGCTCAGTTTTTATTGAGGAATAAAGGAAGTGAAAGCCACAGCTCAGCCGCTCACCTCTCCTTTATTAAACACGTGTTGAGCTGCACTAACGGGCTCGATGCACACGCTTTATTTCTGTGCTGACATTTTGCTTCTGGGGAGCTGATAAACTGAGAAGAGACCGAAGCACCAGCTGCAGCTTTGAATTACAATCTGGTTTTGTGCAGCTGAGGTCGGCTGTATTCAAAATGAAATAAAGACCTTTTAATGGGAACATCGACTGGTTACATGAAATCAGTTCAGCAGCAGAAGGGTGACGTCAGCCCGTCTCACAGAAAATCAGTTTACGACTCATTGAGCCCGTGAAACCGTGAGCTCACGTTTGATTGGCTCTGTGTCCACTTTGGAGCCTACGACAACCAATCACACGCTCGACTGGGAAGAGGAGTGACGCTGAGACCACAGACTGGATTCAAGAAGTGGACGTAGTCGTCGTGACGTCACCCGTAGGCTTGTGGACGTTTTGAAGCCTCGAGTTGGACGATTTGGCCGTCGCCATCTTGGTTTTTTTTTTGGCCTTGAAAGGGGCGGGCCTTCACCTCTCTATAGATGTATTTCTTCTTCTGTTGTGTTTAAAATGCTGTGACTGCACAACGATATATCAGACGGCGTTACATCCCGACTGACAGTTGTTCATTATTAGTAGCCTGACATCACCGGACCAAGTCACGTATGTGAATTATCTATTTTTTCGAAATAATGAAGCGTCTCCGGATATTAAAATAGTGAAAGTCAGGAACTCTGGTCCCAGATTTAGTTCATTTATTTCAGAACAACTGTCCTGAAGTCCTGAAGACGACTCAGCCCAGTGGTCACGTTTCTTTACGCTCATCCATCTTCTTTCTTGTTCCATTAAAAAGAGTAAATACGTTGCTTCTATAAATGCTTGACGTCAATGTCCTGCGTTTTTCTTGCTTGTTGTTTAATTATCGCTTTATTATCTGTTGTAACTAAACTCGTACACGTTTATTAAGCTTGGTTTGTTTCTAAGGTCTGTTTCCTGAGAAGAGGCATCGAATTAAAGTCACACGTGAATTTAACTGACTATATATTCTCTGTTGAAAAACTGATTTTGGTTTAGTTGTGTTTAGGTTTTAGGGAAACGTGGTTTGGGTTGAGAGAAGCACTTTTTTTAAGGACAGAAGAGAATCGTTATAATAATAATAGTTTGAGTTAAAATGACTCCTTCGCCTTCAGGGCTCCACTAATTAGCACCTCAGGGAACGACGACGGTTAAAAAAGACTCACGTTCACGGTCTGCTGGAAACGGAAAAAAGAGATTGAACTTTAAACTCCCACAACACGAACACCAGAATGACTTTAAAGCAGCCGCGAGTTCTCATTTTCTCTTTTGAAGCCGATGCTAATCGCTCTCTGTCAGTCAGCGCAGTAAGCATGGGAGACGGCGTCTACCGGGGCCACCGGGGCCACCGGGGCCGCTCTGCTGCTTTTATTTTCATCACTTAACAGGCAGGTTGACTGGCAGGCTGGGCTCCCAAATACTCCTCATCTTTCCTTCTTCTTCTGTCTCCGTCTTCCCCGCTGTTCTCTACTCTCCACGTCTGTTCCTTCCTCCACCGTCAGCGATGCTAATCTATGTGCGAAGCAGTCTGAGGCGGATGACGAGGCGAGGCCAGACACCGGCGGAGAAAGCAGACCGAGGCCGAAATTGGAATCGGGATGACTTTAATTTACCAACGAGCAGCAGCTGCACAAAGAACACGACCTGGTTAACAGAACCGACGCACGAGGAGCCGGACAAAACGTGAGGCGGCCTCAATATATCACAAACAATATGTGATGTGACAGCAGACTAACCACAATCACACCTCACACACACACACACACACACACACACACACACACACACACACACACACACACACACACACACACACACACACAGGCAGGTTGGTGCTGGTTCTCTGGTTTCAGGAATGATTGAAACATTCATCTGGGGACCTGCAAACCTGAGAAGGTCACAAAATCTGAGTTTACAACAAAAATGGAAAAATTCCCAAAATGAAGCTTGATACCGATGTGACCGATGACCACGTCTACGTGCACACGCAGATTCCACTGTTATTCAGAATATGAAAATTTCCCGAATTTGACATGTGTAACACAAACATGTTTGGATATTCTGAATCAGGCCTTATTCCGAACGGAGCGTTTTGTGATTAAAACACGGCTTTGGGAGCATTTGGGATTATTCTCTGGACATGAATACAGCTCATTGTGAACGTGGGTCTCAGTATGGACCTTTGATGCCCAAACAGAAAAGCCCACATTACCGTCTTTTAGACATTGTGAAGAACTTACATTTTAATATGTTTTTGGATATGAACAAATATCTCAACGCCAACTTATTGAAGGTGTTTGAAGTTCACACGGTCCAACGAGTCCTCCAAATACGCATGGCTGCATATAAACCTGAATGTTAGTGGAATATTAATTTATAAACAACTTATTATAAATATTGTCTTTTTCGGAATAAGAGCAAAAGAGAGAATATCTGGTGCACGTAAACGTAGTCACCGTTACCGACTTCTTTTCATTTTCCTTACTCTATGAAAGCTCTAAATTCCCCAAACTGTGGAAACATGTTGCAGAACACCAGTTTGGATTCTTGTTAACGCACCCAGAGGCATGCCGATGCCGTATCCTTTGGTGTCCAGCAGTCCTCCGATCTGCGTGAGGTTGCAGTTGAGGCTGCGGTAGTACTCGTTCATGGTGCTCTCCATCAGGAAGGCGTACTTGGAGTTGAGGACGCGGGCGATGCCTTCCTCGGTGCTCTTCACAAACACGCTGGGCTGCTTGGAGTTCATGTAGTTCCACATCCGCTGGTACGTCTGGTACCGCGAGTTCTGGAGGAGGAGGAGGAGGAGGAGGAGGAGAGGAAGAGAAAGGGGTTTTCAACATTAGAATAACTTTCCTGTTGCTATCAGAAGAAGTTGCTGAGTTCCAAGATCGATGGTCGGCCATCCCAACTCAAACTAAACCCAGAGAGTGTCTCACCATGAAGAAGGTCATGGTGGACCCTCCGTGGATGGTGCCGTACTGGATGTTGGTTTGGTCGGCCAGATCGTCCGGAGACTCGATGGGAGCCTCCATCCTCTGCACGGTGAGGAACGCCGCCAGGTTGGCCGTGTAGGACGAGATGATGATGAGGGTGAACGCCCACCTGAGAGGAGCAGAGAAGAAGATCAGCTTTCACCTTTATTTACCCTGAGAAACTTTCAGACACTCATTTCTTTCTCTGTCTCTTCATGAAGGAGCTGCGAGAGGTAAGCAGGAGGGAGACAGATGGAGAGCTCTGCAGGAAACGTCAGGGTTTTCAGGTAAAAATCATCAACCTGAACATGAACTCGGGCTGCAGCAGAGAGGAGCAGGACACCTCCACTGCAGAGGAAACGAGACAGAAGTGATGAGCAAGGGAATTATGAAGGGAGCCGAGGGAGATGGAGGCAAACAGAGAAGGAAGGAGGAGGAGAAGATGACGGAGGGAAGGAGGGATGAGATAGGAGTGAGGAGGGTGGGCCATTAGACACAAAGGGGTTAAGCAAAAAAAAAGGTTTAAAGAAGACAAAGTAGAGTTTGGCTTCTGGTGGTTTCGTCATTATTGTATTCCCGGAGAATTCTCAATTGTGATTGGCTGGACAGCCCAGTCGGCAGGAACAATGTTTTGGCATCGTACATTCCTGCAAACAAAGGACATGCTCAACCTTTTCTCTTTTTGCATTCGGTAAGAGCAAGTAGTAGTAGTAGTATTAGTAGTAGTAATAGTAGTAGTAGTAGTAATAGTAATAGTAGTAGTATTAGTAGTAGTAATAGTAGTAGTAGTAGTAATAGTAATAGTAGTAGTATTAGTAGTAGTAATAGTAGTAGTAGTAGTAGTAGTAGTAGTAATAGTAGTAGTAGTAGTAGTAGTAGCAGTATTAGTGGAAGTAGTAGTTCAACGAGTGATAAACAGAACAAGTGATGTAATATATTGATTAAAGCCATTTAAAGGCGTATAAGGTGACAGCTATTCATGTCCGAAACCGAAAGTGAACACTGACTTTATGCTTGTTATATAATGTTATTTTATATACGTTAAGTTATGTCGTTGCGTTGCGCCGTTATGTTACAGCTTTACGTTGTTAAGTTGTTACTACGTCGTTACATTACGTCGTTACGTTATGTCGTTACGTTGTTACGTTGTTACGTTACGTCGTTACGTTGTTACGTTACGTCGTTACGTTGTTACGTCGTTACGTCGTTACGTTGTTACGTCGTTACGTTGTTACGTCGTTACGTTGTTACGTTACGTCGTTATGTTACGTCGTTACGTTACATTGGAATGGAATGCCGTTATGTTACATTCAGTGCTGGGCAAGTTAACGCGTTATTATCGCGTTAAGGCATTAATTAATTAACGCGACAATTATTTTATCACACGTTAACGCAGTTTTTATCATTATTATTTTGAAAGTCCGTTGCTCAGTGGTTCTGAACACACATCCAGACAGACCGTGGGTCACAGGAGGGGCGGGATGTAGATCAGGATTGGCTCGGGATGGGCGTCAACACGCGTCTCAACCAATGAGAGCATTTGAGTCCCTTTTTGTCTGTTTATTGCAGTTAAATCACAGCCAAATCTGTTTATTTTGTGTTCATACAGCTGTAGTAAACAGCCGACGTGTAGACACAGTGAATACAGCTCGATGAAATTCACGGAGCTGCTCCGGACTGTTATGAACCAGACATGAAGGAGTTGAGTTTCCTGATATCTGGGACTTCCTCAACACGCACTGAGCAGTCCAATCTGAGGAAGATTTTTGATTCAATTATAGTGGCTTAAATCATTCATAGAATATTACTTCAACACACATTGCTTTTTTTGTTTTGATTTTGATTTCATTAAATATATATAATATACAATAAATATTTTAACTGCTGCTGTGAAAGCGTGAAAGAAGACAGTCAACACAACCGGTTGCAGAAACGTACAAAGCCAACATTTCTGACTTCTGAACTTATAACTTCCAGTAACCTGTGATGCAGGTTTGAAGAGGTCTTTATTTTAAACATAACTGTTTATTGTTGCAATACAAAAAGTATTTATTCATTACAACTTAAATCTAGATAGAATAGAAGCATCACTTCTTCTATTTATCAACCAAATAAGACTCACTGGAGCTTTGACCTCTTCAACCAATGAGCAAGTCAGACAGACAGACAGTCAGTCAGTCAGACAGACAGACAGTCAGACAGTCAGTCAGACAGACAGACAGTCAGACAGACAGTCAGTCAGACAGACAGTCAGACAGACAGTCAGTCAGACAGACAGTCAGACAGACAGTCAGACAGACAGACAGTCAGACAGACAGTCAGTCAGACAGACAGTCAGACAGTCAGACAGTCAGTCAGACAGACAGACAGACAGTCAGTCAGACAGACAGACAGACAGTCAGACAGTCAGTCAGACAGACAGACAGTCAGACAGACAGTCAGTCAGACAGACAGTCAGACAGACAGTCAGACAGACAGTCAGACAGACAGTCAGTTAGACAGACAGTCAGTCAGACAGACAGTCAGTCAGACAGACAGTCAGACAGTCAGTCAGACAGACAGACAGTCAGACAGACAGTCAGTCAGACAGTCAGTCAGACAGACAGACAGTCAGACAGACAGTCAGACAGACAGACAGTCAGACAGACAGTCAGTCAGACAGTCAGTCAGACAGACAGACAGTCAGACAGTCAGACAGTCAGACAGAGAGACAGACGGACAGTCAGTCAGTCAGTCAGTCAGTCAGACAGACAGACAGTCAGACAGTCAGACAGACAGACAGACAGACAGTCAGACAGACAGTCAGTCAGACAGACAGTCAGACAGACAGACAGACAGACAGACAGACAGACAGACAGACAGTCAGTCAGACAGACAGACAGACAGTCAGACAGTCAGACAGACAGACAGACAGACAGACAGACAGACAGACAGAGATCAGTATGTTGGAATCTGAGCCACATTGAGCGTGTTTGGGGCTGAGTGCCCGGCGAGGCTGCGAGCTGTCAGAGAATTAATGCTGATGGCCGCTCCAGTCCTCCAGCATCATTCCACCATCTGTCTGACTGCAGCTACTGGGAATAAGGGAGGTGAGGAGAGGAGGAAACAGGAGGAGGAGGAGGGGACAGGAGAGGACAAATTGGAGGACTAATTGTAACTTCAGTCTCCACAGCCAGCAGGAGGACGGAGGTTTGGTTTGTTGGAGTTAATGTTTCTCGATGAGGAAACAGCTCGTGATGTTTAAAGGAGCCTGTTTGAGTGGAAAGCTTCAGCAACAGCTGGAGGACAACATGGGGACAAAATAAGAAATATCTACTAAAATACAGTCACTACAATAAAAAAGAAATAGATTAAAGAAAATTAAAATAAATGAATAGATAAAAGAAAAATAAATGATTTCTAAACGTAAACCACTGATAACAGCCACAGAGCTGTTTACTCATTATTAAAGCAACGTCACCCATGATCTGTAAATACACTTTGGGAATATAGTTTCTAATAATAAATAAGAATAATAAGAATCAGCTTGGGTTTAATAATATATATTTATATCTAAAATCTATTTCCATGTTATGGTTTGTTGAGAGTTTTGGGAAATAACCCAAAAAAAGCAGACAGACGTCATCTAACCATGAATATGTGAAACACGAAGCCACACAGCTCGGCACCAACGACTTTAGAAGTTTATCACATTTATAAGCTGCTGGGAAATCTGTGCAGAGAAACGGGGGTCAGATGCTGCTCGGAGGACGGAGGACATTAGAGGAGCGGGAACGAAACAGGAAGAGAAACGACATCATCATTTCCACATGAGAGACACGGAACCATCTGTTCACCTTCAGCTCATGTTCACTGAAGGAGGAGAGAGACAACATCATTCAGTGTTTCCCACGGAACAGCAAAGAGCGACATGAAGAATAAAATACAAGTAAAATAAAGAATCAGGGACAACCACATTCTATTAAAAGTAGATAAAAACACAACGTTTTCAGACGAAACATTAAATATTTAAATCTTTCATGTGAAAGAAGGTTTCAGGAAGTGTATTAAAAGAAGTTCCAGTTAAAACCTGTTTGTTTTATTTCAGTCTTAGAAACGGCATCTTAACTTCCTGTCAAAGCCTCTGAAGCGACTTTCCAAACGCCGTCTGTTCTCAGGACTCTTCAGTCGTCACGTATTTATCTGATTCCACTAAATGTCGTTTAAATGTCACGACCATTTGTAGATCGTTTAGCGTTTGGCGACACGTAGTCGGCTCTGACTGAAATGTAAACGCGTCCTCAATATGCTTCACTCAGAGAACTACGTATGAGTCAAAGGAACACAGGACTTTCACCCAGGAGGCCTGTGTTCCTGTCCCAAAGTGTTATTGTACTGTTGGGCTCATCCAGCATTTGTAGCTGAACTCACAGGAAAAAAAGTGCCGTAATTTGTAGATATCCCAGAAAATGTTTATCTTCTGTTCTCCATGTGATCATAAGAAAGGAAGTATAAAGACCGCAGTATGGACGGTCAACAGACAGCGATCTTCCAGCTGCTCGTTCCCCGCGTGAAACCAGAAGTGAACGTTTATTTGCGTACTTAAATAACGGTACTTCTGTCGTTATTTAAAACCCAAACCACGAGTAGCTTCCTGTGAAGACTGAAGTTTATTTTGAAAAAGACACGAACGTTGCTGGATTTTCGTAGAAAAGACGTAACTTTTCTGTAAGATATTAAACAAACTGTTGTATGACGACACGTTGGGCCGCTTCACCGTAACAACGTGGCATCAAATGACACCTGAAACGTTCTATTTCTACGCCTTCCCACGAGATCAGGTGGACTCATCACATCCAGCTCCGATCGGCGCTTTGTTTGTCATCTCAACCACAAACTGTGTCGGTCTCCATCCAAGCGGAGCAGGAACATCGTACAGAACAGTCGGCACAAGGTTTAAAGATACGTTACGTCTCTCTGACATATTCATATTCATGGACGTGCTCAACCAACAACCAGTCAGCGTTCAGAGAAACCAGAGATCCACGAGTTAAACATCACGTACACACATCTACAGTAACGGTCACTGAGTGCACTGAGCTGTACGCACCAGACTCCGCTGACGCAGCGGGTGGACAGCGCTCGGGGCATGATCTCTGAGCCCTGCTGCATGAAGCCGCCCACCGGGAACCACAGGCTGTTGCCCAGCGTGTACTGGTTCTCCAGGACGTCCCGCCGCTCCCGCAGGCACGGGTGAGGGTTGTACCACTCGTAGGGGCTGAGCCTGGAGACACACACACACACACACACACACACACACGTGAACCACCTGATCTCACACTATGAAATGAAACACGTTCTTATGAGCAGCAACAAACCTCACTCCAGAACACAACGCACTCTATAATGATTTTAACATCTTTTACCCTCCAGATAACAGCACAACACCGTTATTGTTAAAGCGACTGCACCGTTATGTTTTACATGAAGCACGTTTACTCCGCTGGTACGTGTGCTATTAAGATGATTAAACGATGCTTTGAAAAGACAATATAAAGACTTTATTGTCTTTATGACAGACGATTGGATTGTTGAGGTAGGAAACAGAAAACAAGGTGAAAGAGGCGGATCGATTTATACTTTATGCTCATTTTAACGGAGGTAAAGCGTCATTAGGTCCTCTGAGAAGCTCTCTATGAAGGAAACATTTAGTTATTGTTATTATGAACAAAAGGAAAGAACAGAAACATGGAACAGCGTTTAGATTCTTGCCTGGAGTGTAAAACAGTTGACAAACGATTGCAACTGTTTCTGAGTTTGTTTGTTTTTATATACTGTAGATATCATGACGTCGTTATCTTGTGTTTGGTGCGTTTGTAACGACTTCCTGTTGCTGCCTCGTTGGCCTGGTCATCACTTTAAATGACGACTGGTTCTCAACCGACTTCTCTGGTTAAATAAAGGTCAAATCAAATAAATTAGTCAATAGTTTTGTTACAAAGACAAAAACGTACTTAGTGTCACACAACACTTCAAACAAACCCTCCGCCTCTCCTCCAACACCCAACACTCAGCACACACAAATAAAAACTGTGATTTTCTGTTATTTATAGGTGTGGACAGCTCGTGTTGAGTCTTTATAAATAGAATATACTTTAGTCAACACACACACACACACACACACACACACACACACACACACACACACACACACACACACACACACACACGAGGCAGGCGGGTTACCTGGCAGCGAGGAAGAGGACGCAGCTGACGGCGAGGTAGGCCAGCAGCATGAAGAGCCAGACAGCCGGTGAGAACGGGTCCAGGAAGGAGAAGTAACCTGGTTTACGGCCCTGAAAACACACACAAACAAAATCCCTCCGTTAATGATGTGTCACTCAGAATGAATCAGCAGCTGCAGCGTGTTTTACACCTGGTGAGTCTGTGAGCGTCAGAGAAGACGGCCTGGAGTTACAACAAAGCTGAGTTTCAAATGTTAAGTATCAGAAAGTGTTTCTCTGCAACGTTAAATATTGATGAATGACAATCAAAATCTAATTTTTTACTTTCTTTTAACGCTCAAAAACAGCTTCAGCTGAAAGTCAATATGTTACGTTTCAGTTCTCAGAATGGCCACTAGATGGTGCTCAAGACATAGAATCTGCTGATTGTGTTGAAATCAAAAGGAAAACTCCCAAATCCTCTGAGCTGATGCGTAGCGCTGTCACCTCTTTTATTTTCCCTATTATCTGGTGTTAAGCTGTTGTTTAAGTATTCAAATAAAAAAATCTAAACTAAACAAAAAAAGCGTAACACACACAGTGACTCAAACGATTCAGCAGATTGATGCAAATGTCCAGAATTCAGTTTGTCAGTGAGGACTGGTGAGGACTGAATTTACACTTTCACTCATCAACAAGACAAACTTTAAATTCAAACCATAAAGTTTAACGTCGGTGGACGTTCTCGTGTCTCCAGCTGGCAGCAGTGAATTGTGATAATGACCATCTGCTGTCAAACGTCTCAGACTTACAAACACAACCTTCACTTTCTGACAGTCGGGTTCTTTGTTGGGAAAACGACTCGTGGAATTACACAGATTTCATTTTTTCATCTCGTGTCCTTCAGCTCGGCACATTTTGTCGGCACGTAAATCTGCAAATTCAAATAAAAATGGAAAATTGAAGTTACGAGTTCCTCAAGTGTTAACGACCGTCGGTTGATGTTTTCCCGGCCAGACGCTTCCCATCGACCCGTTCCCCCCCCCCCCCCCCCCCCTCCTGTCTACTTGAAAGAGGATTTGGCAGCGAAGGAGAAACGAGGAACTCCCAGATTGGACCCAATTACAGCAGATGACTGGAGCTGTAATTGAAGCAATCAACTCTCTTTCTGCTTTTTTTGCCCGTTTTGGCTCATAACAATAAATAAATGAAGAAGAAGCGAAGCTGTGCGAGTGAAATCTGTTGTGAGTCGATTTGTACCAGAATTAGACAGGATGTCGGGAATGTGGCAATAAAGCTGCTTCAGGAGATATTTCTGATATTAAAATGGAATGAAATGACTGTGAAGGTAAAAAACGTGATTATTCAGAGATCAGACTGGAGCACTTTGATCTGCAGACATTTAAACTGTCATTTACAGTAAATATGTAAAAACCCAGTTATGCTGATGTTGACTATTGTCTACATTTTCTACTACTGAACAACCCTGAATGTAATTTGCGTTTCACACATTTACGTTCATTTAAACTTGAGTTTATTTGCAGCACATCAACTCACAAAGACGCCCTCGATACAAACAAACAGCACACGAGTTCAACCAGCAGACTGTTTGCACAAGAAGCAGAGGAAGAAGAAGAAGGAGAGGAAGAAGAAGGAGAGGAGGAAGAAGAAGGAGAGGATGAAGAAAAAGCAGAGGAAGAAGAAGGAGAGGAAGAAGTTTAGAACGTAGAAACGAGCCCGACATCCTCCGACCCCGTGGTGTAGTTCCTGAGCTTCTCTGCTGTTTCTTTCTCAGCGTTGGAGAAAGCTAGAAGACCACGATCCTCAGAGCTCCTTCTCACCTGAGGTGCTTTCAGAGCGGTGCGTTCAATGCATCGGGACATTTCAGACGTGTGTCAGGTTAGACGTAAGGGAAGCTGTACAAAACAGTATTTACACCTAAACCCATGTGTGCTTACAACAACTCTGATAATATCTTGTGAAAAGTTATTTAGTTATTTTTTCCTACGACTGTCCAGAAACCTCCTGAGGTTTAGGAAAAGATTGTGTTTGGGTTCAAATAACGATGGAAGGGGCGTTACTCAAACAAGTACCGCCCCCCGGTCTGCCCCCCGGTCTGCCCCCCGGTCTGCCCCCCCGGTCTGCCCCCCCGGTCTGCCCCTGACCTCCACGCCTCAGCCTCTGCAGACGGCGAGCATGAACGGAGGCGTTTGTACTCAATGAGCTGCATTATGAACCGTCTCACTTCTCTGACGTGGGTTCTTCTCCCGTGAACACAGCGGATTCTTCCAGCTCCTCGTACGCGTGATGAGCAGAGAACAGCAGACGTTCTCACTGCTCAGCACCACGGGGCCAGAGCCCTGATACACACTAATGTGTGTGCACAAGTCAGCAGCTTGAGCAATTACAACGATTACCTTCTTTAAGTGTGCTCGCAAGCTATTCAGATGGATGCTGTGTGTGTGTGTGTGTGTGTGTGTGTGTGTGTGTGCTTTTGTGACATGGAGTAGTTGAATGAATGTTTTTTGTTCCTGTGATGCTCGTGCAGAGTGTCGTTAGCAGCGTGTTTAGTTGTGTTAGTATCAGATACACACTTGTTGTGTTGCTCTACTGGTAGTTCGTTTGCTAATAGACATGAATTGAGGTATTTTACCGCGTTACACTAACAGGACATGATGTGTTTGCTGAAGTCAATCAAACTTAACTTAACACAAGAACATTAAATACTTAAAGTATCTTCCTCATCGCTCTGAAGCTGCAGGTTGTTTCCTCTGAGGAACAGAACATCACGATCACAAGCAGAGGAACTAGAACACGTCTTTAGTGTTTGAATGACATGAATCATAAAAAAACACAAGTTGAATTTCTTTCATAATTTCTTTTACAAAAATTAGAAATCTATGGAATTAATAAGATAACGTTTTCCAAGTGGCCACAAGAACGAGCGACGTTCTGTTAAACTATTCACATTTTTACCAGCTCTACTTCCTCTCTCCTCTCCTCCTCTCCTCTCCTCCCCTCCCCTCTCCTCTCCTCTCCTCTCTCCTCTCCTCTCCTCTCCTCTCCTCTCCTCTCCTCTCCTCTCCTCTCCTCTCTCCTCTCCTCTCCCCTCATCTCCTCTCCTCTCCTCCTCTCCTCTCCTCTCCTCCTCTCTTTTTTTCAGGACTAGATTTTAAATGAGACATGAAGAGTAAAATGTTTTTGATGAAATGTCACAATTTCAAGTTTATTTTTCCGACAGAAGCGTTCGTTGGACACGATGCGTTCAAGACCATCGGAAAGATGAAAATCTGACGATAATGACGTTTTACAGCTTCTGGCTTGTTTAAAGAAAACATGCTTTCAGTCCCACTGAAGGGCTGCTCATCACTGATACAAGCCTGCAGGTTTCCAAAGAGTTCATCTCTGAACAGAATCACACAAAACCAATGCAAAGACAAATTGAATTGTAAATTTGTTTGCCAGTCTGTGTCTGTGTGTGTGTGTGTGTGTGTTTGTGTCTGTGTGTGTGTGTTTGTGTGTGTGTGCACCATTGTCGGCATGGCCCGTTAGCCAGCTTATCTACTGTGTATAATGGTCAACAGTGCTGCTCTTGATAGCAGCAGATGCTCAGCGGGGGGGGGGGGACCGAGGACCACAGATGTCTCCGTCAGCTCTGCGACAGCGACGACGTAAATCAGCTCTGCGGAGCAACAACGTGCTCTCCGTCAACTTAATCCTTAAATAAACACTTAAGAGAATGAAGTCGGGGCCGAGGACACACATTAAAGAGCCGACTGATCACTGAGTCAATACACTGAGTCTCTGGCAGCGGGACTGGATCAAACATGGAGGACGGGCGGTGGAGGGGAATACTGATGAGCTGCTGATGTACAGTATCTGCAGGCAGCGACACTGCAGCACATCGTCAGTCTGCCTCAGAGGAGACGTACCGGTGTGTGTTTCATCCACAAGTGAAATGAATTAATGTGCGTCGCTGTTGGAGAAGAACTCCCGCTTGTTGGCCACCCAGCTGCCACATTCACGGACGTAAGATGTGATAAAATGTCCTGAAATAGAATGAAATCACGTCTTAGATTTTGCCTTTTAAAGTGTTCTCAGTGTGACTCGATTTCTCTGACGAATTGCGTTTTCCTTTTTGAATTCACAAAGAAAAACCCAAAGTGTGTGAGGGTGGAGGAGCGACTCCAGAGAGCGTCTTGCACAGTTATTGTTTGGGATTTCATCACGTTCTCAGGTGTTCTTTCTTCTTATTTGTCCGTCACCTTCAGGGGTTTTTCAACTTATATTTACCCGTCATTTACCCAGTACGCATGGTAAACACTTCACTTCTTATATACAGTCTATAGCTCCTCCCCCCACATTTAACAATAAGATCAGGCCTCTGACAGTCCCACAGGAAGTGAAGTGCACCAGCATGAAGTCGATGTTTTCATATTCCAGGGAGGCAGAGTCCTCCATCGTCCCCCATCGGCCCTCAGAGGCTGGAAAAGTAATATGTTCCAAGCAGCAGCTCCTGTCACCTTCCTCCCTACTGACTCTCATCCCCCTCTTTCCTCCAGGAATAAAAAGAAAAAGAAGAAG
Source organism: Pholis gunnellus (assembly GCF_910591455.1). Lineage (NCBI taxonomy): Eukaryota > Metazoa > Chordata > Actinopteri > Perciformes > Pholidae > Pholis > Pholis gunnellus. The sequence goes on along the minus strand of NC_136543.1, from coordinate 21,475,674 downwards.
AAACATGCCACATCTTTCTGTGTCCTCCTCTGTGTTGACCTTGTGACCTGAGCGGTCGGTGTAGACCGTCGCCGCCTCGTGCCCAGAGGGACAGACAGAGAGAGAGAGAGAGAGAGAGAGGTGCAGATAAACTGCAGCCAGAGAAGAGTTTTAAGAAACACCTTGAAGTGATGGAGCTGCCCCCCCGCTGACATCTCCAGCTCAGCGTGTGAAATACACTGACCCCTTATTTGACCCTTCAGACCCCCTAAAAGCCTCAACAGTAAATGTACTGGGGGTCTCTAACATCATAAGACAATCACATTTATTAACTAATATGAGTCGGGTGTTGAACTGGCGCGATCAGAAGCCCAAACGATAAGATCACACACACACACACACACACACACACACACACACACACACACAACATGAACTCACCAGATTGACCCGGTACAGGATGCTGATCCCCAGAGTCATGAAGGGTTTGGAGAAATCAATCACTTTCTCTCTCTCTGAGGTGATGGTGAAGCCGGCTACCGCCAGGTCAGCTTTCTACAGAGAGAGAGAGAGAGAGAGAGAGAGAGAGAGAGAGAGAGAGAGAGAGAGAGAGAGAGAGAGAGAGAGAGAGAGAGAGAGACAGAGAGAGAGAGAGAGAGAGAGAGAGAGAGAGAGAGAGAGAGAGAGACCCAGAAAAGATGGAAGTTAACGGAGGTCTGAGAGGAAAGAAAAACAAACCCGGTGGAGACAGAAGAAGACGTCACGGACGTGAAAGAAGTGTTTTTAAATTAGTCTGATATTCACGTGAAACAGTTTCTGTGAATAAACAAAGCGAGAGCGAGATTTACGTTTGTTTTTTCTGCCCTGAACGCCTCCTAATTGACTCTGTAATGAGCTGAACAACCTCCACTGAGCCGCGTTCATGTTCAACTGTTTTGCATCAGCAGAAAACATTTTTGGGGAAAGAAGAACGCCTTCAGGAATATTGTTTTTTCTGTAATGATGCAGAGAAACGTTCTCCTCCTTTGATCACTGCTGGAATCCGTTCTGTTTCTAAAATCATGTTGAGTCATTTTATTATGAAATCATTCTGAATCTATGAAACGTTCATTTCCAGTGTGTTAAAGACAAAATAAAACACATGAAAGTAGTTGAAAATTAAAACTAAATTAAAGGAATTGGTTTCGTTCGTGGTTCGGTTTCTTTCTTTTCTCCCACGTGGAAGACGAGACGATGACGAGGCGGCACCAACGACGAGCAAAGTAGAAAAGATGAAACTAAAATGAAATTTAAAAAAAACTCTTCTATAGTTTTGTGTCCGATGCTGTGAACGCCATGTCAGCTGTATTAGGATCCAATCAGCCAGAACACATGCCGAGGTTATTTATTGTTCCTTCACAATAAAAGCGTTTGAATAACAAAATGACAGAGAGCTTTTATTTTTGAAGTATTTACAGGAAAATACATGTTTATCCATCAAATCAGAGGCTATTCTTCCACTAAAGCAGGGAGGAAGAGGAAGCAGCCAAAATGACGGAGGACTTTTATTTTGAGGTAATTATACTATAGGATTTCCTTCCCTATGAATTTTTCACAATAAAAGTCCCCGAGTTATTTTTAGAATCAGAATTAGAATCGGTTTATTGCCACAATAAGACGTAACTCAAAAATAAAAAATATGATAATTTACAAAAAAAACTAATTAAGAGTTAAAACACGTCTGTTGTTAAAGTGTCAAGTCTACAGTAGACTTGTTTTATTGAAGCATAGTCCCTCATTATTTTGTCATTTTAAAGGCTTTTATCATGTAACTCATCAGGACTTAAGAGTTAATGAGTCCTGGCGTCATCAGATATTAAAAAGTCTAATTGTAAAGACTTTAAGTCAACTACAACGTGATTTTGAGTGTCGGTATATTTGCTCTTCCTGTGAAACATAAAAGCTTTGTTTTCCTCGTCGCTCACGTTTAACCTCGAGGCGGCCGCAGAAACGCGTCCAATGACAAATGACGATGTTCTCTAACGCCGCTCATCACACAGGAATGCACCTGTGTTGTCTTTTCAAGGTTAACGATTACCGTCTGCTCCGACTCATATTTTGGCTCGTATCCAACTGAACAGCATTTGTCTTTTTTACAAGATTGAACTCCAGATTTTTTTTTTCAGCCACAGGAGCTGCAATTAAAGGCAGAAGCACCTTTTGTTACAACTGTTTGAACCGTCCTCTGAGGCCTTTAATGAAATATTGATTTTTATTGTACAGAAGTTGAACGCTGGTTAACGGTGAGTTGTTACCGCGCGGCTCTGAAGGGGCAACGGAGCGGCACTAAAACGGAGCGGCACTAAAACTGCCAGCTTTTTGTTCCTGCTTGTGGCTCAGTGGGTAAATCACAGAAGGTCATACTGGTCCCATCTCAAGCTACGCCACACTTTCATTTAGACTTTGCACATCCATTGTTTCCTATGCAGGTCTCAATATCCTGGAAAAAAAGAGGAGATCCCTGCACGCCGCTCAAGAATGAGTTTGATGACAATAACATCTTGAATTCAAGAGCAGTGTGTTGGAATTTAAACAAAGAATTGTGCTGATAAAATGTCTGCATGAGTAAAAAGGAGATCAGGTAAAATACACAAGTTACGACAAGGAACTTCTATTTTATGTTGATTTTTTCGGGGCATTTCCATGAGCGACACCGCATCACAAAGATCTGCACCTGCCAGACTCCGTTTAGAAAACTTCCCGACAGTTCGCCCGGCTCAGTCCTGGTTTTGGTTCTGGTTCTTCCGTTCCTCCCTTTTATCCAGGCGGCAACCTCCGGTTCTGCTGAGTGAAGCCAATGCCGAAGTGTCTTAAAGCTGCATTCTCTCTAGTGTCCACCAGGGGGCGACTCCTCTGGTTGTATAGAAGTCTATGAGAAAATGACTCTACTTCTCTCTTGATTTATTACCTCAGTAAACATTGTAAACATGAGTTTATGGTCTCAATCTCTAGTTTCAAGTCTTCTTCAATACAGCATGATGTTCTTTTAGTAAGTTATAGTATAAGATAAGACAATCCCTTATTAGTCCCGCAGTGGGGAAATTCACAATTAATGTGAAGGGATGGTTTTGTACACATGCAACATGCAACACGTTGTATATTTTAGTGAAAAGTCGAATGCAAATAGTTTGTAACTTCAGTGTCAACGCAGCAGCTGCAAGAAGATTACTATTTTTTAAACTTAAACACTTGCTTGGTCATTCATTCATTATGTGTTGTTATAATGTTGTAACTGAGAAAAAACCCATCAAAGAGCACTTTTTTTATTTATCTTTGTTCCCAGCAGCGACATGTGAACGATGGATTTAACCTTGCTGGGTAAACACGGCACAGTGACATTAAAGTTGAGAGATAATCTCATTAAGTTTAAAGTCAACAGAGAGACACAGAGAGGATCCATAGTTGGACGTTTATCTGGACCCCAGACGCCTCGCTGCTCCTTAATTAACTCCTAATTGATTAACGAGTAGACACTTGTTCAACCGATTTCACTCACTTTCATCAGACACCCGGGCCGTATAGAGAGCAAAGTTTGTGTGTGTGTAAGCCGACGGTTGTTTAAAGAGCCTCCACCTCTGAAATATTCGATGAGAAACAGTGTCTGTGTGTGTGTATGTTCGTGTACATGCTACATAGTGAGGACCAGAGATGTTTTACTGCAAAGTGAGGACAATTTGACCGGTCCTCACTTCTTCCAAGGGCCGGTTTAAGTTTAAGACTAGGTTAAGGTCAGGGTAAGGGTTCAGGGAACGCATTATGCAAATGAGGGTCGTCACAAAGATAGAAGCACAGGCATTTGTGTGACATCAAGATAAAAGAGGTTGCGCTTCAACAATGGTATTCACGATGGAGTGCCTGATCCAACATCCAATGAGCATAGAAAGAGATATAAAGAACATCTGTAATTTTATACATTTACATAAAAGGCATAACGAGTCTCTGGCTACAGATAAAACCGTGTGGATACCTGCTGGCCTCTGTGTGTGTGTGTGTGTGTGTGTGTGTGTGTGTGTGTGTGTGTGCGTTCATGCTGAGTTATCCCGCATTGTAATTGAAACAACTGTATAATTAGTAAGAAAAAAGACAGTTGATTAGGCTCTTAATGGCCTGCTTGTGTTCCCAATTTCCTCTTTCTGACACACACACACACGAACACACACGCACACACACACGCACACACACGCACACACACAAGATCATCAGCCACCATCACCATTATCATCCCCATTACATGTAGCTGACACATAATGTGTGTGTGTGTGTTATTAGCAGTAATAGACAGGAGCCTCAAACGTGACAAACAGCAGTGTAGTTGTTTTCCATTACTGTGAAACACTTTTACACACTACACAGGCGTTTGTGCTGCTATACTCGTGAGGTATAAATGCCTAAAAAAAAAAATATATATATATATATATATATATATATATATCCTGACTGTTGAATGAAAGAAAAAGAGGTGAAGTGCACAAAAGCACCGTTTGCTAGCTGACCAACAATAAAAACCCCAAACGTCTCATAATAAGAAATGTCTTGACAAAAAGAATGAATTCATGAACTTCTTGAGTTTAAGTGCAGCCTTTATGCAAACACGTTAACAACAACCGCCCCAAAGGCACCATCAGACCCTGCTATTCTTAAGTATTGAGTAGACTTAATGATCTCACAGTTTCTGAAACGTTAATGTTCGTCTCTGCAGTTCATATTCATCTCTAATCATCTGAGATTCTCCAGAAGAGAACGAAGAGGTGTGAAGGAGATTCTCCTCGCTAAGACATTCATCAAGTTCAAGTGTGAATGTACAGACACACGCACACACACACACACACACACACACACATGAACACTCTTCCATGATTGCACACTCGCTCACAACATATTGGTTCTGCGTTAGCTGTCATGGCGACAGGCGGCGGTGGGCGGCGACGCGAGACGTGAGGGTCTCCGAACGGCCGGCGAGCCGCGGCACCCTTAGAGTCGGCCAATTATCGGAGTGGAGCGGAGCATCGGACAGCTGCAGAAACACACACACACACACACACACACACACACACACACACACACACACACACACACACACACACACACACACACACACACACACACACACACACACACTGAGACACTGAGGACGCATTAAGTGGCTCAGCTGAATCCCAATTTCCCCCCGTTAGTTGTTTTCTCAGGGAAAGTGACTAATTTTAAGTCAAGTTGAGTCTAATTAAAGCTGTGCAGAGGATTGCCTGCGACAAAGCCGCGAGAGAAAGTAAAGGCGATAAAGAAAAGTGTTGGCATGTGTGTGTGTGTGTGTGTGTGTGTGTGTGTGTGTGTGTGTGTGTGTGTGTGTGCACTCTTGCAGTCTATTTTAGTGAGGAGTAAGTCTTGCTCCCTGACAGTGAGGACATTTTGTCCGGTCTTCACCTCTTCACGTGGCTGTTTGAAGCTCTTGGACTCGTGTTGGTGCTCTTGTAGTTCTGCAACATGTTGAGGTTTACAGCACCGTGCTTTAGTGCCGACGTTCACACAAAGAAAGGAGCAACACTTTGAAATGCGAGCACATTTTCAGAAAGTTGGGACAATTTTTAATTAATCGTTTAGTAAATCAAATGTCAAAAAATATTCACTAACACCCATGAAATGTTACAAGAACCTAAAGTGAAGTCTACAGATTGTTTGGTCAAACCACAGCAGTAAAACTACGTCATACACTTTGTATATTATGCCGTACTCTACACCATATACTACACAGTACACTACGTCATACACTATGTAGTACACTGACACGAAGCTGAACACTGCACCATACACTACGTATACTCCTCCTTACAGCACGCCGTACAGGTGATGAGGTGCAGATGTGACTCGGTTTGGTTGCTGAAGAAAGAATCAAGTGTGACGATGAAGGATGATGTCACGGCATGGTGTCATGTGCGTTGCTATGGCGATCGGTTGAGAATCTCTTCCACGCCGAGTACCGACGACGTCAGTGGGTTCGAGAAAACTCTGCTTTTAGTTCGTAGTTTTTAAAACTTTCAATACAAGAAACAACGAAATCCATATGCTTCTATGGTAAAGTGCATGTGGGTCAATTATTATTTTTTCCTGACAAAATAGTTTTTTAATTTCTCCTCCCCCCCTCCCCTCCTCCTCCCCCCCCTCCTCCTCCACTCACCCGGTTGATCAGCTCCCCCACCATTCCCGTCCAGCTCCCGTTGGGCTCCGGGGCTCCGTACACCCTGTCGTCCACCAGCTTGATCCTGAAGGAGAACTTCAGGATGTCGGACAGCTCCCGCAGCATGTCCACGCAGAAACCCTCGTACCGGTCGTTCCCACGGAGGTCCTGGTAGTTGGACTTATGCATCACGTACGGGTTTTCCTAAAGGGAAGCGACGTCATACAGCAGCTGATTAAAAGGAGGAGCGACACCGACTCCTGATATCTGACTCTACATCATGTACACTGATGACACACTACCAGTATCGTGGTGATGACCAGCGTCTTGTTAGCCAGCGTCTCCGACGCGTTGAGGTCCAGGGAGGTGGAGTTCATGACCAACGTGTTGTTGGAGTACCAGGTACCGATCTGTTCATCCAGGAGGAAGAGGAGGAACAAAGAGGAGTTAGAGGAGGTTAAGATGAAGGGAAGAAGAGGAAAGGGTGGGATATTTAAGACAACGAATATGTGTGTGTGTGTGTGGGGTAAGCTGAATAATCCTTGAAGGAGGATCTGGCTCCTCTTGGCTCATTCAGGTTTAAATAAGGTCATAAATAACGCGCTGTAGCACGTGAACACACCCCTCGACCTCGTGACCTTACCTGACCCACTGTTTGTTGGTGAACTCATGAGCGGTTCAGATCCTGTGCTGTCAACCCAGAAGACGGGTCGATGAATCATTTTAAAACTCTTCTATGTTAGATGAGAGTTTGCTTCCTCCCGAAAAAATATACGAGACCATTTATATTTGCCAAATTGCACCGAATTTGACAAAACACTCCACGGGGTCCCCGACGACACACCCACCAAGTGTGAAGTGGGTCAGTTGAGCAGTTCTCCAGATTTGTGAAGAACAAGCGGACGGATGCGGTTCCTAAAGAAGTCATTCTGAAGAAAGGTCCATATTTCAATCGGAACATAATATTTATATGTTAGTCGGTTCATTTAACTGAATATGTCTTTTATCTCCAGAATGTACGGACTAAACAAAGAAAAGATGTGTGTGTTACAGCTGGTTGTGTTGAAATCAAAAAATAAAACATCAAGAACCTCTGTTATAAGCTCTTCAATGTAATACGTTTGTTGTGAGCTCATTTTTGTGCCGGATTGGGCGAAGTCTGTTTAGTATTGATTCTATTGATGGATATATTGACCAGCAGCTACTTGCTAACTTAACCTCTGGCCTCCCACCTGACCGCATTTGACCTCTGACCTCTTTATGGCCCCCCGGGTGTTTCTCCAGGATCTTCAGGGTGTAATTGGTTCTCTGGCCTTTGCTGTTGAACTCGATGTGACCCGTCAGACCGTCGTACTCCACCTGAGAGAGAGAGAGAGAGAGAGAGAGAGAGAGAGAGAGAGAGAGAGAGAGAGAGAGAGAGAGACCATTAAAAAGCAGTTAGCTAAAACAAGCTAGTACAAAGAGCTAATTTTTAGTTTGCGTCGGACTTGGAGAAAAGCCAAATGGTTTATGTGAAATTGAAGTTTATTTACAAAGCGTTCAGAGGGTTTTGCTGCTTTCACTGAACAGTTCAGCTGGATTTACATGTTTAGTAAATTCAATTGAAATGAATGTTGCCGTTTTAGTGACCCGGGCCTGAAGACCCGGGTCACTAAATACACTATCACTCAACATTGATAGTGACAACACAACGTTATCGTTCATCACAAAGTGTAAATTGTCTTTACTTGGCGAGTGGCTGTAGCATGAGCAACGATAATCCACTTTAAACCGTGTGGTTGTGAAAAATCATACATAACACAGATGAGTAATTAGCCTCTGTAGTGATTATGAATAAAGACAAACGTATACAGGATTCAAAGTTACCCTGCATTGAATATATCAACATTACAACATATTAAACCTAACTATAATGAGCCGGGAACACCTGCATTTGAAACAGGAAAAAGAGTAAAGCTGGAGTAAACGTTTTATCTAGAGTTGCACCTCTGAAACAAAAGAAGCTGCCGTGCTGTAGCTTCATTAGCTGTGTTGGATCATCTGAATAAACCGTGTCAACGTGTCCTGTTAGCGACGGAGCTCAGAGAGCTATAGCGTGTTAGCGTGTTAGCGTGTTAGCGTGTTAGCGGTTTAGCTCGCCAGCCTAGCGTCTAGGATGGTGGTCTGGATGTTCTTTTGTGCTCTGCTGCTGTGACGTGGCCTCAACAATCAGCAGAACACAGAACATGTTTGTAGCTGAATCAGAAGCTTCGAGCTGCAGTTTAATGTGACACAAACACAAAGAGACGATTATCGATTCAGAGAGGAAATGTAAAAAGAAGATGGAGCAGAAGAAAAAGTAGAGCAGACAGAAACACAGACAGTTCAATATAATTCAGTGATGGAGCTGCTGCTGGTGTGTGTGTGTGTGTGTGTGTGTGTGTGTGTGTGTGTGTGTGTGTGTGTGTGTGCCTAACCTTCAGGGACACATTTCAGACTGAAGACCAGTTGTCCAATTGGAGTAAAGCAGATTTTGGGGTCAGTGGTGAAGGTCAGGATGAGGTAAGTAGTCGTGAAGGTCGGCTACATCTCCAGGAAATGAAGGTAAGTCTGTGTAATGTCCCCCAAAAGTGACACGAGTAAACGTGTGTGAGGTTTGTGAGATTGTGCAGTCAAGCGTGCACGTTGTGCCTGAGATGAGTAGTGTGCAATTGAGTGCACACGCAGTATGAATGAATGTGTGTGTGTGTGTGTGTGTGTGTGTGTTTTACCCATCTTGTGGGGAATCTGTTTTCACAGCCACATTGTGGGGACCTTGCCTTATTTTGGGAAACAAAATGGAGACAACTGCACGTCCCCATAACGTTTATCCTTACATATTAGGATGAAGACCTGGTTTAAGGTCAAAGTGAGGTTCGGATTAGGATGGCAGGAAATGAATGTAAGTCAATGGAATGTCCCCAAAAGTCATGCAAATAAGACTCTGTATGTGTGTTTGTGTGTGTGCATGTCTCAAGATGAATTACATCCCAAAAACTATGTGGCAAGGGAGGGAGAGAGAGATAGAGAGGGATAGAGAGGGAGAGAGAGAGGTCTTTAGTTGCTGCCAAAAACAGTGTAGAGATGATGACGTGATGCATTGAGAGCAACAAAAACAGTACAGAGGGAGGGAAAGAGAGAGAGAGAGAGAGAGAGAGAGAGAGAGAGAGAGAGAGAGAGAGAGAGAGAGAGAGAGAGAGAGAAGGACAAGAAGTGGCAGACAGACGAGAATAAATTAAATGAACATGGAAATGAAAAGAGAAGAAGGAGGAGAGACAAAGGGAGAGAAGCCAGAAGAAATAAAAGATTCCAGCGTATTTTTATCTGACGCCTTCATCAGCAGGACGACATTGTTCGTCTTCTAGAAACTGCTGCAGGAGTGATCAACACGCCCGTGTGCTGACCTCTGTGACCTTTGCTTATGAAACAAGATGGCGGTCACGCTGAAAGAATGTTGACATGTCAAAGTCTTTTTAAACTGTCGCCAAAACTACAGCGTTTATCACAGCAGGAAGCTGTGACAGCTGTCATCATCATCAGATGTTCATCTGTCCGATGGAGCTCAAACGCATCATGTGTGACCGACGCTTCCATCAGAAACAGCAGCCGAGACTAAGCCTGAAATTGTGATATTTCATGTCTCATTTACAATGTCGCACCAAATAAATCGTTTGCTCGAACCAGATCCTGTACGAACATCACATGCTGCGTTCTACAGCTGTGACGCCATGATTGACTCGGCTGAGACCAACAGTCACGTGACACACGTGACGTGAACCTTTGACTGAACTTCACGCTGCTGAGCACAGAGCGCAGAAGACTCGTCCTCTCTACGTCGAGCCGTGATCGTTCTGCTTCCATAGACGTACAGGACTTAAAGAAGGAGAGAAGAATGTGACGGGAACAAAGAAACTCCCCCAAAACTGCTCAGAGGGTCATCAGTGACATTTGCTGTTGGTTTTCTGGTGATGAGTGCAGATACTTTTGCCTTTTTGTTGCTTCCAGTTGGCTGTAAATAGTCACCCGAGCCTTCAGTGTGCACAGTGATGATGCTCACCAGAGAACACACTGTTACAGGCTAGTAGAGCGAAGCACACAGTGTCCTCCCAACATGACCTCATCACACTTCATCAACTTTAAACAAAAAGAAAGTATTATGACATTCCAAGATGGCTGCTATTCTTCCAATGTAAGCTGCTTTACTGGTTTCCATACACACAGAAAGAGATTTTACATCAAACCTTCATGGTTAAACATTCTCAATACAAAGAGTAATGACTTTGCATGACCTTGTTTGCAGCTGAAGGTTGTCAATTTAATGAACGTCTTTTTAAAATGGACGTCTACGGGGGAAAAATGAGCCACTGGGACAACAAACTGTGTCAGAAGACCATATCCAACCGTCTTCACCCATCTGTGGGGAAGACCGTGAGCACAAAGGCTTCCCAGAATGCCAGAGTGTCTGTGTGTGTGTGTTTACCATGCGTAGGTAGTTCATGAGGCTGGTTCCATGCTGCCAGATGAGCGGAGACGTGCAGCTCAGCGGCTTCACGCCGATCTCCTGACTGCGGTTCAGCTCCCGCACGGCGCTCACCACCACGTGAACCGCATCGAACATCAGGGCCGACGACAGCTGCAACACACAGAATAACAACAAATACAATCAACCTGCCTGTGAAGAGCCAACTGTCTTCAAACCGCTCCGTCATCTCGGACCGGTTCACTCAGTCCAGCTTGTGAACCACCAGCTGGTGGACTCGGTGCTCCCATGTTAGAAAGAAATGCAAAAGTGCCCTCTGTGACGCCCCGATGGTAGATACACATGATAAGGTTTCCTCTGGGGGCCCTTACAATAGACATGGGACCCTTCAGCTGGAGAAACCTTGATGCAGGGCCCTGTAGGGTCCCATCCCAGCAGGGAAACCATGATAATGTGCCCTAGGTTGAACCTTCCAGTGAAGAAAACATGACAAAGTGTCCCATATGGTGCCATTCCGGTGGACGAAGAAACATGAGAAAGTGCCCTCAAGCAGCTTGAACTGGTGCAAAAACTGTGTAGTCATGCAAGCTTTGCACACTTTCTTAAATATGATGATAAGTTATTCTTGGATGTACTGGTAACTAGCTTGCTAGCTAATAAGAAACAACATTTAAATAAAACTATGTTGTAGTTTCTGTATCTTTCTCTCTGCTTCACACCAGAGTGGAGGTTTCTGAATGTGTCGGTTCCGCTCAACGTGATTGGTTGATGCGTTTATTTCATTCATTTATTTTCGTTGCATTATGTATAAAAACGATTATATTCACGTGCAAATTAATCACATTGGAGAAACTGCCCTCGGCGTGTAAAGGCTTTTAATAATTAATCAGGATTTAACAATAACAGTTTGACATGTTTAGGATTTGGCATCATTTATGGTGACGTTGCAGATTCCAACTGAAACTTGTGCCGAGCATGTAGTCAGTGCTGGCTTTGTCCATTCTGGGCTACCGTAGAAACAAACTTAAACATTGAGAGATATAGAATTATTCAGAACATCCGACCAAAAGCTTTCTCTGAACTCACCTTAATAAATGTGTTTCATTGTTCAGATGCAGGATGTGAAAGTCCTGTTTGTTTGTTTATGATGCTTTTCATGCATTCTGGCACAAAGTACACGTTTTAATCACTGAGCCACACACACACACACACACACACACACACACACACACACACACACACACACACACACACACACACATACACACACTCAGTTAGTTTAGAAACCTGCACTTATATATGACAGGTTGATATGTTACGAGGACAATCTCACATTCACACAATTTAAATTTTCACTACACTCAAAACGTTCAAGGTTACGACAAAGGTGACCACGTAACCATAGCAACTCACTGCTGCATGACGAGAGAGGAGAGGAAGGGAGCGAGGAAGGGAGCGAGGAGGGAGCGAGGAGGCCACCGGAGGAGCCGCTGACTGGGTTTCACTCTGAGCAGCAGATCGCTAAAAGGGTCTGGAGACTCGTTAGGTGGTTCACTGGTTAAATGAGCTCATCATTCATCTTCATATTAAATATTATGGCAGTTAAAAAAGCAAGAACCTGCGGCTCCAGCCAGGTCCTAAACACGCCTCCGTTCGTCCTAAACACGCCTCCGTTCGTCCTAAACACGCCTCCGTTCGTCCTAAACACGCCTCCGTTCGTCCTAAACACGCCTCCGTTCGTCCTAAACACGCCTCCGTTCGGCCTAAACACGCCTCCGTTCGTCCGTTTAGGACGCCTCCGTTCGTCCTAAACACGCCTCCGTTCGTCCTAAACACGCCTCCGTTCGTCCTAAACACGCCTCCGTTCGTCCTAAACACGCCTCCGTTCGTCCTAAACACGCCTCCGTTCGGCCTAAACACGCATCAGTTCGTCCTAAACACGCCTCCGTTCGGCCTAAACACGCATCAGTTCGTCCTAAACACGCCTCCGTTCGGCCTAAACACGCCTCCGTTCGTCCTAAACACGCCTCCGTTCGGCCTAAACACGCATCAGTTCGTCCTAAACACGCCTCCGTTCGTCCTAAACACGCCTCCGTTCGGCCTAAACACGCATCAGTTCGTCCTAAACACGCCTCCGTTCGTCCTAAACACGCATCAGTTCGTCCTAAACACGCCTCCGTTCGGCCTAAACACGCATCAGTTCGTCCTAAACACGCCTCCGTTCGTCCTAAACACGCATCAGTTCGTCCTAAACACGCCTCGGTTCGTCCTAAACACGCCTCCGTTCGTCCTAAACACGCCTCCGTTCGGCCTAAACACGCCTCCGTTCGTCCTAAACACGCCTCGGTTCGTCCTAAACACGCCTCCGTTCGTCCTAAACACGCCTCTGTTCGGCCTTTGAGGAGAGAAACATCGTGTTTTTAATGCGCTGGTCAATTTAGAGATTCTGGTCTATTCTTGTTCACACGTCTCCTTTCAGGTGGAGAGTTACCGTTACATAATGCCTCATTTACATATTCAATATAATACAAAGAATAGTCAGTGATGAAGTGGTGAAGCTTCATGGTGATCTCTATGAGTTCATGTGTTCACCTCTTCACCTGTAGAGTCTCTAAACGTCTGTAATGAACTAAACGTCTCTTTAAAGGACGTTTTCTCTCAATGAGTTTGTTCTCAGACTCTGATGATAAATCTCCTTCAGCAGCTCTTACACACACCAAACGTTACACGTTCACTCCTCTCTATGTGCTGAAGGTTCACACAGCACTCACACACTCATCTATACATTTATTAATAACAGCATGAGGACATAGATTTTGTTGAGAGTATTATTTTACTCTAATATGTGAACAACATGAAACAATCATTTTGAACCATCATCGGCTTTATTCAATCTTTAGATTCATGTTCTGGAAAATTAGCACATATTTAATAAGATAATGCCTCATTTGCATATTTAAACATAGAGTATGTTTTATTTTTCTTTTACCCTATTCACCTGTAGATTCTCCATTTCAGGGGAAACATCAGGCTTAAAGGGTTAAAATGAAACTCATCATCAGATCATTAATTAACGACCTGTAATAATCACAACAATAAACGTCATTACAGTCAGAACAACCTTATTGATGACTCTTTCACGTGAGTAAATCTGAGCGGGGGACGTTCTCTGCAGCGTCTCCGGTGATTGATACGACCTCCGTTGTCATTTCTATTATCTTTATTAATGCTGTCTGCTCGGCCTTATTGCCTGCGCTGGTATCAGAGCTGCAGAATGATACAAAGAGGAGATTGATTTGTCCTGATGGGTCCTTTCATTACGGAGGAGGAGGAGATATTACTCCGGCTGCATGCAATCAAAGCTGAATCTGCAGCAGACCGCACAATGTATTGTTTTCTATTTGTGGCTGTTGTGTTGCTGTTGTTAGTGGGGAACATAGAATCCAGAGATTCACCAACAGCGTGAACTAAACGTCAGGATATTTCAATAAAAGGTCTGAATAGATGCTATCGACCCCGCGTCTGTCAGTCTGTCTGAGGTAAACCGTTGTATAGTTTAAGCTGCTGTTAGATATTTTAGTAAAATGCTCTGAGTTCCCTCTGGTGAACAGTTACAGTGTATAAGTCTAAGGCTTTTATTGTGAAAGGTAAGAACAGAAGGAGTGGATCTGGTCTGTTCTGTCTTTGTCAAGGTTGAAAGGAGTAATAAAGTTTGCCGTCTTGGTTGGAACTATGGAGACTCGGTGGGTTTTTTACACGATAGAGTACATTTCTTAATGTGTCCGTTCCTCTCCATGTGATTGGTTGATGCATTTATTCGCGTCACAAAATCTCAGAATAATAACGGATCTCAGATCTCGCTTCTGTGTGAAAGTGCTCATGAAAAACAACAACAATCTGAAAACATATATTGATGTGAAAATGAATCACATTAATAAAAATGTTCCTGGTGTAAAATAAATGACAGCTTTGGAATCTCAGGGTTGTGAATCCAACGTATCGAGCTTAAAGGTGCAGCGTGTCGGATCTGGAGGCCTCTAGTGGTGAAGATGCAGATTGCAACCAACTGAAACTTCTCTCGTGTGACAATCGTCCGTGTTTGGTTTGTCAAATAAAAAACAAAGTTACGTATATTATATCCCATTTCCAACAGATCCCCCTTAATGTGACACACTGTCCCTTTAAATAATATGTCAGGAAACCCCAGCGGCTCTCAGGCGTGGAAGCCGATTTCAATAAATATTAAGATATCAGTGGCTCACCGCTGGTCCCGGGTACGGGCTGATATCACAGCCTTCCTTCCACGACAGGTTCAGGCTCCGGATGAACTCCAGGTAAAAAGGATGACTGATGTTCAGCATGGAGAAACCCAAAATGTTGGACTGATCGCCCACCACGTCGTCCAGCCGCAGCAGAGGGAAGTCCTGCAGAGCGAGAGAGACGGATGTTAGAAACTAGTTGAAACAGCAGGAGGTGTGAGACGCAGAAACAACAAGTTGAGATCACAGTGGGAAGGAAACACCAGACGAGTGAAGAGGAAGACGGAACAACAAACCACGGGCTTGATTAGAGTTTTCCTTTGCAGGCTGCACAACGGCACGTTTTTACATTCACAGCAGCCTTACAGGGAGGAAGAAAAAAGGTTTAAAAAAAAGAAGAAAAAGATGGACATCAAACACCGGGGACCTTCAAAAGAACTTCAAACGGTCCTTGAAGACGAGCCGGTATCACACTGAGCTCCGCCGCTGAAACAAAACCAGAATCAAACTGTTTGCTCGGCTCTCGGGGGGGTTTCACGTTCACTCTGAAACGGCTCGCGATGAAACATTTAGCTTCAGCTGTGAAGTGAAGAGAAAGCAGGAGGAACCTGCTGGAAACAGACGGAGAACACGACTTCAACCTGCTCCACGCAACGCGACATGACTTTGAGTTTATCTTTCCAATGTAGGACGGCCATGATGATGATGACGGGTTGTGATTGTTTTTGACTGCTGGTGAATCTAAAATACTACAAAAAACATCTTGGTTGGCCTTAAAATTACTGCAAAATGTAAACAAAACAAAACAAAAACCGTACAAAACTACTTGGTTATGTTTAGGCAACAAAGGTTCTTGGTTCATATAAACTAACACAAACAGCTCTCTGAGTCTTTTTGACCCGTAAACAAATGTAAACCGCGACACGAATCCGGTTCCCTCGACACGTAATTCACAACGCGATCATTGTATGGGAACGACATTTAGTCCATGGTGCTCCACTAAACAGCGTCGTCTGATTGTTGAGCAAACAGGGAGTGAGGGTACGTGGGTTTCTTTTTTATGCTGCAAATCAACGCAAAACAACTTGGATCGTAGCTCCTTTGAGGAAACCCGTCTGTGTGAAGAACTCGTCCATCGACTCGTGTGCAGGACGAGTCGGGGATTAGTCCCGGTAGAACATGTCTGTTTCTGTTTCTGTCTTTCTTTGTATCTTTTGTCATTTATACTTTCTGTAACTGCCTTCTTGGTGTATTTGCTTCATCTGTCGTTTCTTCTTGTTCATGTGGTCTTTATTATGTTTATTATTTAATCCACGGAGGAGTCCAACGCGCCGGGCAGGCCGACTGCCTTCATCATCATGTTGGCTGCGTCTCTGGCGAGGTTAGAAATGTTCTGGCACAGAATCTATCCGCTCTGCAGAGGAGGAGGAGGGCTGCCGGCTTTTCTTTCTTCACCAACGAGGTCCAAAAAAAAACGTCTCGAGCTTCAGCGCCAGACATCCAGCGAGTCTTCAGACCCGGGAACGTTCTCTGTGCAGCTGTGTGTGTGTGAGCTTCATTTATTCCACACTTAGTTGTTGTTGCCGCTGCTGCAGTTGTTGTTGTTGTTGCTGGTTTTAGTTGCCAAATGAATTTCAGCTCGCGGGGCCAAGAACACGCTCAGACCGCCGGGAATACCAGCTGCAACAAAGAGCAGCGGGCCGGAGGAGGAAACACCGCTCAGAACCGGACGCTCGTTTGATTCTATTCACTCAGGTTTGTTCAGAGCGCCACGAGGTCGGCTCTGCAGAAAGGATGCGTCTCCGTCTCCGAGAACAATAAAGTCAGATTTAGACTCGCTCAGAAAACATGACCATCGTACATCTGCAGAGGTTTGGATGTGATTATTATTCAATACGTGTGACTCACTGATTACTTCACAGAGTGTAAAGAGTTGCTGACCCTCTCCTTCAGTCTGGAGCATTGACGTTTAGACGCATCACTCATTACAGTTTATAGACTCTGAACGTCGGTCTGAAGCCTCTCCAGGTGTTCCTAAAATCTCCAACGTATCGATCACAATTTAAATCGTAACGCTTTGAGATACATGATAATCGTTGTCAATTGAAAGAAAGCAAATCTACAGAATCATTTTAAAGTCATTTGTGATGCGTCAAAAACAAATAGATTGATGACGAAACGTGTTTCCTCAGAAACCAGACGCTGCGTCCTGCAGGTGCTGTGCTGCTGCGTGACACGCTGATGTCTGATGAGGATCGACTTTTGAACTCACGCCGAGCTAAATGCTAACGTCGACATGAACTATGGTTGCACATCAACATGATGACGTCAGGTTTAAAGCTCTGAACCCCAGAAAGCTGCCGGCGGAATTGAAAAGTTTTTCTTTAAACAAATCGCCAAAAATCAAAGCTGTAAAACATGCCGTCATCACTATTAGTGCTACTGTTATTATTTCATCATGGGCCTTTACTTCATCCTGCTGTTTTAGAGGTCATATGTCGGGACTGTTCTATTGTGTCAAAAAATTCAAAGTTCTCAAAAAAAACAACACAATTAGCGTCACATTTCCATCTTTCCAACGGTCCTTAAACACATCGACCGACGCTTCCGTGAGAAAAAACAAAGCTTAAAAATGATCATATTTCATCAAAAAACATTTTATTTTACATATCTCATTTAATATCTCACCACAAATAGATATATACAATGTATATTTATATAATTTATACAAATGGAGGTATAGTTTCCAGCGTTTTCCAATTTTTGTAAAAGAGGTTCTCAAAGAAATTCAATGTTTTTATCCGCCTGAAACACAAAGCCTGAGGCTGACGGGAGCGTCATCAGTCGGCGTTGGGTGATTAAACGTTGACCTGATGGTGGCGCTGTGCGGCGGCGCCGCTGACAGACGGACTAACGTCACAGACCGGACGGGGCGCCGTCGTGCACACACACACACACACACACACACACACACACACACACACACACACAGAGGAGGACCAGATGGCTCCGCTCTGGAGGAAACGTGTGATCCTGAAGTCAATTAGCTGAACTCTAACCAACGTAATCTAATGTTTGCTTTGACCCTCATTATACACACACATTCATTACATGGAAGACACATTCTCGGCTCATTTTCTGCTGCTGCTGAAGATGATGAAGATGATGATGATGAGCCAGCACAGAAAGAGAAAAGAGGCTCCCTCATTGTTCATGTAGAACTATTGATTGGAGCATCTTTAAGAGATGTTCCGCTGCTCTTAAACACGTTTCCATTAAGACGTTTAAAGAGGCTTGAAGGAAAGCGACACGGCTCAAAGCGCTGAACTCGTCACAGTCAGCAGAGCGTGTTCAACACAAAGTTAAAGGAGGTCGAACACGGTGCTGCAGCTGGACGAGTGTGTGTGGAATCATTTTACTTCTGGTTTGTATCCAGAGTTCTGCTGGAGGTGTGTGTGTGTGTGTGTGTGTGTGTGTGTGTGTGTGTGTGTGTGGAACGACACTTTCGTCCTTGGCTTGCGAACAGCAGCGTTTAAATCTGCGACGACGACGGTGTTTTTTGGAGATCGAGGAGAGTTATTATCCACGCAAAGTCTCTGCGCACAAGGGCGCGACATCGGACTGTGAAACGATAATGATGACAAACGGCGGCTGGACCAGCATGCATCTGTGATGAGAGGAGAGACGAGGAGAGAGGAGTTATGGGGGAGGAAGAGATATAAGCAGGGGGGGGGGGGGAGTTCTATGATGTGACCCACAAACATCCTTTAACTTTAAAAACGTTGAGGGGGGGGGGGGGGGGGTATCCAAAGATGATGATGGTGGGATGAAGATGCTGAAAATGAAGGAAAAAGAAGAAGCAAGAGAAAAGACAAAAATATAAAAAAATGAAGGAGAATAGAAGAGGAAGGAAAGGAAAAGATGGGAAAGGGGAAGTCATTTAGGAAAGGAAAGGAGGGAGGACAAGAGCACAGAGGAGGGATGAATCAATAGGAAAGAAAAGAGAAGGAAACGAAATCAACGATAGGAAAGGAAAGGAGAAGAGGGAAGGAAGGGAAAAGGAAAAGAGGAAGAGGGAGGAGGTAGAGATTCAAGAAAGGAAACAAAAGAGGCCAAAGGGAAGGGAAATAAAAGATGTTTAGGAAAGGAAACAAGGACGGTAAAAAAAAAGAATAAAAAGAGGACAAGCGTAAAGACGAACTGAAAAGGGGAGAAGGGAATGAAAGGAGAGGAGGATGTGGTGAAGGAAATTACAATGGGGGAGAAGGAAAGAGGAAAGGAGATAAGGAAAAGATAAGGGATGAACTGAAGGAAACAGAGTAAAAGAGGCTTAAGAGAGAGAAATAAAGGAAATGAAAGGAAATAAATGATATGACAGTGAGATGAGAGAAGAGGAGGAGAGTTAGTGGCAAAGGGAAGGAGAGAAGGAGAGAAGGAGACACCACTAACTGTCTCTGTGTTCAAGAGGAGGAATAAAAGGAGAGAAGTGGAGTTTAACGGAGGACGAGTGAAGCTCTTACCATGGTGGTGAGGATGTACTTGTAGAAGGCGGACATCATCCCCAGCTCGTTCGCCTGCAGGGCAGAGAAGAAGAAAAAGCTGACGTCAGCGCTGTGAAACAGGAAGTGCAGGACTTTCTCTAAAGAGTCACAGTTTGTTAATAAGAACGGAACCATCTGTTTTATATTAACGTTAACTTCTTAAAGGAGTGATCATATCTCAGAACACGTCTGCAGCATCGGTCAGAGAAGCTGAGCACAAAGGTTTGAGGAGGAACAATAAGAAGGAGAACAATAACCGAGAGGTTCAGTTTGTTCTGATGCTGTGAGGAGACGTCTAGACGTCCAGCTTCACTCTGGAACCATCTGCAGACGTCTGTCATAATTATCATTATCATTGTTTGAATTCATGAGGATATATTTATGTGACCCAGACATCCAAAGACTTTCACTCTCCTATCAAATGTACTGTAGGAGCAAAACGTCTCCCAAAGAGACACCAAGCAAACAAACTACAACAGCTACGAGACACAAATACATGCCAAGTAGCTGCAAAGACACACAAAGATATTCACAACTATGAAAGCAGCAAATCTACAAACTACAAAGAGACACATAACAACTACAAGTAGGCACAAAATGATCGCAAAGAGACAAACAATCTCCCAAAATCACAACAATCAGAAGCAAAATAACCACAAACAGATGCAAAAACACTTTAAAGAGATGCAAAATGACAGCGTAACAACTACAAAGAGACACAAAATGATCACAAAGCAACACTAAACAACTACAAAGAGATGTAACACAACTGTAAAGAGACAGAAATGACCACAAATGGACTCAGTGACTACAAAGCGACACAAAACAACTAAGAGACACAAAACAGCAGCAAAAGAAGCTAAACAACTGTTATGTGTGTCTTGCTCCTGTAGGAGAGGTGTTGGGGTCTGTTGAGTCCGGGCTGCTGTAGTCAGAGCTTAAGCTCGGATCTCATTCAGTGAAACCTTCACTACTCAGTGAAGGTCGGAGGAGCTTTGTCATCGTTGTTGCATTAAAAACACGGCGAAGGTTCTGCAGCGATGGAAACATCTGTTTCCTGTGTTACAGTCTGAACAGCTGCTGCTTCACACCGTTCACATGCTCAGCACCGACAAACTCTCCGGTGCGAACATGTTCAGCCAGACTGGGATTGTGAACTGGCAGCCGTCTCAGTGAGGAGCTTCAGACGGACTCCGTTAAGAATCCATTAACCTTCCTGTGAGCGTCCTCTCCGCTTTGTTCTGCCTGCAGGAGTCCAGCTCTGACGGAGACCAACATGACGGAGCTATGAGTGCTTTTTTATTTAGTATTCTAAACTTCTCGAGGTCACCGGGCACTGAGTTAAAAATGACAACCTGCCGAGAGCCGGTGGATTCGGTTTGGTGCTGTGAAAGGCGGATCGACATAACCGGCCGGTTTAACAGGAAACCAACCTGAAGGTCCAGTTCTACTGTGAAACCACCACAGAGGAAGAACACATGACGGCTCAGAGCCCTTCTTTACTCCTCATAACAGTGTTTACAGGCACTTTGATATTTCAGGATTCATATATATATACGTATATATTAAAAACATGTGAATGGGACGTTCTGAGCCTCAGTACTGTGTATCTATGATGGTTTAAAATGAAAAACGCTTGTGCATTTGCACTGCATTTCCCATCATGCTTTGGGAAATGCAAACAGGACGTGTAACGTGGTGGAGGAGGTACTCAGATCTTTTCCTTTTTGCAAGAGTACTATTACTAGTACTATTTTGTAGCAATACTCTGTTAAAACTAAAAGCCCTGCTTTCAAAATTCCAACAGTTAAAAGTACAAAAGTATTAGCATCAACGTGTACTTGAAGTATCAGAAATAAGGGTACTCATTATACAGAATGACGTATTTCAGATACAAAATATATGATATTATGATATTGTTATTATTTTTGATGCATTAATGTGTTCATCGCCTTAATGTTGCAGCGCATAAAGGTGGACATCATCTTCATATATTTGTATCCTGCTTTGTATTTTACCCTGAGGTTAATTCATAATAATACATCATCATTTATCAGTTGATTATATTTTGTATTTTTAATCTGAATCTGCAAAATTGTCAAATACATGCAGTGGAGTTAAAAGTACAATAGTTCAAGTATAAAGTTGCATGAAAAATGCAGCTGCTAGCGTCACCTTTATACGGACGTTCTTGTTTCTACAACGAGGTGAATCGCCGCCGTGAGGCGCTACGCCGCATTAGCAGGCTAGCTAGTGACCGTTTCTACGGTGACACCGTCAAACATCCTGACCTTCCTGAGGATGTGGTAGGAGATGGAGGCGTTGGCGTCGATGATGATGGTGGCCACTTTGTCATCGCGGATCTCCTTCAGCAGAGGGGTGGGGTCCAGGCTGTCGTCCAGCATTCGCACCGACAGCGTCTCCCTGGAGATGAGGAAGCGGTGGACCAGCTCCTCCAGTCGCAGCAGGCCTAGAGAGGGAGGAGTCAGAGGAGAGAGGGAGGAGTCAGAGGAGAGAGGGAGGAGTCAGGAGTCAGGAAGTGGAGTGCGTAACAGTCGGAGACCTCACAAAACACATTACAGGTTTGGATTTATAGGTAAAGGAGAAGCAGCACGAGACACCTAAAAGAATCAACATCAGTTTAGTTGTACGCAACGTTTTGTATATTTTCACCTGTTGCTGTGAGACTGCTACAGAATGCTGTCTGTCGTTTTACCTCACAGAACACGGGGCGGTTACTGGTCTACCACACGGCTTCAGTCGGTTTGTTTGTCTGTGTTCCTGTGTGACGACGGTGAATCTGAACTAAAACCACAAAATAACACAAACAAACGAACCGATTGAGGCAGCGGTTTGGCAGTAACTCCCGTTGCTCTGCGAGGTCGTTTTAAATGGAGTCTGGTGGCTTTTGGCGAGAGTAGAGATGAACACAACGGCTTCAGTTTGCCGGTGGAGACGGATGTCTAATGGCAAGTTCAACCGGCAAAAATATTATAAATATAGTGTACACTAAAATAAATGTAT
Organism: Pholis gunnellus; assembly: GCF_910591455.1. NCBI lineage: Eukaryota > Metazoa > Chordata > Actinopteri > Perciformes > Pholidae > Pholis > Pholis gunnellus. The sequence goes on along the minus strand of NC_136543.1, from coordinate 21,453,162 downwards.
TTTTTGGGGGTTGGGTCCACAGCGGTATGTTGCTAACCGCCATCTGTAGGATAAGTACCTCATACAACCCCACGTAGAAAGACCTGAACCTGTAGAACTGTTAACACTCAGGACTGCTGTGGGGAAGAGACAGGAGTCCTTCAGAATCTGGGTCTCAGGGTTGAACTTGTTTGTTTGAACTTGTCCCAGAAACGAACGGGCCTCGTTGGAGACAAATAAGTGTGGTTGCTCTAACACAAAATGGATTCTCTGATATTTAATTCAATCCTTTAAAACAGTTGAAAAATGAATTTAGAGGGAGATTTTTCAACTGTTCAAAAGTAGGTGAGAAAGTTTCCTTTTTTTATATATTTCCTGGGTCACTTTTAGAAAAGGCCGCTGCTCTTGGATCATAGTTTTAACATTCAGAGCCGGTCGGCCTCGACTCCTCGCCCGGCCCTGACAGAAGCAGCAGCGTGTCTCGTCTAATAGCCGCCATAAAGCGTTCGTCAGGACGCCGCTGGGTTTAAATGGCTATCAGCAGCAATCACAGCAATAATTCGGGCCCCGTTAAACACCGGCCTTAACAAGGCCAGGATACGGCTAAAGACTGAGGAGCGTTGAAGCGGTGAGCCGGGGCGTCCCAGTGGGGTGGGAAAACCAGGACAGAGACCGATGAAGGAAAAGTGGAGGAGAAAAGAGAAAGTGGGAAAGTAGAGGAAGGAATCAAAAGATGGTGAAAAGGAAAGGACAGGTCACAACAAAACTACCGGCTGTGATTAGTGAGATCAGCTTTGACATGTGAGGAGATCCAATTCAGGGAAAAGACCAAATACAAGGGCATGAACATCTGAATAAATCAAGAAATCACACAAACTATGCTCTAGGTACCAGTGAATTTAACCATTTAGATTCCCAATAAGTGACCGCAATGTCCAAATAACAGCAATGTAAAAAATTATAATAAATTAAATCAAGAACCACCAATTTGGCGATAACTAGCTAGTAGCAACTAACTAGCAAGAAAAACAGATCGGTTAAATTCTCTCTCTCGATGAACTATTATTTATAGATTTCAACTCTCTGGTAATCACAGACTGTACATAAGAAGTGGACGTAGTCGTGACGTCTCTCGTTGGTTTGTGGATGTTTTGAAGCCTCGGGTTCGGCATTTTGGCCGTCACCATCTTTGTTTTTTTGCAACCAGTGAACAGGAAGTGACCATATATGGACTGAGGAGGAGTGACGTAGAGACCTGTCAATCACTGTGTAGCCCCGCCCCTAAAGCATCCCCTGCTTTATGGTCTGTGTGACTCTAAATGGACCATCATGTACTAAATGAACATCATGCTGTATTGAAGAAGACTTGAAACTAGAGATTGAGACCATAAACTCATGTTTACAATGTTTACTGAGGTAATAAATCAAGAGAGAAGTAGAGTCATGTTCTCATAGACTTCTACACAACAACACACACACTTTACTTAAAGACTCACACTCTGCTTTGGCACACACGAGGCTGGCCGTCGGGTAGCCGAAGGAGCGCAGGATGGACCCGATGGCCAGGCTCAGGTCCTCGTTGCTCGGGTAAAGAGTCACCGACGCGAAGCGAAGGTACGGCAGCTTCGGGGTTTCCTCCGGACCGATCTTCACGTGAGGGATCTGAGGGCACGGTGGACGGGGAGGAAGAGGAGTTATAAGAAAGAAAACTACAGGAAAAAGGAAAGCAAATGTCAACTTGAGGGTTTCCTTTGGGCGATCGTCTGGTTGGAGCTCCAATGGATAAGAAAGCAAGATACAAAAGAAAAGTACAATAAAATAAAGGAAAGGGGAGAACGGAAAAGGAAATTGGAGGACAAATGGAAAGAATGGGACAAAAGTCAGACATGGAAATTAAATGAAAAGTGCAAAGGAAACAAGAAGAAAGAAGTAAAAGATTGAAGAGGAGGAAACCATTTTTTTCTCTTTCTAAACCATCAAACCTTACAGGCTTTAAAGGAAGTTCAGATAACAGAAATGAAAGCTTTAATCAGAGTCTGACGCTCGCTGATAATCGAGTCTTTGTTCACTTTCAAAAAGAATATCTGAAGAGGGAGCAAAGCCCAGATCGTCAGAGATATTAGAAAAAAAGTGTTTCCAGGAGAGAGTTTGTGTTCACCTCCGCAGACCATTTATGGATTTTTCCAAGAGAAGAAAAAAGGGAGAAAGAGGAAAAATTTCGCAATTTTAGCATTTTATGAGAAAAGACGAAAAGTACTGAAGTGACCAAATGAAAAGGGTTCATCATCTGGGGAGCATGACTGCGCTCAATTATCAAAGACGTTGGCCTGATGGTGGAGCTAAAGCGAACTAAATAAAACTTATTTGGTATTTTTATGAAATTCCTTTAACATCCCGACAGAAATCAATAAATCTATTTCTCTGATTAAAAACTAGACTATTTAAATAAAGAATGTACTTGTCTTGTTACTGAATTATGCTGTTAATTTATCAGCTGATGTAATTTGCTGTCACAAGTCTGTCGCTTTTCTCTTTTATGAGCTTTTACGTTTGTGCACCGTGTGAAACGTCACGTTCGTAGTTATTTTTAACCTGAACCGTGATCCTAGTTAGTGTTATTACTAAACATGACTAAGTATTTTGTTGCCTTAACCAACCTACGTTTCATGTGAGGAAGGGAGTATATTTTGAAAAGACTTGCTTGACTTTAGTAGGAAAACTAAAATGAGGAGTACGACATCATTCAAACCGTTGTGTGACGATACGTTTGCGTGGTAATTGGATCAATGCTGTTAAAAGCACTGAGTTTGATACTTAACCCTGGTGGTCGTACCCTCCGATGGCCCAGGAGCTGTCGGGTGCTGAATGCAGATGACTTTCACAATGAACATGTCGCTGTGCGTTAAAGAGGCTGAGAGCCTTACAAATGAATATCAGAGCTTCAGTTCAGTGATTAAACCTGCAGCTCAGACCTGCAAAGGTTTAAACGGTGAACTGTAATTAGCTGAGCTGGGCTTCATTCTGATATGCAGAGCTTATATTTCTAAATCCAAGCAGAGAATCCAATAATAGCAGACCTGTCGGGCTAAAGGAGAGGATATCTGGACGCTTAGAGGCTTAGCAGAAGATGGACTCATGTTGATTCCCTCTAGAAGCAAAGTGCCTGAGCACAAGTTAAAGATGGATTTTAACATCCGAGGTGTCGTAGTTTGGAAGCAGATGTGACTCACCTCTTTCTCCCCACAGATGTGACTGATGGTGGACCCGGAGGCGGGGCTGGAGGCGGGGCCAATCACTGAGACCACGCCCTTGGGCAGGATCTGACACACTGAGAGAGAAAATAGCAACAAAACAAAAAGAATCAGAAGTTAAAGCTGCATGAACAGATTCATTTGTTTTGCCTCTTTGGTGCAACTGGAACAATCAGTAAACAGTTGCTCATTTCCACACCCATCAGCTACAGAACAACACCACGGTTCATGTCTGTGTCGCCTGATGAACGGAGGGAAATATCTGCATTATGTTCACCAGCTGGTCTCTAACTGAGAAGAGACGGCGAGGGCCGGACAGATCAACAACGAACTGAAACTACACAACCACAGACACCTTTCCCATATGTAATACTTGTAGTATTTGATAGAATATAAAATTATTGATTGTAGGCGCTTTGAAGTGAATTTCATATATTTGTGTTTGATAGAACAGAGTTGTTTTCTTTATTTATTTAGCGTGATATACTGTGGCATTGTCTCTGTGTGTACAGTTTGATATAAATGATGAAAAAAAGGGAAATGGATTAAACCAGAGAGTCATCAGAGGACACTGATAACAGAATGCAGTGTTTGTGTGATCACGTGAGGAGATAATTATCTGAGCTTCTCATCGTCTCTCTGCAGAAACACACTCAGCATGTAGAAAACATATGAGCTGCTTCAGAATGGAACAAACTACAACAGTGTTTTTTCTTTATTGTCAGGTTTTTGGATTTAAAACAGATAAACAAAAAAAACAACGTAATTTGTTTCTGTACGAACGGATCAATGTGGATGTTTTCATTCTGGAAATGCACATAAAACATTGTCTGTACTGTACTTTCTGTGCCAACTTCCTCTCAATCTGTGTGTGTGTGTGTGTGTGTGTGTGTGTGTGTGTGTGTGTGTGTGTTGCTCTGCTCTGACAGAAAACATTAACTGCCTCTCCATCGGGAAGTCTCTTTTTTTTTTCTGCGCCGCCGGCAGTTCCTAATCAATAAACATCCACAGCAGCTGATGGTGCAGAACGCTGAGAGCTCTCCGGTCACGATGACCTCGTGCTCACTCTGAATGTGTAAAACACCTTCGTCTGTCTGAGAGCGCCCGACATGTTCCACCGTCACACAGCTCATTACACCGCTGGGTTCAGTCTCTTATTCCATCGTATAGTTTAAATCTATTTATTCTAGTTTTTATTACAGTTTTAGTACTATTACTATTCAATGACATTTTCATTTATTTACTTCGTCTCGCATGTGTTGGTCTCCGATAGTCAAATTGTTAAATTGCTGAATTGTTGAAGTATTGTCACGGTTCACACGGTCTGATATTCAGGTGTTCAGTTTTCAATTGTTTCATGTATGAAAGGTTTAAACAAAAATAAAGTTGAAATGTATTGATGTAGTTGATTAAAAGAATAATACAGTAGAACTTTATTATCTAACAAGGCAGAATATTTAACACCACATGTATTGGGTTGCATGAGGGCCATCTACAGCAAAGGGCGATGTGATATATTCACACAAAGTGGTGTAACTATTACTGTCTTTGAGGAATGTTGAAGCACCTCTAACTCTTCCCGGTGAACATACGGTGTGTGAGGCGTTTAAAGTCCAGGTTCACTGAGAACCATTAGCTCCTGCTGTCTGGTTACATAAAGGTCTTTCTCCTCACACACACAACGCTTACTGCGGTTTACCTTCACTTGGAAATGTCAGTGAGAGAAGAGCAGAAAAGAGCTGGAAGGAAAAACGTACTGCCGCGGCTTCAGGTGGGTGAGGAAGAGGAAGAGGAAGAGGAAGAGGAAGAGGAAGAGGAGGAGGACTTACTGGTGTCAGTGGTGTCGTAGTGGGAGTCCTTCAGCAGCTCGTAGACGTCCACCTCCACCCTCGCCCGGGAGGAGCCCTCCATCAGGCTGTTGATGTTCTCCCTCGCCAGAGCCAGCGCCAGACGCTCACCTCGACCGCACGCCGACTGGTCATCCAAAATGGCCGCTGGAGGTGGAGGTAGAGGTAGAGAGAGAGAGAGAGAGAGAGAGAGAGATAGAGAGAGAGAGAGAGAGAGAGAGAGAGAGAGACGGAGGTAGAGATAAAACGATCTCCAGCACAGAAGCATCATCATTGAGTACATGTTTCGTTTTTTTCCCTCTTCATGTTTGAATTGCTTGGTTTTACTTTCCGTCATTCTCTTTATATTACGCTTTCAAATATTCTTTTTTTCATTCTTTCCATAGTTATTTACAGCTCTTCTCGTTGGAGCTGGGAGGAACTTTTCATTCAACACCGCTCGACACTTTTCTCCGCATTAGCATTGACTGTGTTGCCCTCCAGCTACAGCACTGTGACAGCCAGAGGGCTATTTATATGCACCTGCTCATCCCAAAGACGTTCCTCTGTCCTCAGATCCTACGAGCGTCCTCACTTCAGCATGAGAACACCTTCATGGTTTTCATGGTATTTTAGGACAAACGATAACAAAAGAAAACACATTGAAATGTGATTCACGATCCATAAAGGATCCTGCATTCTGTGTAGACGTGGTGGAAGAGATCTGTTCACCACTTAGACAAGAGAACGTTACATCACCTTCATCACCTCTGAAACTCATCATCGTCACATCGTCTTCGTTTGATATTGGACCACCGTTTCTATGCTGATGTGTAGTTGAAGAAACATAACATAGGGCTCATTTTGAGGCCTAGTGAGTGTTTTTCTACGTGTTTTGGCCTTTCGTCCAAACCCTGATCTCAGCTAATGCTAAGCTACGTCCACACAAACACGTCTTCGTTTAAAACCAAATCAATCTCCGTCCACGCGGCGTTTCAGCGTCGCTTTCAACATGTTTGCGTCCATACGAGCCCGCCTGAAGAGGAACATCACGTGACTATCCACGCACACCGGGCATCGGGGTGCTGGTGTGAACAGGAAGTGGATCTTCTTCTGTAAACTCAAATGGACAAACTTAGTGGAAAGTATATTTATAAAATGCAGAATTTAACTGCAAAATAGCTGCTAGTAAAGACAACAATGTCAGCGACACCTGTAAAATCAGTCATCCATGTTGAATTCATCTGGCAGATGATCGATAATCAAGGCTGATGTTTGTGTTTTATTTTGAAAGGGTCACTTGATATGTCGTGACCGCTAAAACCTCATCAAGTAGCGAACGCCGGCGTCTTCGTTTTCAAACCTTTTCCACACGACGAGGTAAACCTGGAGTCTGCAGACTTACCCCGTCTTTCGGTGGCGTTTCTAAACTCCTTTGTTCTCGGTGCTCTAAAACTTTGGATTAGTGCGGACGCTCAGCGTTAAACGTAGCAGTGTGGACTCATAGTCCTAGTTTCATGACTACATCTTGGATGGTTGAGCTGCTGTGGTAGTGACGAAGTCTGTCCACAGACAGACCAACCTCACACGGTGAGAACCAACAAGTGTGGCTGTCGTAGCTGGTAAAACTTATGAACACATTGCATTTCCCCCTTAACGCACGGCTGCTTTAAAGAATGGAAAACACTGCAGAGCACCAAGAAAACATGCAAACAGCAGGTGTGTAGCTTTGTAATAATCCCGGCAGCGTTCCCATAAAACTAAAGTGCTCTCTGAAGGACACATCCGAGGATTACAGTCTCAGCTTTACAACATTTTCTATAAAGAAACAAAACTTCATGTTTTTGAGCTTCCACAGACTCAGTTTAAACCTATTTGACTTATTTCTACTACAGATGTAAAAAGGGAGAACCGTGATTGGATGTCAGCCAGGTTTCTGCAGAGTGAGGAGAGACAAACATCACCTGCAGCGAGATGTAGCACCACAAATAGAAACTCGTCCTTGGATGTAAAACAGGAAGCAGAGCGTTCACAAATAAAAAACAACACTAGTCATCGTTTCTGTCTCCTCCAGCTAGAACACACACACACACACACACACTGACTTGCCTACTTTGCACATTGAGCGCGCTAAAAACAATGCACCTGTTAGTGCAGGTAGCTCAGTCTATGGAGAGTGGATCCATATTGTAATACCAGGAAGTAAATAGTGTCTGCTGCTGCACCCAGATGAGACCTCCTCTTGTTGAAACAGGAGACGATGAGGAGGGAAAGACTTTCAGGCTCAGCACTTGATTAGGAGCCTTACGATGGATCGTATTCGCAGCGTAGTTCATCCTTCCTCATTCCCCTCTTCGGGCGGACACTAAGCTGTGAGGCTGCGGAGTGGAGACACCGCACAACAAGACTGGAGAATCAAAGCGAATGTGCCGCCGCGACTCAGTAACAAGCAGAGAGTCTGCTGCTGGGGTTTGTTCTGCATTTGATTTGTGTGTCTTGAATAATTAAAGCCTCTCGGGGGAGAACTAGGAGGCAATTTATCGTGTCCTTCCTCAAAAGGACTGTTGTGGGTTTCTGCGTTGAGGAGGAAACACAAAGAGAGTCAGATGGAGTATCACTGAGTATCACTGTTACACTGTTCACATCACGAGTATCACTGTTAAAGTCACGAGTATCACCGTTACACTGTTAACGTAGCGAGTATCACCGTTACACTGTTAACGTAGCGAGTATCACCGTTACACTGTTAACGTAGCGAGTATCACTGTTACACTGTTAACGTAGCGAGTATCACCGTTACACTGTTAACGTAGCGAGTATCACCGTTACACTGTTAACGTAGCGAGTATCACCGTTACACTGTTAACGTAGCGAGTATCACTGTTACGCTGTTAACGTAGCGAGTATCACCGTTACACTGTTAACGTAGCGAGTATCACCGTTACACTGTTAACGTAGCGAGTATCACTGTTACACTGTTAACGTAGCGAGTATCACTGTTACGCTGTTAACGTAGCGAGTATCACCGTTACACTGTTAACGTAGCGAGTATCACCGTTACGCTGTTAACGTAGCGAGTATCACCGTTACACTGTTAACGTAACGAGTATCACCGTTACGCTGTTAACGTAGCGAGTATCACTGTTACGCTGTTAACGTAGCGAGTATCACTGTTACGCTGTTAACGTAGCGAGTATCACTGTTACACTGTTAACGTAGCGAGTATCACCGTTACACTGTTAACGTAGCGAGTATCACTGTTACGCTGTTAACGTAGCGAGTATCACTGTTACACTGTTAACGTAGCGAGTATCACTGTTACACTGTTAACGTAGCGAGTATCACTGTTACACTGTTAACGTAGCGAGTATCACTGTTAACGTAGCGAGTATCACTGTTACACTGTTAACGTAGCGAGTATCACCGTTACACTGTTAACCAGGCCGAGCTCAGAGACCAGCCTGAACATGAAGAACATCTGGAACCAGTGACGAGAGTCGGTGTCATCGATGGACAGATGCTGCTGACGTGTTACACAGAAACCAGTGGGTGCGAGTCATGATGCTTTTGTCACAGAGCGTCTTCACATTACACGCTCACAACCTGCTCAGAGTTGCAGTAAGTTTACGGTTTGGACAGTTTGTGTCACCAACCTGTCATTTTTGGAGGTTTCACATTTTTTATCTGACAAACACATCCTGGTGTCTCATGGTGAACACTAAACCTGAATCTGAGCTGTTTGTAAATGGAACAATATTTATTATATATCATATGTATAAATACATTTCCTTCTGAAATGCACAAGAGGAAAGAACGCAGAACTGTTATGTTATCTTCTACCTTCTATTCTGCACTTAACGGATAACGGACGGAGAGGAAGAACTCAGTTCACAGGGGGGGGGGGTGAAGATGAGAGGGGAGATAAAGATAAAGAGTCTTCTTCAGGAGCCTCAGCAGTGTTTAGACACTGTCTCTGTTTACACAATATCTGGTCACTGCGACCACACACACACACACACACACATACACACACACACACACACACACACACACACACACACACACACACACACACACACACACACACACACACACACACACACACACTCACACACACACACACACACACACAGACTTAAAATGTTAGAGAGAGAGAGAGAGAGAGAGAGAGAGAGAGAGAGAGAGAGAGAGAGAGAGAGAGAGAGAGAGGGGAGGTATAACAGAGGGTCAAACGCTTCCTTTTTTCTGCAATGTGAGAAGTGCTGAGCGGCCATCTTTGTCACCAACTCATTAACATTTCATTACAACAGACAGAAGGAACAGAAACACACCAGGACGGTGTGCAGAGAAGAACAGGCCGGAATCATAATAGAAATTAATTACGTGAATATCAGTGGATATGACTTCACAAAGGGTTGTGTGATCGCGCAGCTCGATTGAATGTAAAGTCAAATGTTTGTCTTGCGGACGGACCTAAAGAAGCATTAAATCAGATTTTTAACAATTACGTATCATGATATTGTTATTTCGACAAGCTTTTGATCCATTTATTGCAATTAAATAACAAAAAAAACCTATTTATCTGCCAGTATAACATGGAGCTCTTCAGTCATACATGAATATTGATCAGTAGTCATTGTGCTCGTTACGAGATGTATGTTTTCTCTAACGTGGCTATATGGGAATAAATAGTGTTTAGAAGTAAAACTCCCAGTAACCATTCAACTAACAGTAAACATGGAGAGTATATTTGATATATTGTATCATGAATGTTGTATTTTAGTGTATTTTCATCATCCCAGTTGTAGTAAAGAGTAGAAGAATAGAGAAGTATCTTCTAATAGTAGAAGATACTTTTCCTTTTTTCCCTTTATTGCATTTCCATTTACTCAGGAATGGTAATAGAAATATGTTCACTGAAAAATGTATTGATATTCCTTGACTTCTAATTTCCCAAAGGAGACCAGACATATGCAGACATAAGCCTTATGGTTGAGGAGCTCTTCCTTATTCATTTTGGGTACATTCATTTCTTTCCCCAGTGCTGCTTATGGTTCATTTGAACCTGGCTAGAAATATAATGCGTTCTATCATACGGATGCTCGTTTGTATTTGATGTTGTTCATTTCTACAGTGTGTGAGTGTAGTCGTTTTATTCCTCCGTGTTTCCTGTGAATTACCTCCCGACAGCCCCGTTCACCAAATGATGCCGTTTCAACTTCATGTTTTACCCCAAATGCAGAAACGTCGTCTTGTATTTATGCAAAGAGGTTGTAAAGCGCGTGGAGCCGTCGCCGCTGTGTGTTTCTGTTTTAGATTCAACCTGAGACACAACCGATAAAACTGCTTTCATGGAGGCAGAAGGAGCTCTGCACACGGACTTTACTCCCCCGGAGGCGCTGCGTGGAGCGTCAGAAACAGAACGGAACAGGTTTTCTTGTCACTTCCCATCTCTGAGCTTCATGCATTTGACATTCTTTGATACGAGTGTGGAGGTCTGGACTCTGGGGGGCCGCAGGTGGGTCGACATGTTCGTCGAGACGAGACCTAACGGAGACTAAAAGCAACACGTTGCTGGGGGGGGGGGGGGGTTGTGATCACAGCGCTGCGATCCTCTGGTGGCTGCTGTCCTTTCAGAGGCAAACACATCATGTGTAAAAGTGTCTTTAAAAGGTGCTTAAAGGTTCACTGTGGAGCGCTGCCACTGATAGCACGACATGAGGTTCAACTGAAGAGCTGCGATGCGACGAGAAAACTGTTTCCTTAAGAATCCAGTGTTGAGGGGCCACGAGAGTCTTTTTATGTTTCAGAGTTTCTCATGAAATCTGGATCCGTTTTTGAGTCGGGTAGTTTAGCCTCGCTGGCTCGAGGGCAGGCAGCGTCTTTAGGTTAATTCAATGGTCATATACATACAGGTATAAACACAACATTTGACCTCAATTACAACATTTGGTTTCAGTGTCTCGCTCAAGAACTCTTCACCGTGTTGGAGCTGGAGACGAACCAACAACCTTCTGGTTAAAGCCAACCAGCAGCCACCGTTGGACGGCCTCGGTTCTTGTTTTATTGTCTTTATTTCTTGAAATATATAAAAGATTTAGAGGGAAAGTTCTGATACATTTTATATAGCTCCAACAATATGATGAACTTGGTGTTATATTCACGTTCATCCTCTGTGTTGTCCCAGTTTCTGATTGGTTGGTTCAATCACATGTCAGGTGCTGCTTTAATCCCACACAGTAAAACATTCATATCAGAGACGAAGCCTGCAGTCGTAGTTTGAGAGTCATTTAGCAGAGATAATAAAGTCGAGCTGCAGGGTGTTTGTAAAAAAAAGTCTGCGCTTTTCTCAAAAGGCAAAAAATCCTTCAGAATAAAGCTCCGGGCCAACGAAGGGTTTGTTTACTTCTATTCCTCTGGTGGGTCGCTTCTCTCGGCTTCCATTCTGTTTCCTTCTCTTCACATCCTTTCTTTACCTTGTAATTCATTTGTTCTTGTAATGTTTCTGACCTTTTAGTTTTGAGCTGGAGGCTCTAACACTGAGGGGGAAAATAAACCGATAAATTCAAATTCAGTTTGGGTTTTTCCACCAAAATGAGACATTTTCCTTTTCAAATAAAAACAGACATCTTCACTTACTAAGAATTAGGAAAAATTGTATCCGAGCAAATTTCTTTAGGATTAATGTTCCAGCCGCTCGGTGGTGACACAAGCTCTTCTGTAGTTGGGAGATATTTACTGATGAACGTGAGCTAATGACTCCTTCAGAGTGACTGATAGCGCAGGTGGAAATCATTCATGGAGGTTTTCAGCACAGCTGAAGGACACCGACGCTGCTGAATTGTTAAACGCGTCACTAGAATATTTATGCACTTGACTTGATGTTTAATCCTCGCCGGAGTAGAAACTCACCCGATGATTTATTTCATCGCTGTATGAGCGCTGTGCAGTACGGCGGCGGTAAGCTAACCAATCAACGTTTCCTCATACAACGGTTCGTGTGATAACTTACCAAGAGTTATCCTCATTTTTCGTGGGTTTTCCTACAAAAGCCTGCAACACGTGACACCTTCTGCTCGTTATCTGCATACGGTATTTTCAAAATAAACTCCCGTCTTCACAGGAAACATCTTTGTTTAGTTTTAGTTAGGCTCTTAAACTCTAGCCCTATTTTTAGGCCACTGCTCACCCATACCCATACTAAAGAGAGTGTAGATCTCTAACTACGAGGTCTATTTGAATAATCTTGATGTTATAATAACAGAAACACTTGTGAGATTTGATCAGATGTGTAAATATCAGTGTTTATGTTACTGGTTAATACTAAATGAAGATGGAACACAGCTCAAATTGAAAAGTTTCAGGTTAGCCTGAAAAAAACAACACTTTCATTGATACTATTTATTTGAAATAATGCAGCTGAAAGCCTAAAAATGTGGCTTTGATAAAGTGAAGCACAACAAAGTTATAGAGGCTTTGGTACGGAGAGGTCAGGGGAGGTCGGCCCAATTTGTCATTGTGGAACCAGCTGTTCCAGCTGTGCCATTCTAATTGTATGTACTATATAACTATATATTTCACTTGTTTTATGACTAATAGTGTTCAATCCATCCAAATACAGCAGTTTGGCATCATTTTGAGCTATTTTGACCTCTCAGGGTCTGATTTAAGTCTCCTCCAGAGATTTTTCCGTCCCTCTCAGTGTGTGTATTGGAGCTTTTCTAAAGCCTATGATTGGCCAATTTCAGGCTATGACACCACGTTGGATGTGGAAGTGACTCAGGAATGTGATGGGAGGAGCCTGGAGTTGATTGACAGAATCCTTAGCCACTAAAAATCCCAAATTCACCGTGCCACCTCGAGCGTAGAATCGATTCGGCCACGATAGCCGTTAGCTTTGTGATGATATCTGGTCTCGCTGTAGCTTACTGAAAATACGTGATATTGTGATACAACTTGTTGATGCTTATATTAGTTGTCTATAGTTGTGTTTGGAGTGTGTAAAAAGTGACTTCCATGATAGTGTTGCCCCCAGATGTTGCTGTTTAATCTGGTACATAACATGTATATATACATGCATTTATTTCGCTCTCAATATGTACATTTCTTTTTGGGGGCGTCGTGCGTAGGATGTTAGGGAAAAGATCTTAAAATACTTCGTTAAGTTAAGGAAAAGATCTTAAAATACTTCCTTAGATTTAGGCACAAGACAAGCCCACACTGTCTTTCTTCGTTTCACATGAGGACCGAACAGCCGTCGTGTGGAGGAAAGATCGCGGTTCGTTGACTCGTCCACCTCTGTGGTCTTTATACTTCCTCGTTCATGATTACACGGATAACATACAAAATCATTTTGTGGGACATCTATGAATTACGGCGCATTACTATTTTGCAATTGCTGCGCTGGATGAGACCAGCCTGAACCAAAGGGACACATTCACATGATGGGTATCGGAGAAAGTAATCTACTGGTTTTAATAGTCATCTTATCTTTGCTTTTCTAACTGTAGATTCTTAGTTTTGTTGAAATTAATCAATGACAAACTTCTCCTCTTTGTGTAACTGAGCACTTTGAATCTACTTTGAGTCTCCGGTTTCTCTGCAGTGGAAACCTGTCTGGATGCTTTCTGACTCCACAGATTGACTCTTGTTTGTTTCTCTTCTGGCATCAGCTTCTCTGAACACTAATTGCCATTTGGGAATTATTGACCTGTGAGCCGGCGTGGCAGCTCGGCCGGAGACCGGCAACAATAACACAAAAGTTGCTCTAATTACAGTCACCGCCTGATCTCATGTGGGTCGCTTCTCAGCATGACGGAGATTAATCTGCTTGTTAGACTTCTGTGATTGATAATTACAGCCGAGTCATTCTTGCTTCTGTGATTTGATTGCCGCTCGTGTGAAGTGCCGGTTCATAATTGCTCAGGTTTTGTTTTTCGTCAAGGTCTCCGAAACACTTCACATTTTGTACCAAATGGTTTTGTAAATAGGATTCACAGGTTCGCTCCTTTGATGCAAGAATGCAGAAAGTGTCTCTGGCTGTTTTTGAACTTTGTTCAGGTGTACAGGTTCCGTTCCTCTGTCGGGTAAATAGAGAGATTGTTGGGTGTCCCCACTGATATAATTGGAGTGCAGTTTGTGTACCAATCCCCTCCAAACGTTCCTCTCAGGATTCAAATCATCTGCAGGACAAACTGTACCAGCATTTACCTGCTGGCAGTATCCACCATCACCCGAGTCCTCGGATGATAGAAACCCTTCCACACAGTCCTTTTCATCTCACAGCTACTGAATAGTGAACCTTGAAAATGTGTTTATAGCTGAGCGTGTCGGAGTTGAACAGAATTAGATTTTCCATCACCTGGAGAGAGAAATGCAGCTGAAAGGAAACATTCACGTTCCTGATGGCAGCCAAAACTCAAACAAACAAACAAAGCGACTTCTTCAACAACTCAGAAAACAGCATCACAGTTTTACCTCAATCTTCCTGTTTTAAAAGTTGAAAAAAAATATGTCAAACCAACAACCTTCGTGTAAAATATCTACTTCAGTGAGTGAGTTATGAGGTTTATTTGACCTGCTTTAACCCGTTACATGTCCATACAAAGCTGCCTTGAGAAAACCATAGATTTAAAAAGTGCCCCAAATGCTCTCAGGATCACCACATGTGGATTAATCCGCTGCTAAAAGTAGTTCTTCTGTTTGTTTTATAAAACAGTGACCAGTTAATATTTACATCTTCTCTCCACAGGAACAACTTCAAGTATTTCTTTAGGGGATTAGTTGACATTAAGAAATACAAAGAAATCGGGTATGAAATGTTTACATTTGTACTACTTCATGAATAGATTGTGAGACTGGAGTCTCTATCTGATTTCAGTCTTTTCTTTTATTGTGAAGGTCATATTCTGTTATTTTCACTGTAACTCCGCTCATCAGACATGAAATAAAGTGTGTGTTTCACTGTGTGTGTGTGTGTGTGGAGCAGTCGGCTGTTATTAATAGAGGAGTAAAAGGTGGGCCATTATACATCACCAGGCCACCCGGTTGCCATGGTAGCTTGCATGTAAGTGCCCACCGGTTTGGCCCAAAGCCCCCGCGTGATAAAAGCAACGGGGATTTGAACTCGTGGCCATCAGGACCGAGGGCTGAACAGCGGCAAAAAAACCTTATCTGCTGTGAGAAGAGAGCTGACATTTTACTTTCAATGTTAAGTCCCTGTTTTTATGAGTTAATCTTCCCCTGCGGGGCGCGACGAGGACGTAAGTAAGAGGTGCTGATAGCAGAGTGGCGCTCGGGCCTCGCCATCTATCACGAAGGGAAGTCACGGAGACGCTCCCTGATCCAGTGTTATTTTGAGTGCATTTGGCGCTTACAAGTGATCCAACCTGGAATGGAAACAAAAAACGAGGAGGGAAGAAGAAGAAGAAGAAGAAGAAGAAGAAGAAGAAGAAGAAGAGGAAACGAGGAGTGAGCGAGCGCCGGCAACAAAGGGAAGCCTCGAGGGTCTTGTAAAAAGACAAACAAAGCAAAGAGACAGTGTGAGAGGAATCAAGATGGCAAACAGAGACAGCAGTAGGAGGTGAGAAGACAAAACAAAAGTACAAGGAAACACAAGGGGAGAGCAATACAAACAACAAAACCGAGGAGTAACGAGGGAGGAGCAGAGGAAGAGTGTGTTTGTGTTTGCTAACACGTTCCAACAGGAGAGAGAGAGGGTGAGTAATGTGGGCAATGTGTTTGGAGAAAATAGGATTCTGGGTAAATAATGACATTTCTACCAGGAGCTTTGGCGTAATATTTGCATCCAGATACGTTTTTCCTTCGCCCCAAATGGCGGCTGCATCCGACCATTTTCATAACATTTGTAAACCGCCAATCACAGCCATTTCCTGGCAGTGACTGGCCAGCTGTGTGGAGGTGAGAAACTAGACGGGTTCAGTCTTCTCTCTAAGACTGTTCTCCTCTCAGTTTTGGTGGTAACTATGGAGTTCAACCATGTGACCATTTTTCAAGAGATTGTGTGAAAGTTTGCCATGTTTTTCGCCATTTGTGCAATTATTGTGTCTCAATCCTCTGTATGAGGAGTCTGTTGAAGGAGATGAAGTATCTGCGAATTTGGGAGTAGCTTCTCCCCGGAATGCCAGGGCCGTGTGGTATTAAAGACACCATACTGGCTGCTTAGTAGAAAACAGTAAAAGAAAAACTATTAAAAACAAAATAAGTAACTGAAGGCCTCGGGGTTTGACCCTTGAGGGTTTCGTAAGAAGGTGCCTCCGAAAAAACAGACACTAAGCAAATCTGGGGCGAATCTAGTTCTGCTTAATGTAAGAATAATGTAAGAACGGACAGAGATTGGTTCTTGTGTTTTGCTGACAATGTCGGGTTTGAGGGAGAAGATCCTCTGACACATAGGCTGGGCCCCATGGCCAAGTTCAAGTTCCTCTTATCAGGGGGGCCGATCACACACACACACACCCACTGACAAACTCACACTCAGCACATGTACACTCACACACACACACACACCAACTGACAAACTCACACTCAGCACATATACACCCACCCACACACACACACACACCCACAAGCATGACACATATCAAAAAGGATCACTGTGTTAGGATTGCTTGATCAAGATTTAGGATGATTAAATGGTACATCCATAGAGGCTTAGAAAACATGTAAAGCCCGTACCCATTAAGGGAACAGGCCTAAAATAGGCAAAAGAGTACGTATATTAAGAATACTCGATTATTTTAATCATAGGCTGGGCAACAAACGATATTATGATTTTGTATTATGAGTTGTATTATGACTGATAATATGTTGTATGATGTTGTCCTTCCTTGATCTGTGATGAGTGAGATGGATTAATGTCATACCCTGAGCACTGTTAAACATACGTTTGTGCAGAAGCTATCACGAGGGAGCAAGGGGGGAGGCAAGAAGTCCTGTGACCTAATTACAAAGAAAAGAGGAAGTCGGGGTTCAGACCAAGTGCAAGTTCAAGTTGAAGCATACGTCAAATCACAAGACAGCTGTCACGAGGCACCTGCCAAAAAGAGGATCTTGCCCTAAGATAGAAAGGAGGGGGACAGCAGATCCCCCGCTTGAGAGTATAAAAAATCTCAATTTTTAAATGTTCGAGGCATTAGTCGGGAGGAAAGACGTATAGTCTTTTGAAGGCATAAGCCTTGGTTGTTCACAGGACTTTTTGTAAACTCCGTGTCTCACTGAGTGTTAGAGGTTTTTTCAGTCTTTTCAATTTTGTTCTTTACCTTATTGGTTATCATTTTTGTATGCATTGGGACCTAAATAGGAAACTTGTAATTGGCAGAAAATAAATAAGTAAACTTGTAGCGCTTCGTCAAAGATTCTTTTCCCTGTCCATCGGTGATCTCCGGCCTCCGGGAGAGGGGACACCCCCTCGGGGACGAGACCAGCCCCTGCAGGTAAGCAAGGATCCATGCACGGCTACACGACTGATTGCTCCTTTAGCACACACCACATACATCTGTTTCTAAAAAGGAGGAAGAGATCCGTAGGATAACCTGCACGAGCTTAATATCTGTTGGGCTCTAAATCCAGGTGGTAATAAATTAAGAACAGCTTCTCCTTTATGAGCACCGGGAAAATTATTAAGGATTTCTAAAAGTACAGTTGACTGTTGAGAATGAAATTGAGAAGTTGATCGTAGACCAGGTAGCTACTCCTTGTTCACTTAAGGTAATTAAACTGGCGAGATCAAATAACTTTGCCCAAAGGTTAAAAGGGTCATATTGGTGATTTATTACTTTGTGGGGAAAGCGACATCCCGTCGGGGATTTTCTTTAACAAATCAGTCCAGAACAAGAGGCCAACGCTAAAACTTAAAGCCAGTTGAGTGGAATAACATAGAGGTAAAGAAAAAAGGGGCGCCGTCCCCCCTCCTCCTTCTAGCCGACCACTTCCGGCCCAGGGGCCACTCACCGGGGGAGACCGGACCTCGGGACAAGAGCCCCGTTGATCCGTGTTCACCCTGAGGGCAGACGTGGATTCTGCCCCTCGCTGCCGAGGATCCGAGTCAGAGTGCACGCAGACACTCCGAAAGATCCTGGGTCAATCACAGTCCGTCTCGGACGGAGAGCCTCTGTTCATTTGATGGACCACACTTGTGATTAAAAGGGACTGATAAAAGTAAATTTTAAAATAAAAATAAAGAACTTGTATTTTTTTTATTGATTAAAAAACTTTTTGTCTTTTAATATACATATATCTAATAGAAGGCGCGCGGAAGTATAGCTAAATAATACGTAGCACGTCACATGGCGCCCGAACAGGGACTTGAAGAAATTAGGTCCTAATTACGACATTAAGTCATCAGTATATATGTGTACTTTGACGAGTAATTAGGGGATCAGATGTTTTCTGTCAAGTTAAACTACACGAACCCTCCCGAGGGTTAAGAAGTGTTGCTCAACCAGCGAAATCAAGCTGAGGTGATATATTGAACTCTGCCAGGAGAAATAAACTTCGATAATTTCTGACAGGCTCTCGTAACAGTCGTAGGCCTGAACCGGTAGTCAGAAAAAAGAGTCTAACTATCCTGAGCTATTTACTTTAGGAGCTGTAACTTAGGTCGAGGCTGTCAAAATCCTATAAAAACCTGGCCGTCCTTTTCACAGGAGAAGGAGCCGTCCACGAAAAAAGGGACAATAAGACTGACCCTCAGTTATAGACAAAAGTAAATAGGAAACTGCTTAAACTAAAAGTACTTCACGGGAGGGCATTGAAGCAAAGTTAGTGGACAGTAAATATAATCACTGCGCATAGGTTTAAAGGGTACCTAGCTTGTTGAAACATAAGCCGGGCAAGAATTATAATACAAAGAAAAGAGTGTTGTAGAAACTTCCCCGTCGAACGCCAGCTGAATCCGATAGCGTACCCTGGCGCACAGTGACGGCCCAGTTGAGCTGATCACTCAATGCCAGACAAGGCCTAAGGACTGTTAAGGCGAAAAAGGCAAAACCCTTCCCTAAGCAATTTATTGCTCGTGATAATATTAATGTAATATCATCAGATCAATGTATTGTTAATATAATATATGAATTGTGTCCCCCCAGGAACACTGAGATAACCAAGGCCTGAAGGATAGAGTAAGGGATCTGATTTGTTATCTTAGATTAGGGTATTTGACTGCAATATACTCCTAAAATTTCCTGGTGGAAGATTTGAGAGAAATTAGGCCTGCACAAAGCAGGGAGCTGATGTTTTCTCTCAGATTAAAATATAACTACTCTTATAAAGTAATTGTGTACGCCAACGTGTGAGGGGAGTGGAATCATATTGTTGGCTTCGTCTGCCGATGGGGTATAAAAATGCACCTAATGTTTTTCAAACGGCGGTTGTAAAAACTCTGGAAGGCTTACCCGTTGAAATATACATAGATGATGTGTATTTCACTCATGACGATCCTGAGGAGCACTTGCAGTGTTTATCCGAGGTCTTAAAGAGATTAAAAGACGCAGGGTTCAAAATAGGCCTCAAAAAGTGTGAGATAGCCCGCCACGAATTGACATATCTAGGATTTAAGATTTCTCCACTCGGAAAAGAAATCACAGACTCCTATAAACAAAAAATCAGAGACTTCCCAGACCCAAAATCTGTGACCGATTTGGAACGTTTCCTCGGTACATGTGAATATGTGAGCAATCATATTCCCCGCATGAGTGAGAAAGCGTCTCCACTCCACAAGTTAAAAGGCAAATTAAGAAGGAAGGATGCTCCTAAAGATATCCAACTAACAAAAGAGGATTTGGAGGACTATAATGCCCTCAAAATTCATGTAACTGAGACAGCACAGCATTTGGAAAAAAGAAAGATGGAGGCTCCTTTAGAAGTACATTTAGAAATAAATGAAAAAGGAGGAGGCATGGAAGCTCGAAACCTGGGCTCCAAGCAACCCACCCTATTCCTTTCAAACGTGTGGTCCACCACAGAAGCAAAGTATGCAGATGAAGAAAGATTCCTTTGTTTGGCATACCGCTTTTGGCCAGCTTTAAAAGAAGTAGCAGGCGAACAAAAATTGATTTTCTACACTCCGCTGTCATCAATTAAAGAGGCGACAAAACAAACAACTGCTGGCTCTAAGGCTATGATGAGTCGGTGGGGTAAATGGCAAATGATGATAATAGACCCTCAGGTCGAATTTCAAACTGAGGGTCAGGTCAAAAGGCCGAAAAATAATGATACCGGCCCAGAAAAGAAACAAATAAGACCGGGTATTACACTGTTCACAGATGGGAGCTTACAGGGCCCAGACACACAGGCCAAATGGGCTTTCCTCATTAAAAATGATACAGATGATATCATAGCGAGAAAAATGGGAAAATGCGCAGGAACTGCTCAAACCGCTGAAGTGACAGCGATTTTAGAGGGTCTCCTGACTGCAAAAAAGAGAAATATCAAGAGACTGAGACTAGTCACAGACAGTGATTATTGTTACAAAGCGGGAACGCAGGAGTTAGAATACTGGAAGCAACGAGACTTCACTAACGTAAAAGGCGCACCGCTGGCTCACGCCCATTTGTGGGGATTAATCTCAGAGGTAACTAGAGCAATGTATATAGAATGGACTCACGTGAAGAGTCACACTGAAATCAGAGATTTCGATCACGACGGGAATAGAGAGGTGGATAAAATGGCCCAAGCCAGGCCAAGAATGGCAAAACTTTCTCTTATCTTTCCGGCTGGATGGAAAGGGAATGATGCACTCACCGAAGTGCCACTTGACCAAGCCTCTCAGGTGGTTACTGAGGTGCACGAGGGATTAGGGCATGTGGGATATGAAAAAATCCAGAGATTTTTAAAACAAAATCTAGTTCACATTCCTAACCTTAAAACACATACAACACAAGTGAGGTCACGATGTCAGCAGTGTGCACTGGTTGATGGGTTCAAGAAGGCTACACCAGAACAGCTTAGAATATTGTGTAAGGATCCTGGAGTCCATTTTAGCGCGGATATAGCAGGTCCGTTCCCTCAGCGAACAAGATTAGGACACCGATATTTTCTAATTGTCGCTGATAATGGCTCTAGTTATAAACATGTGTATCCTGTAAAAGCCGCTAATGGGCGAACAGTGGCCACACGCATGGGGGATCACCTGTGCAGATGGCCAGAGACAATATCCATGAGAATGGATAACGGCACTCATTTCAAAAACAAATGGGTCGAGGAGGTTTTAACAGATCTTTCAGTACAGCAGGTGTGGTCAGTTCCCTATGCACACCACACAAACGGTGTGGCAGAGAGGGCCGTAAGAGCTGCGAAAGAGTGGATCATAAAAAATGCTCCACTAGACTGGGATGAGCCGTTACAATTGACACAGTTAAACCTTTTTTTAAAAGAGCCAAAATTAAAAGAGCCTATAATACAGGACGCGACTGATGTATTACCCTCTCTCTCACCAGGGGATCGAGTGTGGGTTACCAGGAGAAAGATATTTCCAGAATCAGGAAATCTGAAGGCCAAGTGTGAGGGGCAGGACGAGGTTCTTTTCCAGGAAGGTAACGTGGTGCATTTAAAAAGATTTGGCCAGACGCACCCCAGACAGATAAGGAAAATAGTGTAGCATGGCGAGCCCGTATCCCATCAAACCAGAGCCTGATGTTGATTGCTGTGACCTCACACTATACACTTCACAAGCCGTATGGATCCTTAGCTGCGCAGGGGATAGAATTTGGCTAGGTCAGAGCCTGGATAACTATAAATTGGCTCTTAAAGGTTCCATCGCATCAAATTGGGAGAGAACAAATCGTTTGACCTGGAGCAAATACACTCCAGGATCGTGCGCAGCCTGCCGGGCCCCGGTCACTGAGTGTGCATGGAGGGGTCTGGCTGCAGAGCGCCCGGAGAAAATTCCCCCTCCCCTTTATGAAGAAATAAGGGGAGGAATGCACAGAGAAGGACTGCCTTCATGCAGGTTGACTTTTTGTGAGACCTGTTTCGGTCGATATGCCCTGCGGATGACTCTTGGTCGGTATGACCATCCTGCAGGCTTTAAAGGCGGGTGTATGTGCTCGGCGGCGGCCGAGGGGTTTCTCCCTTGCCCTGGGAGCATTAAACTGGGAATCTGCAGCGGTTTAGCTCTGCAGAGAGGAACCGGAGATTTACACCCTTCTGATTCAGAGAAGCTTGGCTTCCGGAAGAAACCGGGTCGTAAGCAAAACTGGGGGATGTATACATCCACCCCAGATCTGACTCCTAACATGTCACCTCTGCAGAAAATGATTGTGCAGCAGTTTCCTGTATGCCATGAGGAGAGGCCTAGCCTCTCAGTAGGAATCAAGGGAAATTCCAAGATCACTGTGCACCCCCACCAGGGGAGAGAGACTTTGTTTCCCCTAATGAATGCTAAAAAAGCTTACTCTATTGAGTTACAGAATATACTCCTTCAGATGCTGGAAGGCTCATTCGTGAAGCACGCAATGGCTAACCAGGGCCGTAGGCCGAAGAATAAGGAAGTGGATTGGGTGACCTGCCTGACTCCAAAACGTGACAGTGGGATGACGTATTGGGTGAACGAGACCGTTCTGCCTTGCTCCTTCCCCCAGAGCTCCAGTAAGGGCCCTGACTTTCACATGACAGTAAAGCTAACCCTGGCCAGGGGTGACAGAGGTCAAGTCAGAACAGCCAGAGTGAGAGTCTCAGGTCACGTGATTGAGCCAGAGGTGGCTAAAATAAGAAAAGAGAGGCGGAGCTGGAGAAGAGTGTTTAAAGGAAGAGGTTTGTGGCCTAAGTAGGCCTGGTGGCTGGGAGGGATCTCTCTGACTTTCCTCAACTCCTTCTCATCTTCCTCCTTCGCAGGAGCAGAGGAGGGGGGAGCAGGATGTCGGCAGACATAAGCCAGTCAGAGGGCCTCCCACAGAGCCCAGATGAACCGAGGTTAGAGCATCGACCGACAGAGACAAAACGGAAACAGAGACACAGACTGACTATATCATGCTTGGTTTGTACTTTTTACATGTTAGCAGTGGGTACAGTTTCAGCAATAATACTGATGAGTTACGCGGAGAAGACCATGTACTCACTGAGACGGTGGGACGTATGGCAGGTGAAGATAGAGACTGAAAAGGCCTCGCTTGTTGCATACGTACAGTACGTACATGAGATACCGTGTACCAGCTCTTGGAGCAACTGCTCGAGTGGCTTTCCATGTGAGGAGACTAACAGGACTGACTACAGGAGACACATGTTTCGGGAAATGGTGGCACGAGGGTTAGACATAACTCTATTTAATAACTCACGTTTTTTGAACCAGGGGAAGCTGCCAGACGTTCCCTGGAGCCATGAGGTGAAAATCTTTGTGAAAATTAACAACAACATGGACCAGATGCTTAAAGCGACTAACTGTAGCGCGTCTTGGTTTAACATTGCCCAGGACAGACCTAGCAGAGAAGACAACCCAGACGGACTGGTTTTTGACCCTTTGACCTCTGACAATGACACTCATATAATATCAACCTACAGTTGGGCCCCGCCGGAGAGTAATACATTCACCTGTGCGTCGATTATGACTAACTGGACTACATACCATTCAGCCGTGGGCACCACTTCCGAACGCCCGGTAAAAACATTCAGTAATTGTTCATTTATTACTTATGAAAACCGGACCTTGGTTCGTAAAGCTGACCTTCTGGAGCCAATACGCATGCCAGAGTTGGATAAAGTGTCTGAAATTATCAACAGAACCCGCACGCCCACACGATATCTGACCTTAGCGATGCCACCTGCACGTAAAATCCATGTGCGACGCCTCTGGGATGATATATTTCCCCCACAGGTGTCAAAAGAATTAGACCTGGAAGCGGCTCCAGCTAACTTAACAGTTTTAAGCCCTGATGATCAGATACCGGTCCAGCCCCGGAGCTCTCGTGTAAAACGCAACTCTCCAAAAGGAATGTTAGCTCGAACCAAGGCGTTAGATATGACTAAAACAATTTTCCCAGACATGCTTGGACGAGGCACGCTCCCGCTAAAATCAAGAAGATTTTTTCCGTGGGGTTTACAGGTACTTGAGGGTTCATACCCATTAAAAGCATATCCCTATGGATTAGATTGGCTATATAATATCACCCAGGACAACGTGGTGCTGTATTACATGAGGGTGCCGGTGTTTAGCAACAAAGATAATCAAGCCTGGGTACACACAAATGGAACGATAGCCATGACGAGTTTCCTGGACTGTGTGAACCAGACACTCTACGAGCCCTACTTAAGATGGCATAATACGCAAGAGGAATTAATAAAAAGCGAAACATATTTTGGACAAATGTTACTTCCTTATTGTTCGATTTATGGAGAACTCATAAATGAGGCTAAAGACACGATCCCTTACACTGACTGTGGCACCGAACACATCAACAGGATATGGAGAGAAATGACCCATACATATCATAATCCTGACTTGCCTTTTAAAGGCTTTGACCGGTTTCAAGGACTGGGTCTCTTGCTTAATGAAACTAAGTTACTAGAACCCTGCTTTGCAAGCCATACAGTCGACCCAGTCGAGGATCCGGACGGTTTTGAGTTAGAAATCTTTTTAAAACAACAGTGGGCCTCTCTCCATGTGGGACATTGGTATGAATTAGTGGAACGTGACCCAAAAGTGGGGATACCTTCCTCCCAGACCCCGGCATTAGAACTAAAAGGCTGTGTGGGTTGTATAGCACCCCCTCCGGTGGTGGCTAAATATACGACGGACAAAAAGGGTGAGTTTCTGGAATATGCTCTAGGCCTCAGAGCCACGTTGCCTTCCCAAAAAACTGCAACCGGAGTAAAGTTTGGCTACTACGACAAACAATATTGTTCCCGGTATGACGAATACCGTCAGTGTTATGCTCAGGATTATTACTCCGAGCACACAGCGGCTCAGGCCCGGACACTGAATCAGGTTATGAATTGGCGGAGAAGATACGATATAAAAAATGAAATGATTCACGGACATGAGCTCCAGATTTTCCTAGATCAGATGGACGTTTCTCCCCCTCGAAATGCCAGCAACCACGCCTGGATGATGGCTCACACCTATTTCGGAATGGCAGGTGAGTATCCCTCACATCAATTTGTAAATCCTATTTCCCATAATGAACGTTATTTTTCCAGAAGACATGACTTATGGATCCGGAAAAAGGCTGACCCACGGCCTAAAGGGAGGTCGAATGCATATCCAGAAGCATGGCCAGAGTTTAATCAGGTGTCACCCTCAGAATTACGGATTTCCCGGACCAGCTGGGTCCAGGAAGTAGTGTGTAAAGTGGAATCAGTATTATCAGGCGGGGTGTACACTGAGCGCTCCCCGCTGGTACAAAACCTAGACATTCGTTTACCATGGGGCGCTTCAAGCCCCTCATTTGACTTTAGCGGATTTGACATGAAATTATTTTGGCCAAAAGAGATGTTAGCTGAAATAGATTATGAGGCCAGACCAAATTGTAAAAGAGGATTCTTACCAGGAAACATCCACGACGGAGGAGATGGGTGGGGATCTCGGATAGTGCAAACTGGGGAACGACCCCCAGTAGCTACACTGTGGAAGGGGGCAGCTGGCAACATTATGAATACGGTCACAAAGTGGGGAAAACAAACATTTGGTAATGTTGGGTCTATTTTTACAGGGGCTTTCTGGTGGTTAAAATATTTAATACCAGTAATCATTTTTATTATCATAGGGACCATCGTGGGTGTACTGCATAGATTGGGCCTACTGCCCTTAGCTCGTTACATAGTGGGGAAAATCCTTAAAGGGATCTGTGCAGTGATCAAATTCACTCTGATTGTTTGCTTCAAAGTGCTGCAGCACTGCTTTCGGCTGTTGGGGAAGTTGCTGACTCAGGGCAAAAGTGATGACAGGAGGCGCTCCAATGAGAGAAGGCCAAAGAGGAAACGAGTGTCATTCGCCATGGACCAGTCAGATAGGCTGTCACTCCATCAAGCATGATAATGGGGAAGAACAGATTAGATAAGACACGACAGTGCACGCAGGACCCTCTGTCCAGAACTCAGCGTCTAGAGGAAGGGGCACTCCTTGGCATATGCTCATCGCGCAGCTTGACTTTTCATACTTAGACTTTTTAGACTTAGACTTCACTTTGCGGAGAAAACTTTTTTGCTTTTAGCGTTAAGTTTCGTTGATACTTTGTAGAATTTTTAGTTCTAGGTTTTTTATAAACTTAGGGTTTTAGTTGGAAATCCACGGGTTACGAATCTTTAATTTTTGCTTTTTTATGTATTTCCTGCTCACAGCCTTAGAGGTTTTGATTTTTTTTGTTATCACTGCCAAGATATTTGGCTGAAGATATTA
Source organism: Pholis gunnellus (assembly GCF_910591455.1). Taxonomy (NCBI): domain Eukaryota; kingdom Metazoa; phylum Chordata; class Actinopteri; order Perciformes; family Pholidae; genus Pholis; species Pholis gunnellus. Next base: position 21,426,760 of record NC_136543.1, on the reverse strand, counting down.
AAATCTTATTAACTGCTTCTGCTTTTGACGTAACTATACGAGCTTTTGATTTTTTGATTTTCAAATTTTTATCTAAAAACTTGGCTTTAGTTAGGCATTGAGGGTTTTCAATTAGAGCCCTGTTCTCAAGTTTGTTTTTGTGACCACTGAGGATCAAGAGAGGGAACAACATGAAACGAAGTTCTGGCAATTTCTCTATTGACCCACGGAATCTCTCGGATTCAGAAATTATCGAGATGTTGAACCTCGAGCTAACGAGAATTGCGGTAAGCCAGATCTTTACTTCTATCTTTCTGCTCTTATGGGTGGTTAACAGACAAGGACGAGCCCTCGCTCGGGGTTCAATTTTGGGCTGTATTTATATTGCTTTAGGGGTATATAGGGGTTTACACGGGATTACCGAGGCATCAGGGTGGATTATGCCAATTTACCTGGCCAGCCTTGAATTTATAAACACCCCCTTTATTGTACTAACGACATTGGGAGGACTTATGGGAATGGCAGGAGCGGCAGCTTCTCTCCATCCTATGTTTAAAATGCAGTCCTTAATAATGATCTTAGCGGACATCTTGGTCATGATATTTACCTTATTGATTATGTGGAAAGTAATGTTAAGACAAATGACCGGGGCAGCACGAAGGTCAATGACGAAGCTGCTGACTTCTTTTACTGTTTTTACCGTAGGAATAGTTCTGATGAGAGGTGTTGAGTGGGGTTTTCAACTTAGAAAATCCAGCGTGTTCCTGATATGTGCTTTTATTTGGCATGCCGAAGGCCGGGGTCAGCGTAAACGAAGAAACATATTCCTTACGTGCAGAAGGCCTAAGCGGCCGCATGACAGGACGGTTTAGGTCTAAACAGAACAGGATAAAAGAAGTTTGTTTTTGTTCATTTTTCTTTCGTTGTTACTTTTCCTTGTTTCTTTTGTTGCAACTTTCCATTTTTCTTTTGTTGATACTTTATCCACCTCACCCTATGTAGAGATCAGAATTATGTTTCTCACTCAAATTATGGTCACAGGCTGAATACACCGAGCCTCTTGGCTCGGGGCTGGCGCGGATGGGAGCCCCTGTTCCCCCGAGGAGCGCAGTGGATGTGGACCGGAACGCGATCCTAGGGGGGCGTCCGAATCCTTTCACAGGGTTCAGCGTGCAACAATTGAAAGAGTTGGCTGCGGTTATCAGAGACGACCCCAGCACGGAGGAGGAAGAGGAGGTCGAGGAGCCGAGCACCATGGTCTCCCCAGCTGCAGCCGGCCCGGTGGAATATCGGGTAACTATGCCATGTCACATTTTGACGAGCCCTTCTCCAGGCACACCCAGTTATTCACCTACTTCTCCGGAGAACCAGTCTGGGAGTCCTCGGGGATCCGAGGACTCGCCGGCACCATGCACATCTCCCCCGCAGCGAGTGCCGTGTAATCACCTACCGGTTCTGGAGCCTGGCGGCGGGATTCGGTTCGCAGACTCAGCCCCTCTCCCTCCTGACCTAGGTGAGCCCATTTCGGAGCCAGTGGTTCGTACAA
>NC_136543.1:21418157-21424735 GCF_910591455.1 Pholis gunnellus | reverse complement strand
AGAGAGAGAGAGGGGGGGGAGAGAGAGAGAGAGAGAGGGGGGGAGAGAGAGAGAGAGAGGGGAGAGAGAGAGAGGGGGGGAGAGAGAGAGAGAGAGATTTTTCTGTCTTTAAAGAACATTGTTATGCTTCTAAAAGATGTGGTTTAATTTTAATACTTAATTAAAAAGGTAAATAATTTCTTGGCACGTTGCTTCTTAAGGTTTAACTGATCAATGAATCGCTCCATCAAACATATTTCAGCTCATGAATCAGACGTCAGTCTCTTCAGAGTTCAGCGCCGTTTCACTTTAATTAGGATTCAGAACGTCCTGGTTTCTGGATGTGATTAACAAATATGGATAAATGAGTTCTTTGAAGCTGAGCGATCAGCTCGCTCACATGAAAACACAACATCAGCTTCACCGCCACCAGCCAGCAGCGAGGCTCCGACTCCAGCAGAGACCACACCATGCCAAGCTGCTCCGTCTGCTTCAGCTGCTGTTTGGAGCGAAGAGGAGACCAAGACGTTTGGCTTCGTTACATCTTTGGAAGCTTCTTGATTTGGAAATGTAACTTTGGATTACAGAGTTTTTAACACGGCAGAAGGATTTGTTTTCAAAATGAGATGAAAAGAGAGACAATGTAACAAACTCCAGTTCACCGATCACAGGAGTCTCCTAGAGATCTCCTAACAACTCAATACAACAAGCAGCCAAATCTACAGATGAGTCAGGAACTAATTCAAGGTATAAAAGAATGTATTTATACACAAATCCAAGTACTGCAAGTTAAAGGAGTCACGATTACTGCGATATTTCTCCTCCACACACATTCATCTGAATGCGTTTACCTTCACTCTCTCTCTATGATGATGCAGCGTTGGTTTGTTCAGACTCACACATATTCACTGATGAAAACACTGTTTGAGTATTTTACATTGAAGGTCAATTACTTTTTAAAAGTTTAGAAACAGGAAGTCTTACAATTCTACAATTGAGTAAATAGTTTACAGGATCTTCAGCCTTTGTTTCCTTTTCATGCATTTAATGCTTCACTTGTTTCTTTACAGGGTTTGTTTGAAGGCAATAAATCCATGAATATGAGTTCACAGATCCTCTTCATCACGGACGGTTTCACTCGTCATCTTCTTCATTCCTCACAGTTCATTTTGTTTGTGCAGCTCAAACATCTGGAGGCAGATCAGAGAGAAAAGATCTGAGGAGCAGGTCTGGACTCTGAGCGGGTGAGCAGCAGGTCTGGACTCTGAACGGGTGAGCAGCAGGTCTGGACTCTGAACGGGTGAGCAGCAGGTCTGGACTCTGAACGGGTGAGCAGCAGGTCTGGACTCTGAGCGGGTGAGCAGCAGGTCTGGACTCTGAACGGGTGAGCAGCAGGTCTGGACTCTGAACGGGTGAGCAGCAGGTCTGGACTCTGAACGGGTGAGCAGCAGGTCTGGACTCTGAACGGGTGAGGAGCAGGTCTGGACTCTGAACGGGTGAGCAGCAGGTCTGGACTCTGAACGGGGTGAGGAGCAGGTCTGGACTCTGAACGGGTGAGGAGCAGGTCTGGGACTCTGAGCGGGTGAGCAGCAGGTCTGGACTCTGAGCGGGTGAGGAGCAGGTCTGGACTCTGAACGGGTGAGCAGCAGGTCTGGACTCTGAACGGGTGAGCAGCAGGTCTGGACTCTGAACGGGTGAGGAGCAGGTCTGGACTCTGAACGGGTGAGGAGCAGGTCTGGACTCTGAACGGGTGAGGAGCAGGTCTGGACTCTGAACGGGTGAGCAGCAGGTCTGGACTCTGAGCGGTTGAGGAGCAGGTCTGGACTCTGAGCGGTTGAGGAGCAGGTCTGGACTCTGAACGGGTGAGGAGCAGGTTCTGACTCTGAACGGGGGATTCTCCCTCCCTGTGTTTGGGTTCAGCCGTTGTTGGAGACCTCGCTGCACCAGACCTGATTCCAGACTCTCTGTGGCATTTAAAATGCTGATCGCGTCCCGGCAGATTCATTAGCCGTCTCATAAATATTGATTTACCGTCGATTAAGCATTTATAAATCCCCCAAATAAATATTAAATGAACGTGAGGTTAAACAAGACACCTCATCAGCATCCAGAGAATCTGCATGAGGCAAACTTTAAAGACCGGAGCATGAAGGCAAACGTTAGCATGGCGGCACTCTGCTGTCAGGAAGCTGTGGTCCTCCTCCTCCTCCTCCTCCTCCTCCTCCTCCTCCTCCTCCTCCTCCTGCGCTGCTTTGTTTCCGTGGCAACACATCCTCGACACTCGCTGTGTGGATGTGACTGGCGTTGCCGACACTGAGGGACGTGCAGGTCTCTCCGGTTTGCCAACAAACTGGAGCCACGACTCAGATCTGAAGCTGGATGTGGGTCTGAGTGTGATGCTCACCACCGGTCCTCAACGACGCTTTCTGGAGGATCTCGTCTCTGTCGAGTCGAGCTTTCCTCCAGCTGCAGTTTGAATTGAGTTGATTTGTAGACGGGAGATGAGTCAGGATGCAGTTAACAGGATGAAAACCACAATATGTGAAATAAATGGAAGTAAGCTTCGCTCAGATAGGACCTTTGAAGACACTGTGAAAGAGTTAAAGTTGTAAGAAGAAAACACGGACAACTCCCAGACCGCACAACGCTGTGGCAGCGACCTGTCAATCACAGTAAGCCCCGCCCCTAAAGCATCCCCTGCTTTATGGTCTGTTTGACTCTAAATGGACCATCATGTACTAAATGAACATCATGCTGTATTGAAGAAGACTTGAAACTAGAGATTGAGACCATAAACTCATGTTTACAATGTTTACTGAGGTAATAAATCAAGAGAGAAGTAGAGTCATTTTCTCATAGACTTCTATACAACCAGAGGAGTCGCCCCCTGGTGGACACTAGAGAGAATGCAGCTTTAACACATGAAGCTTTGGCTTCACCGCCTGGAAAACCATATACATGTGCTTCAGTTACCACCAACTCTCTGTCGACTAACTTCAATAAAACTGTGTAGCTATTAGCGATGATGTCATTTAAATAAGTATAAGTATATAGACAGTGAAAACGTGTCTTTATTGTGGCATCGTTGGTCTGCTTCCTTCAGAAGAAGAATGTACACATCGTGTACTGTAAATATTTAAACTTCCATTAAGGTGTGCTGTCGTCTCTTGAATGAATCCTCGACCAATGAAGAGGATTTTAAATCTGGAGCCGAGAAGACTTCTGGATATGCTGCTCTGTCTGCATGAATACACTTTATACTCTACCTTTGTGTAGAAGCAGGTTTGATGGGTTCTATTCATGTTTCTGTAAAAGTAATGTGTGCGATTAAAAACCCGACTACAGAGATACTTCTAGAGTAAAGCCACGGAGACGTCAGCAGAGCTGAGAGAGGTTCAGCCTGATAATATCGTTCATAATAATAATAATGAAATATATCGTAACGAGACAGGAAACGCAGCCCAGTGTGGCTTTAAGATCCTGCTGCTGGATCACAAACAAACACCTCCTCCTCCTCCTCCTCCTCCTCCTCCTCCTCCTCCTCCTCCTCCTCCTCCTGTGTTTCATTCCCTGTCTGATTCACTCAGCTGAAGAATATGAAGATGGATGGATGAGCCTGAAAGCAAACAGCGGACACACGGAGGAGAAAAAAACAAAAGAAACAGAATCTGCAAATGAAGAGCGATGGAGGAGCGATAGAGGAGCGATGGAGGAGCGATGGAGGAGCGATGGAGGAGCGACGGAGGAGCGATGGAGGAGCGACGGGAGGAGCGATGGAGGAGCGACGGGAGGAGCGATGGAGGAGCGATGGAGGAGCGATGGAGGAGCGACGGGAGGAGCGATGGAGGAGCGATGGAGGAGCGATGGAGGAGCGACGGGAGGAGCGATGGAGGAGCGATGGAGGAGCGATGGAGGAGCGATGGAGGAGCGACGGAGGAGCGACGGAGGAGCGACGGAGGAGCGATGTCAAAGAGAGAAGAAAGCTTCTCCACAACGAGCCTCTCAGAGATGACGAGTGCTCAAAAGTATCTTCTCCTGTTTTCAGCACTTCTGATGAAGGTGAATAAATGAAATGAAAGCGTTGCGTCACACTGAGGAGGAATCGGTTTGAATCACACTGACTGACTGAAGATTTGTTTTGCTCACAATCTCAAGATCTTCAGTTCTTGTTGTTAAACTCGTTCACCGTGACAAAGGAAAGCTTTGGTTAAAGAGGAGCGAGCCGTAGGACGCCGCGTTAGCAGGTTGTGTTAGCATCCTCTGCTGCTCCGCTGTCAGACATTAAATATTTACAGGCGGCGCTAATTAGAGGAGGCACAGAGGGTGAACACACACACACACACACACACACACACACACACACACACAGTTAACTGAACCCCTCAAACATGCACTCACAGAGTACAAATCCCTCCTTTTAACTCACTTGCATACAGTATTCACAAACAGTGATGTGCACGCACACACACACACACGCACACGCACACACACACACACACACACTATCTCCTCTGTCCACTGAGGCTCTGAATTATTCCTGCTTGATGAGAGAACAGCACACAGCTGCTGAACTTCATCACAGCTGGTGAAATAGTCGGTTAACGTGGCGACACGGAGTCGTAATAAAACAAAAGCGTGTTGCAGTTCATCTCTATTCCTCAGAGGGGATGACAATAACAATAACTTCCTTTCAGCAGGTGATTGGTCGTCATGCTTCAGAGCCAATAAACAGGTCTGGGGGGAGGAGCTTCTCATAGGATTCTGTAGACTGAGGATGTGTCTACGACGATATTATTTTCCTCTCCGTCCACACGACGACGACGACCTGAATGAATGTTGACGTTTTCTCTGCTCATTTTGTTTCCAGACATGTTTTCGAGCTCCGTGTCGCTGTAACACAAGATAGTCGACTCCTTCGCGGTGGGCGGAGCTTAGAGTTTTGGCGTCCGGGTCATTAACTCTCATTTTACAGCTCAAACATTTGAGGCGATAAAAAACATGATGTTGGAGCAGAATATTGATTCATGCTTTGGTCAATGACTTCTGATTGACAGCTGTGTTAGACACTCCTCGACTCTGATTGGTCGGTTTCCTTCGGGCCTGGTGGAATCTCGCAAATGTCAGAAGGAGCACTGGAAGAAGGCCGAGGAAGACGACTGATTCACAGATTAACGGTCTCATATGTTGCTGACATTATAGAGTGAGAGTTTAAGTTATTTGTTATCTTAAGTATTTATCAACCGTAGCTTTAACTACGTAACAAATGTTCCCCAAACCACCATCTAGTCCTCAAGCTGCTTTCTGTGAAGACAGAAGTTTATTTAGAACAGACAGCGTTTGCATGTAAGCAGAAAGTGAAGCGCTACATGTTGGTGCATATATATGTGTGTGTGTGTACTGCAACAAAAACAAAAACAGAAATCTAAATATAACTTATTGGCTAAGATGTAAAAGTGTGTCTAACACTAACTAACAGCGATGTCATATTTCGGTCATACTCTCCACGTGTTTTTCCATCGTTTCGAGCTTTTGACGGCAACTCTTCTTCTTCTGCTGCGCTGGTTTAACGGCAGAACAATCTCCGTCATCCAATGAACTCAAATTCACTCTGTCAGCGTTTAAGTTCTGCAGACGAACAGTTCTGTTGGAAGAAAGTGCAGATTGTCTTTTTTTATTTTGAAAGATTTGTTCAGTCTGAACAGGAAACACATTTCCTCTTCACAGCAACACGTGTGACAGCTTCTACTGTAGCTAACGTTCACGATGCTCCACCAGGATGATCCACCACGATGATCCACCACGATGATCCACCAGGATGATCCACCAGGATGATCCACCACGATGATCCACCACGATGATCCACCAGGATGATCCACCACGATGATCCACCAGGATGATCCACCAGGATGATCCACCAGGATGATCCACCACGATGATCCACCAGGATGATCCACCACGATGATCCACCAGGATGATCCACCACGATGATCCACCACGATGATCCACCACGATGATCCACCAGGATGATCCACCAGGATGATCCACCAGGATGATCCACCACGATGATCCACCAGGATGATCCACCACGATGATCCACCACGATGATCCACCAGGATGATCCACCACGATGATCCACCAGGATGATCCACCAGGATGATCCACCAGGATGATCCACCACGATGATCCACCACGATGATCCACCAGGATGATCCACCACGATGATCCACCACGATGATCCACCACGATGATCCACCACGATGATCCACCAGGATGATCCACCAGGATGATCCACCACGATGATCCACCACGATGATCCACCACGATGATCCACCAGGATGATCCACCAGGATGATCCACCACGATGATCCACCACGATGATCCACCACGATGATCCACCAGGATGATCCACCAGGATGATCCACCACGATGATCCACCACGATGATCCACCACGATGATCCACCAGGATGATCCACCAGGATGATCCACCACGATGATCCACCACGATGATCCACCACGATGATCCACCACGATGATCCACCAGGATGATCCACCACGATGATCCACCAGGATGATCCACCGCGATGATCCACCAGGATGA
>NC_136543.1:21070657-21413157 GCF_910591455.1 Pholis gunnellus | reverse complement strand
CAAAGGACAGATGGAGGGATCACTGAGGATGAAGGAGAGAAGGAGAGGAAGACAGAGATGAAGGAGAGAGAGAGACTGAACGCAGATTTATTAGCTTTAAAATGAACAAATGTGGGAATTAGAACCAACTATTGTTAGCAGGGCTGAGTATCGATCAACATAACGAGCAGCAGTGAAACTTCGACAGTCAATCGATGCCTGCTGTCAAACCTTTAGGGCTCAGGTCTGGAACAACCGGACTCGTTGTCAGATCGTGTGTCCGATATACAAAGTTCAGGACAGACAGACACAGAACAAGCTTCTCCTCCATTCACTACGGTGACGTCACCGGCGCTTTCCTGTAAAGTTCAACGGTTTTCATCGTGAAGCGGCCGCACAAAACAAAGAGGAGTGCTCGTAAGAAAAGACGCTGAGCGCAGCACTTTTCTCTGAGAGGACGCAGGCTGCAGAACAAGATGCTGGCGCTCAGAAAAACGGTGCTCTGTGGACACGGGCCCTGAGCCGGCTGCTGGAGCTAACGGTGCTAACAGTGCTAACAGTGCTAACAGTGCTAAGAACAGTGCTGACAGAGCTAACAGTGTTAACCTGAGGAGGAACCTCTCTCTCATCCCTTCCCTGCTTCCCTTCTTTCCTTCCCTTCAGCTGGATGTTTTGAGCTGTGTAGTGTTTCAGATGGCTGAGCAGGTGTGTGTGTGTGTGTGTGTGTGTGTGTGTGTGTGTGTGTGTGTGTGTGTGTGTGTGTGTGTGTGAAGCCTTTGAAGTCGGCCTGTTTGGAGGAGATGTGTTCTATATCAAAGCAGAGAGACGGAGGGTTTGTCCTTCACAGTGAAGATGGCAGCGAGTCTCTCTCTCTCTCTCTCTCTCTCTCTCTCTCTCTCTCTCTCTCTCTCTCTCTCTCTCTCTCTCTCTCTCTCTCTCTCTCTCTCTCTCTCTCTCTCAGTAAACCCCGGGTAACAGAGAGGAAGACAAGGTGTGAAAGGTTTCCTGAGGGCTCTGAGTGACAGCAGCAGTGACACACACACACACACACACACACACACACACACACACACACACACACACACACACACACACAGGTCCAGATGGTGACTGCTCTTTACTTCACCCAGAGGCTGCAAACTGCTCAGTCTGACCAAACAGAATAGAAGAGAATAGAATATTCACTCTAACGTTTCTCTAAATATTGAGTGAGCATCATTCACGAGATATTAATGAGTTCACGTCATCAGCGGATGGTGAGGAGCTTTCTTTCCTCTCTGGAGACCGAACAGGTCAACAGGTTTCTCATTCTACATAAAAGGAAAACGTGTCCAGTAATGTTCAAGAACGTTCACCACATTCGACTACTTCTTTGGAAACCAGTTTGTAAGACACGAGGTTCTAACTCGTGACTCCAGAGCTTTGAACAGCAGCTTCTCTCCACGTTAACCGAACATCTCGTTGGTTTTACTGCTATTTTGGAAGTTGATGTTGCAAAATGAGACGAATCCATCACTCGAGAAAACGACCGCCGACACAGAGGTGATTCATGGAGGACGTTTCTGAAGCTATTAGCCTCACACACACACACACACACACACACACACACACACACTACACATGTTAAATTACTCTTCATGTACTTCTCAGTTACAGATGGAGGGAAAAAGCACCGCGAGCCTCCAAATGGGAACAATTAGTGAAGATCTGTGTTCATTTTTCACGTCACACTGAACCTTCACTTCATTTGCATTTCGAGCTTTATTTCCCCTGAAAATAAAGTGAAGATGATGATGAAGATTGGATTCCTTACTTTACACAGAGCAGCGTGTGATTTCAGTGAGTGAACGTTGAGCGCAGGAACTTTTCTCGATCGACATGCGTCGACACGCTCGTTACGTGAATCGTGGTTTGGGATTAAAATAACGACAGAAGTGACGTAACCAATTGTGAAAGTTTGTGCAAGAAATGCAGCTGCTGAGCTTCCTCCACCGCACGGTCTACAGACTTCAGGTCTGATCTCATGTCCTCTTTCTCTGACAGTTTACTGCTTTTAACTCCATGTTTGCATGCAGCACACACGGCCCCGCTCTCTCAGAGCGTTGGTTGAGCACGTCCATGGAAACTAACCTTCTCCCTTCTTTAGACCCAGGAAATACATAAATGTTCTAGCTCTGCTTGGATGGAGACCGACACAGTTTGTGGTTGAGATGACAAAGAAAGCGCCGGAAAAAAGGGCAAAAAGTTGGCGAGTCACAGCGATCGAAGCTGAATCTGACGTCCACCTGACCTCATGAAGGCGTAGAAATACAAAGACGTGTGTCATTTTAGGCATTTCAGGCACTTCAGGTGTCATTTTACGGCACTTTGTTACGATGAAACGGCCCAACGTGTCATCATATATGTAACAGTTGGTTTGATATCTTACGAAAAGTTACTCCTCAGTTTTCCTACAAACGTCCAGCAACACGAGTCAATTTCTGCTCGTATAGTCTTTTCAAAATAACTGGGACACCACTGACTGGGACACCACTGACTGGGACACCACTGACTGGGACACTACTGACTGGGACACTACTGACTGGGACACCACTGACTGGGACACCACTGACTGGGACACCACTGACTGGGACACTACTGACTGGGACACTACTGACTGGGACACTACTGACTGGGACACCACTGACTGGGACACCACTGACTGGGACACCACTGACTGGGACACCACTGACTGGGACACTACTGACTGGGACACTACTGACTGGGACACCACTGACTGGGACACTACTGACTGGGACACCACTGACTGGGACACTACTGACTGGGACACCACTGACTGGGACACCACTGACTGGGACACTACTGACTGGGACACCACTGACTGGGACACTACTGACTGGGACACTACTGACTGGGACACCACTGACTGGGACACCACTGACTGGGACACCACTGACTGGGACACTACTGACTGGGACACTACTGACTGGGACACTACTGACTGGGACACCACTGACTGGGACACCACTGACTGGGACACCACTGACTGGGACACCACTGACTGGGACACTACTGACTGGGACACTACTGACTGGGACACCACTGACTGGGACACTACTGACTGGGACACCACTGACTGGGACACCACTGACTGGGACACCACTGACTGGGACACTACTGACTGGGACACTACTGACTGGGACACCACTGACTGGGACACTACTGACTGGGACACTACTGACTGGGACACTACTGACTGGGACACCACTGACTGGGACACTACTGACTGGGACACTACTGACTGGGACACCACTGACTGGGACACCACTGACTGGGACACCACTGACTGGGACACTACTGACTGGGACACCACTGACTGGGACACCACTGACTGGGACACTACTGACTGGGACACTACTGACTGGGACACCACTGACTGGGACACCACTGACTGGGACACCACTGACTGGGACACCACTGACTGGGACACCACTGACTGGGACACTACTGACTGGGACACCACTGACTGGGACACTACTGACTGGGACACCACTGACTGGGACACCACTGACTGGGACACTACTGACTGGGACACCACTGACTGGGACACTACTGACTGGGACACCACTGACTGGGACACTACTGACTGGGACACTACTGACTGGGACACCACTGACTGGGACACTACTGACTGGGACACTACTGACTGGGACACCACTGACTGGGACACTACTGACTGGGACACCACTGACTGGGACACTACTGACTGGGACACCACTGACTGGGACACCACTGACTGGGACACCACTGACTGGGACACTACTGACTGGGACACCACTGACTGGGACACCACTGACTGGGACACCACTGACTGGGACACTACTGACTGGGACACCACTGACTGGGACACCACTGACTGGGACACTACTGACTGGGACACCACTGACTGGGACACCACTGACTGGGACACTACTGACTGGGACACTACTGACTGGGACACTACTGACTGGGACACCACTGACTGGGACACCACTGACTGGGACACCACTGACTGGGACACTACTGACTGGGACACTACTGACTGGGACACCACTGACTGGGACACCACTGACTGGGACACCACTGACTGGGACACCACTGACTGGGACACTACTGACTGGGACACCACTGACTGGGACACCACTGACTGGGACACTACTGACTGGGACACCACTGACTGGGACACTACTGACTGGGACACCACTGACTGGGACACCACTGACTGGGACACCACTGACTGGGACACTACTGGGCTCATGAGAGAAGTGTTTGAATGAAGTCAGTGTGAACACAAATGGACCAGACAAACAGAACGAGGCATTTCTTACTTCCTCTGGACTACAAATGAATGAATGAATCATTCGGATCACGTTTGTTTCCTCCGATCCACCGATGTTTTGATCTTTTTAAATTATTCACATTGCAGTGATGCTACACAGAAGAAGGCGCTTCTCTGCGTAATTAACCGGTAATTTGCAACTGTGTAATGAAAAGGCCTTTGAAAATGTTCAGAACCATTCAGCTGGAACTAAAACCCACCATTCTTCACTTAATGCTCACTTTCCAAACACGCAGCCTCATTTAACATTTCAATCTTCTGTTTTTATCGTTGTTTGTATTTTGTTTTGCTTTCCTTTTACACTTCCTGTCTCCCGTTTCCAAGGAAACCAGCAGTGCAGTGTTGAATATATTTCTTTATTTCATTCAGGAGTGAAAAAGAGATTCATCACAGCTGGAGACGGAGAAACAAGAAGCAGAGTGTGAAGGAAGGAGGAGCAGCTTTGATGTGAGCTTTTAGGACACCAGAGGTTTCACAGGTCGACTCACGGTTCTGGAGATTTGTCTTCACGTCTTTGGTGTTTATTTACAGCCGAGCTCACGGGACCGTAAATCCTCCCGGCTGCTCGACGCTCCTCCGGATGACTTCTGGAGGCGGAGCCAGAACAGACGGTGGCTGATCCAGGTCTCTGTTGTGATCCACAAACTACTCCTTCAGGAGTTTATCAGCCAGGATGGTAACTTCCAGTTCTACTGAGAGAAGCCGATGTGGAAGTGTCTTAAAGCTGCATTCTCTCTAGTGTCCACCAGGGGGCGACTCCTCTGGTTGTATAGAAGTCTATAAAGCTTCATGTGTTAAAGCTGCATTCTCTCTAATGTCCACCAGGGGGCGACTCCTCTGGTTGTATAGAAGTCTATGAGAAAATGACTCTACTTCTCTCTTGATTTATTACCTCAGTAAACATTGTAAACATGAGTTTATGGTCTCAATCTCTAGTTTCAAGTCTTCTTCAATACAGCATGATGTTCATTTAGTAAATGATGGTCCATTTAGAGTCACACAGACCATAAAGCAGGGGATGCTTTAGGGGCGGGGCTACACAGTGATTGACAGGTCTCTACCAGAGACGTATACGGCGTCTCTACGTCACTCCTCCTCAGTCCACATATGGTCACTTCTGTTCATCGGTTGCAAAAATCATGGCGACGGCCGTAATCCAAGATGGCGACTGGAAAATCATCGGTAGTTGGTCCTCTACCTGCTTGAATCTATTTAAACGTTTTGTTGAAGTGAAGTCTGAATCTCTGATGAAAGTCTCTCCTCGTCTTCTTCTCACCTATTATCCTCTCTGCCTCCCTTTTGTCTTGACCTTTCGATTATTTCCTCTTTACTTTTTAATTCTCCTTTCTAGAAGCGTTGCCAAATGTTTCATCTCGGCCTCAAGCAGCGCTCTCTCTTCCTTTCTCCTCTCCGTCCTCACCCAACCTTCATTTTTCTGCCATCTGCTCTGCGTCATTATTCTTCGTCTTGTCTTCCACACTCGTCCCACCTGGAGCTTTACTCTGGACACAAAGTAGGGCATCGTCTACAACATTTACCTTCCAAACTCAGACTTGGCAGCAGCAGTAGCAGACTCATGGGAGAGAAGCCGAATCTACAAATCAGAGACAGAGAGCTGAGAGTTTTCTTCAGCCGGACAGGAGGAGAGTCCGTTTTAAGGAACAATCCAACATTTCAGGAAATGCAGACATCAGACGAAACATTAAAGACGGTCCGATTAGATGGAAATTAGTGTTTAAGTCTGTGTAATGTGCGACCTCCGGTTCTGCCGAGTGAAGCCGAGGCTGAAGTGTCTTAAAGCTGCATTCTCTCTAATGACCACCAGGGGGCGACTCCTCTGGTTGTATAGAAGTCTATGAGAAAATGACTCTACTTCTCTCTTGATTTATTACCTCAGTAAACATTGTAAACATGAGTTTATGGTCTCAATCTCAAGTTTCAAGTCTTCTTCAATACAGCATGATGTTCATTTAGTAAATGATGGTCCAAAAAACTAGATGGTGAAATCACTTCTTATATCATCTCATCCTTGAAACCAAAATATAGTTAATTTTGAGTCAACAGTTATAAACGACCTTGACGTCGAAAATGTTTTCAGCCTAAATTTTGCTTGGTGGTCACTCAGTAGTTTTGTCAAACAGTGAGACGGATGGTTGTGTAACAGAAGAATAGAAGAACTCACATAAGTTTTAGCTTTCGACTGGTGACTGAAGTGGGATTATGCAACACACACACACACACACACACACACACACACACACACACACACACACACACACACACAGGAGTCAAACTGCAGCCTCTCTATGTTTCACACCGCCTCTGGTACCAGACTCCAATCTCATCTTCACCAATCTTTCCCTCTCTCTCTCTGTCACTGTCTCTTTCCCCCCCCCCCCCCCCCTCCCCTCGCCTCCCCCTCCTCACTCCCCGTCCGTCCTCTGTTGCCACGGCAGCAGTGTGAAGAGGAGCGATGGAGGGAGGAAGGGGGAGGAGGAGGAGGACCGGGAGGTGGCGGAGGGCAGAAAATGTCGTCTCACAGAAAAATCTGAAGCTGACGTTTGGAGCCAATAATGGCTGTTAAATGAAACTAAATGTATTAATTTGTTTAAATAGGAGGGGGGGGGGGGAGAGAGAGAGAGAGAGAGAGAGAGAGAGAGAGAGAGAGAGAGAGAGAGAGAGAGAGAGAGAGAGAGAGAGAGAGAGAGTATTTTGTTTCTCTTTCGATTCACCCTCACGTCATGAAGACATTTTAAATGACCCAGCTGAGGGACCAGCTGATTCGGTTCTATCTGTGATCAGGATGCCTCCTTGACGCCTCCCTTTAGAGGGATTCTGGTGACGTCCAGCCCCGGGGTTAGCTAAGCTAAGCTAAGCTAAGCTAAGCTAAGCGTGATTCCCCCTCGCTCCGGCCCCGGATAAATGTAATAAGATAATTATGCAGATAATAAAAGCCCCAAACTTCTCCTCCCTGAACATCCATCCTATAATAACCAGACGTCTGCTGGGTATTTAAACAGACTCAGCTGTTATAGTTGCTGAATTGCACTTTCCAGAATTCCCTCGTGTTTCTTCAGAATTCAGACAAAGAAAAGACCAAAACAAATAAAAGTTTGAGTCATCACTCCACCTGACCTGCATGTTGGACTGTGGGAGGAAACGAGGCACAAAGAGCGTCTCTTTGACCTTTGGTTTGACATTGTACGTGATCACGCTGCCACATGTTAAAAGTATCAGTAAGCTCAGTAGAACAGCCACAGATGCTGTTCTCCGTCCATATATGTGGACCTGAAATAACTTCTGTTATGAATAAAACTGAAAAATTAAATATCCCATAATCCCTATTGCACCTGAATGCACCGTGTTGCATCCATCCCTTGGACCTGTTTCAATAGAGGCTAAAATAGAAACATCCTCCGTCCGCTCCCTCCCAACACCCCCCCCCAAAAAATGACCCGACATTGGCCGCCGTCCCGTCTCTGCTCTCAGCTCTTTATCATTGGGCGGACTTTGGCTGGACGACGCACGCCGGCGTTCCAAGAAACACTTCATTCCAAGTCTCACCTTGGTCCAAGGCTCACATTTAATTATGGCTCTGATTCATGGCTCCTTTTTTTATTACTGTCAGCTTCACTTTCCACCTCGGGACCAAACAAATGTCCGTTTCCTTCACACAACACTTCTTCCTCCTTAGCCCTCCCACCTCATCACTTCTGCAATCTTCATCTCTCCCCCCGTCTGCCTTCCTCCCTTCTCATCGGGTAACAGTTCAGCTTCTTTTACATTTGGATTTGAAAATGAGATTAATTAATCTTTTTTTTTTAAGGAAAACAACAAAGAGAAACAGAAGAACCTACAAAAAGACATGAACGACTTCCAGACACAGAAGAGCTACAAAAAAGACCACAAAGAGACACTAAACAACCACAAAGAGACACTAAACAACCACAAAGAGACACTAAACAACCACAAAGAGACACTAAACAACCACAAAGAGACAAAACAGCTAAAAGACCACAAAGAGACACTAAACAACCACAAAGAGACACTAAACAACCACAAAGAGACAAAACAACTACAGACAAAACAGCTACAACACCACACACCGTCTCTATGTCACTGATGAACTCCATTGAAGTGATTGGATGCTGTTTCCTGCAGTTATTCGGAGCTAAATGCTCATGTACACCTGGACATTGACTCAAATCTCTACATGCCTTCGTGTCAAAGAAATGATTGTAAAACACCACGGTTTATAGAATGATGTATAATATCTGTTTGTTGTGAGCCTTCCATGCCTGCTCATGAAAGCTAAACCTGGAGAAACAAAGCAGAGATTTTATGTTGTTGGACATTACTTCCATCAATATTTCAGAGACAATAACTCATAGCTGCTGATGCAGTTTGGTGGATAGTTAAAAAGCCTCGCTCACACTACGTCTGTGTTTGTTGTTGTTTGTCTCATAAAGAAGCAGCCGGAGAGTCTGCCAAACCTCGGAGGACACTGAGGGAGGGACTCCATATTTACCATTGATTCTTTCTTTGATTTGTTTCTCTGCTTTATTACCTCTTTCTCTTTCTCTCTCTCCATCTGTCTCTCTCTCTCTCTATATATATAAATTCATGACCTAATGCTTTATGTTGTTCTGTTCTCTGCACTAGGTAGTGTGTTAAAGATTAACAGGTGACAGCAGGTCAGTATTACACGGTTCCTTTAGTACATTGAGAGTACATATATCCTCTATATTTGTTTTTGAAGAACATCCTCACACCCCGTTACAGCCTCACAGTAAACATTGTTATGCACGATGGCGTCATTGGACCCTCTGATCGGCTCGTACTCGTTACCTTCGTTGGTCGGTTTGATTAAGTTTATGCACCGTGACTGAGATTGATGAAGGGTTTTAACATCCAGGTCAGCCAATGAGAGGCAGAGTAGGGCGGCTCATCAGAAACATCTTGAGCCGGAAGGTCTGATGATCATTTTGCATAACTTCATAGACGCGACGGCAGGAACTCTGTGCAGACGTTTGCTTTGCAAACACACTTTCTGGCATTTCAGAAGCAAAAAGCTTTTTTTGTTTGTTTTGGCTTCTTTTTTTATTCGACTTCATATGTTTCAAGGCCGAGCAAGGTGCTCTTTGAAATGTTTGTGGCTCCCGTGCTGTTAAAACACAAGGGCACCGGATCAAATATTTATCAGGCGTATACGTCGGCCTGTCAGAAGAATTCTTCAGGAGGCAAACGGAACATCAAAAAGGCCTTTCAGCCGCTGAAGGAAGTGTCGGGGAAAAAGAAACGACAAGCTTACACAGCTCGGTACAGGTTGTGTATTCTGTGTGTATTCATGCCTTTCATCAGATGAAAGCTCGGCTTAGATTTGTAGACATGCGTAATAACGCTCTCAGGGTGCCAAGGTTCCTCCCTCTGCCTCCCCCCCTCCCCAAATGTTTCACCCTATTGCTCACCGCTGGCTCCTCAGAGCTCACTGCGTTCTTTTGCTTTCTGCCAAGACGAGCAAAGTTCCTCCAACAACGCTGTTGTGCTCAAATCTTTTAATAAAAATTGCTTCACGTTAAACCTCAACAGATCTCTCTTCACCGGATCACGCCGGCACATCTGCAGCTTCACCGGCTGTCAAACAAACATCAGATCCTCCTCATCACCGAACACCTCTCAGCTGTCATCGGGAACAAAGTTTAGTTTGAGTTTAGTTTCTTTTGCACAATTTAAAAGACAAATACACAAAGAAAACAGAGATAAATAATATCACAGTGCGGAAGAGGCAGAAGGCTGATTTATAGCCTCCACCTACAGAATATTACAATTTCCCAATATTACAGAGAACACAACATTAATATCATCGATATGACTACGTTATAACTTAAGTGACTCCCTAAAAACCTTGTATTTCACTCGGGCTGCGGTGTTTTGTGTGCTCGGCCTCGTCGTTACATCTTTGCTTTTTACCTCAAGATTAAACCGACATCACGCCTCATTGTGACTATAAACGATATAAAAGATGAGATGATACGATTACAAAGTCGATCACTGATCTCCGGCCTGAGGTGTTCTGGTTCCAGGTACACTGATGAGCCTCCTTATGTTCGAACATAGTCCCTTCACACAGCAGCAGTTATAACACAGTTATAATGATTCTGATAATAGATGTTCAGCCGGTGTTCACAACTTTATCTTCATGTGTGTCAGAGATGCAGTTTGAAATATACATCTTGAAAACTGCAAACATATCTACGTCATGTTTGTTAAATTCTGAGTAGCGATAACTAAATGATATGATTATTATACATATTACAAACTAAACAACTTAAAACAATTATTTAAATGAATCATTTATGTTTTGCTTTTTTATGTTTTTGGTATTTTGGTCAGACACTATGCGACGCTGATGAGCGTAACATGTGTGGTGTTTGTTATAAATGTACATAGAGGGCGATAAGAAGCTGTACATGGAGGGACTTAGGACCCAGGGGAATGTAGGTGAAGGAAACAGGAAGAGACAGAAGAGATGCCACACAAACAGCTGTTCACCGCTCGTTAAAAAGTCTTACTAACGGCCTGATATTTAAACAGAAGTTAACTCCTTTGCTCTGCCTTTGGTTGAACAGCATCAGTAGAGTTTATATTACATGCAGCAGCACGTGTCCCTGAAGAGTGAACCTATCAGTTAAAATAAGACTCCTGGGTTACTATGTTATTAAATTATTGTGGAATCCATTTAACTGTCAAATTCACACAATAGCTCCCAAGTTACAGCGCGCTCTGCCAGTGGAAGCAGTCGAGCACGTTGACTTTCATGTCTTTTGTTCAACTGAACACGAGTATTTTGTTAATGTTGTTTCTGGTGCTCGATGGTGTCGTATCCTCAGCAGCGCTGTGAGCTGAACGCGTCAAAGATTCTCACCGCCGAGAGTTGATCAGAGACTGAAAGTCCGTCCGTGTGCACACAGAGGATTTAGAATCGCTAGAATCAAAACAAAGAGGTTTCATCCCCCAAGTCAGTGAGTTGTGGATTTGTACATTTTCTGTGTACAAGTAGAGATTTTGTCGTCACAACGGCACTCAAGAAAAAGTGGTGCTTCTAAAAGTTGTTGAGATATTTCAGGCTGGAACAAAGTGACGGACCGATTGACGAACATTGTTGTCCTGCTAGTGTGGATTAAAAGAGCCACCAACGCTGGGCCCAGAGTGGTTTTGTTCTGGTGCTGGAGGACCAAGTGTGAGCCAAATTCAGCTCCAGTTAGCACCAGTCAGGCCAATGTTGAGCGACTGTCTACCGCCAATGTTCCAGTCCGGTTCTGACACATCATCCCTTAACGGGCAGCCATGTGTTCCCATTGACGTGAGACGAAAATCCTTCATATGAATATAGCAGAAGCCATGGCACTGGTGCTGAACTGTAATATTTGAGATATTCTACAGTGATGTGAAATAAGAGAATGTCGGAATCTCCAGAGTTTGACTCAAGGACACTTTGGCAGGACGGACGCCGCAGTATGCTGCACTAACTGAATTCGTGACCTTTCAGTCGGCCAGCGGGCCTTTCTTTGGCTGCAGTTTCAGGGGACGGAGCGGACTTTAACGGCTCTGAGGGGACGAACTGCCGGGGAACCGATAACATTTAGATTTGTCAGGAAAGAGACACGAAGCAAGACGGACGGAGGAGAGAATTAACTTCACCCTGTTGTGTTTCACTCTTTCACCTTTCCCCTTTTCTCTTTCCTCACATTCCTCTTCTCTGCATCACTGTTCAGCACAATTCAATGAGCTTAATTTCCTAATCACAGAGTAGTTGTTTTGGTCGTTCTTGGTTTTTGGCAGTCGCCGTTTTGTTTTTTAGGAACCAGAAGTGACACAAAACGCTGAACCCAAGTACAACAGAATGCTAAATAAGACATTTTTAGGCGACTAAAATGTGAAAATACAACAACTCCCAATCTGGTAGAGACCTGTCAATCACTGTGTAGCCCCGCCCTAAAGCATCCCCTGCTTTATGGTCTGTTTGACTCTAAATGAACATCATGCTGTAAGAAGACTTGAAACTAGAGATTGAGACCATAAACTCATGTTTACAATGTTTACTGAGGTAATAAATCAAGAGAGAAGTAGAGTCATTTTCTCATAGACTTCTATACAACCAGAGGAGTCGCCCCCTGGTGGACACTAGACAGAATGCAGCTTTAACACTTTCAGTCTGGTCTGAACTGATCAAACTGACGGCAAAAATTACAACAAAGAAAATCTGAACGTGATAAAATGATTGCAAATTGCTTTTTTCCTCCTGAGCTGCAAACAGAAGTTCATCGTCTTCAAACAGGAGACTGAAATAGAATCGAGCGCAGCTTTCTTTTGTTCGTGGATGACGGTGAAAGGAGGGGAAGCTAACGCAACAGCTAATGCATCAGCCGACCGAAGCGTCTGCCTAATGAATGAATGTAAGATTGTAACAAAAGACGAGGATGCTATGGGCGTGGCTTCACTTATCGCCTGCTGATGAAGTCCATGAAACGCAACTGAAACATGTGGAAAAAGCAAGTTAAGCAAACCTTGAAATCACATTTCAGGTCGGACGGTTTTAAAGAGAAAGTTCACGTCAGTCTCTCTCGACTGCAGACGCTTTCGTACCTCCTGCCCTCTCTCCGATTCTCCTGCTCTGCTTTCATTTCCTCTCTCCTTTTTCTCTCCGTTGGTAATTAAGCGGGCAGATTTTATGCTTTTTTCCTTCTTACAATAGCAGCTCCTGAGGCGGCCACATCAATGCCAGAGCTCACTGTCGGAGAGCTGCCAGATAACACACACACACCAACACCAACACACACACATGGTAATTAAAGACTGTAATGTATGTGCTTGTTATATAGACATGCACGCTCTCAGCCGGCCATGCATACTAATGATCGTATGTGTACTTAAATGTGCAGAGTGTTGAATCACAACGTTTTCCTTGATCTTGAAGACTTTGTGCTGTTTTTGATTTCACAAAGTCTCCGAAGACAAAAGAGCGACTTCCTGTCACGAAGCGGCTCGGCCCGTCAATCACTGATGAAGCGTTGCGAGTGTGTGTTTGTGTCGCTGGTCAGGCGGACGTCAAACACAATAACCTTTCCTTCTCTCCCGTTATTCCCTCTGTTTCTGAATGTTTCTATTTCTTTCAGCGTACCCTCTCTCCATCTTTTTTTATGGGAACACTTGTCTTCCATTAGCCTCTCCATGCAGCAGCACTCCAGCAGCAGTGTGAAATGGAAAGAGTGCATTTCACTGTCCGGCTTCATCTGAACATCTATGCTGTTGCTAGGAGACGCGAAAAAAACCCCTCGGACCATTTTGGTTGGCTGCGACCTCAAAGCGATTCTGATAACAAAAAACACAAAGATGCTAAGTACCTCAGTGTTTCGGGTGCTGCGTTCAAGGGCACTCCAACATCTGGGATGCAAAAAGTCGGACGCCATTGTTTCGCTCTCTGTTATTGAAGTGCGGCTCGTCGGGGCCTTTCTGTCAGCAGCTGAGGAGAAACGCTCACATGTCAAACTGACCTTGAATGCATCGCCAGAGAGAGTTTAGAGAATCGTGTGAGTGACACATGAAAATAAAACGACACAGACACGAATAAAACTAAAAACCAGAGACTACAAAGACTGGAAACAGATTAGGAAAATGATCAGCAGTAATTGGTGCCACTCGGATCATTTGGGGGCTATTGATGACTCATCACAGCTGTACCAAAATACTCCTCCGCTCAACTCCAGCTGCTTTTGACCAGCTGTGCGGTGTTTCATTGTAAAAGCTTGTGGTGCCGATCAAGAGTCCGACAAAGATATTTAGAGTTCAAACTATTGCGAATTAAACCTTTAGTGTTGACGAGGTCCGAGTGGATTTAATGAGCCAGCATGAACCAAAAACAGCCCAACTCCAAACAATCCAAAAGTCCATTTCAGGAATTCAAACCCTGAATAAAGTCTGCCTCCATGGTTCTCCACCGGGGGACGGTGGATCGATCCCTCCAGGTTGAGCTCGAGTTACTTCCCCAAGAGGGAGGAAGTTCAGGTATCTCAGGTCTTTGAGCCGATCCCAGCTGACATTGGGCGAAGGCAGGGTTCACCCTGGACAGCTCGCCAGACCGTCCCGGGACACGCAGAGTCCTAATGTGACTTGCATGTCTTCTGACTGTGAGAGGAAGCCGAATCCACGCAAACTCCGATTGCAGAAAGGTCGTCCAGCCCGGGAACCGAACCCTGGCCCCTCTACACCACCGCTCAGCCCTAATTCATAGATATCCCACAAAACTATTTTGTATGTTGTCCACGTAACGATGAAGAGAAGTATAAAGACCATTAAGCCACACACAGGGTGGCGCTGGATGGATCCAACAAACGATGTCTTCAACCAGGAGACCGCTGTTCGATCCCCGAGTGGAACGAGAAGTCAACGTTGATATTTTTGTAACGGCACCTCCATATTTATTTGAACCCAAACGACGATCTTTTCCTAAACCTAACTGAGTTGTTTCCTGTGAAGACTTTTGATGAGAATGTGTTCATGTAACGAGCAGAAACACGTGTTGCTGGTCTTTTGTAGGAAAACGCAATTACGTTGGAACAGACCGTTGCATGTGTACACGTTGCAATAATACATCATCTTATATTCAGGCCAATATGAAATGTATAATAAACACAAAAATATATATATTTTTTTTAAAAAGTGACCAAAAAGCCACAGGTTTGATGCCCAAAGCGCTGAACGACTCCCTGAACCTGCTGCTGGTGAAACAGCACAAAGAGAGCGAGGCCCTCTGAGTATGTGGGTCGCCAAAGACCAGCTCGTGGATTTAGAAACACCAACACTGCGCGTGTGGCATTTGAGGCAGCGAGCTGCTTCAGAGTGTATTTATAATCCGGTATCACTCTGCCGGATTTTATTGTGTGGAAACTGAGGTCACTTCACAGCGTTACTGACCTGAGGGGACCTGACATTTGAATAGGACTCCTCGTTATCGCCCGCTTGCTCCCCGTCTCGCCTTCCGCTCTCTCTCGTCCTCGTCCTCTAACGAATGAGATCCGTTGACTTTTCTCCTCCACATCCGCTCGGCTTTACACTCTCCAGCATTTCTGTTATTTCCATTCTTCCTCTCCTCGTCCTCTCGCCTCCAGAGAGAAGTAGAGTCATCTTCTCATAGACTGCTATACATCCAGAGGAGTCGCCCCCTGGTGGACATTAGAGAGAATGCAGCTTTAAGTGGATTCCTGGTGATCATCACAGCTTCTCTCCAATATGACAAACAACTGTCTCACTGCAGACATGAAGAGAATACGCTACATCCCCCTGATGTTCATCCACCAGAGAGAGAGAGGAACGTCTGTCAGGTGATTTGGACCTCCGACGCAGAACAGATCAAAAAACACTTAAAAGCCTTCATGGCACAAAGAAGCCGGAGCGTGATTGGTTTTTGTTATTATTCCTTAATGAATACAAAAGCGTAGCTGCCAGAAATGTGGAGTTTCTAAAGGAAGCGTTAATGAGAACAGCTGGATGTAACCCCACCGCGTCTTCACTGTCACTTCACTGTGGATCTTCTTCAGTGATCAAAGTCAAAATCCCTTCTTCAACAGCAGCTTATCTAACAATCCGACCCACAGAAATAAGAACTGTACACTTCTAATTAAGAAAGAAGGCCCACGGCTGCATAATTCAGTGTGTGATGTGTAACTGGTGGGACCGGCTGCTTTCACTGGGGAAAACATCTCTTCTTTAGATTTGTGAATCACGATTTGTCGACACAGACTTCCTGTTTGGATGAAAACACTCCAACAGCAGAGAGCCGTGGAATTCCTGCAATGACTTCTGGCCTTTTCACACAGAGGTTTTCCTTCTCGTTAACCGCACGTCAATATATTTGGTCAAACTGATGTTTTTGTCATGAATACTTTCACACAGAACCCAAATATTAAATACAGCACAAGGCATCAACCAATCACATCGCTGAGGCTCCGTATTCCGAGAGAGCAACTTTTATTACTGCTTTAAACCGCGACAAACGCAGCACAGACCAGACCCACTCCTTCCGTTCTTACCTTTCACAATAAAAGCCCCAGATATATTCACGCCTAACTGTTTACCAGAAGGGACTCAGAGCGTTTCACTAAAAGGAAACTCAATCAAATAGCCGAGAGTAGCTTTAGGCTGATCTGTGATCGATGGGATCCTCAGTCTGCAGAACTTTATACTGTTCCAGTTCAACGTGCATCCTTTGGGTCTGTTCATGTCAAGGACACAAACGGAACAGAAACTCTGGAACCAAAGTTTTACCCGGAAAGTCTTGTTGCTCGTTCTGCAGCGTGGTTGAGCCTGGATCCACGAGGTTAACTGGGTTCAGCTTTAAAAACGTTGTTCCGCTGTGTATTGGGTTACATTGACGTCACATTACAGACATTTCTGTAAATCATTTGTTTTATTCATTTATTTTCTATTTATTTGTATTAGTGTCTCAGCTGTTTGAGTAAGAATTACTCAAAGGTTGAATGTTGAGAATTCTCAAAATAAATGTAAACTTTATATTCCGCATTTACTTTGTTTCACCAAACCGTGACCCCGAACCCGGGGTCCCATCTACCCCTGGTCTAGTCTCGTCCCGCATTAGTGGACAGTGATCTTTAATAAGTGAGAACAGGAAACCACCCCGACAATTATTTTATTATTGAAGAAATATAAAGTTAGAGAACGATACCTCAGAGTCCAATTATATCAAAGGACATGTTATGAATAAAATCACCGATGTCACCAAAGTCAACGTGATCCTGCAGGTTTCTAGAGGCTCGGTCCTCCTGCTGAACGAGGATCAACCTCCAGAATAAAGCTCATTCTGCCCGCTTCCATGGCGTCCTCACAAGCTGAGACGCTGCACCGTTCTACAGGCTTTGCATAGAAATGTGTTCACCGTGCGTTCACCGCGTGTTTACCATGATACGAGCTTTGGAACAAGAAGCAGCCGGCGAGCGCTGAATAATAACAGACATCCTGATGCAGCTGCAGAGCACCGGAAGCTTCTACATCACTCTGCTTTATGTGTCGTCTCATATTAGACATTAAAGTCTCCAAACCGACTGTTTAAAACCACCTTTGTAAAGCTGCACCACATTTATCTCATGAGCCAATCAGAGCAGACTGGGCTTTTTAAGGGAGGGGCTCTTAAAGAGACAGGGACTGAAAACAGGCTCATTCAGACACAGCAAGAGAAAGAGAACGTGTGTTTGGATTATTAAAGCATGTCAACTTTAATAGAAACCCAAAATACAAGTATGAACCTAAAAGAAGGAAATATGTTCATTATCCTGGCCATGAATGTCATTTCATACCATGCTGTATATCAATATTAAATGTAATACACATCATGTTAGAGCAGCTCTTTAGTCAAGGTTGTAGATTTGAACTCTGCAGATGTCAGCGTCAGACTGTCCTTCAGCAGGAGGCGGAAACACGTGTAAACGTCCAGAACGTCTCTGAGGAACAGTACAAATATATAAAGTAATTACACAGCGTGGAGACAAAGCCGTCCCCACACGTCCAGCGTCACCGCCGTGCCCTTCAGGACAACTATGAACGCAGCACTTTACAAATGTAAACGTAATGAACCTGTTTATACCAGAAGTATTCATTTTGAAATGAAGAATATTAAGCGGAGCCTGAGTTAAGATAAGATAAGAGTTAAGACTAAAATAATAACAAAGGGAACTTAGTATTGATCCCAAATGCAATTTTCTAAACATTGGACTTCGGGAGGAAGCCGTTGTGTTGAGGACCTCTGGGACTTTTCTCCATCACCTTTGTTGTCTCTGAAAACATTAAAAACACATTACCCCTTCAATGATTGGCTTTTGAGCATCAACGTATTGATCAGTGACGCATCGATCAGCTCGCTGCTGTAATAAGATCAGCACATGCTGTGTGGAGACAGCAGAGTCCTTCATGGACCATCATCTCCCTCTGCTGCAACTCTTTCAGAGTAAAATCACATGTTTATACTTCACTGCTCGGCTCTCAGCTTCTCAATCAAACATCAGAGAAACAGCAGCATGATGTGGATGTTTCACTCAACTCGGCCGAATCCTTAAACTACCACAACCACACAACAACAGCTCAACGTGTTACACACTGACCGCCAGCAGGGCGGCGCCGCAACAATCTGACCGGCAAGCCAGTCGCCAGAAATAATATCGGCATTGTACTTCCCTGCAAACCACGGGATACGTTGATCGTGGACGTTTCTCAACCAGAAAAAGTTTCATATGTTTCATATCAGCCTCTTATCACACACGCAGAAAACGCACAATGACAAATGATTAATGGTGAGAAACGGTTAGTTGAGTTTAGGCAACATAACTACTAAAGGTTATAAAAAACATTGTGGTTTGTTTTCAAATTACAACGCAACAATGTAACGTAGCAATGTAACGCAACAACGTTACAGCGTAACGTAACAACTTAACGCAACAATGTAACATAGCAATGTAACGCAACAACGTTACAGCGTAACGTAACAACTTAACGCAACAATGTAACATAGCAATGTAACGCAACAGCGCAACGTAACACAACAACGTAACACAACAACGTTACAGCGTAACGTAACAACTTAATGCAACAACGTAACATCACATCGTAACATAAGTATGTAACGGAACAATGAAATGTAGCTACTGTGTATTGATTATAAATGTCCTAACCTAACGTTACTTAAATAGCATAACAATGCTGTAACAAGCGTGAGACCAACATTTGCTTTTGGTTTCACACGGAACACAAACCGCGGTCTCCGGGGTGAAGGTCCTGTGGGTTTGTTCATCCAGCACAGCTGTTAGCTGGAGTGTTGAGGCTCGATGCGCTGAAAGCATCAAGTACACTCATCATTTAAAATGGCTGAACACGCACTAAAAGCTTTGTTTTCTGCAGCCGCAGGACCTGTTTGGAGAGAAGCAAAGAGGATAAAAACCTGAGGCTTTTTATCCCAGATGACGACATTTTATTAAAGAAATAAATTATGAATAAGTCCGCTTCCATTGACGAGCATCAAACGAGGCACATCGGTTACAGCTTCAGTGCATGTCGGCCTCACAGGTAGCAGATATTTACAGATACAGTCTCATGTTATTTGAAGTCATGTATTCTGCATCGTTTCTGACACTGAATTAAAAATGTTAATTATGAATAATGTAGTTTATTATTGCCTTTCTTAATACGTGCTCATTGAATCCACCTCAGGGTTGGATTGTCTCAGTGCAAACACAGCAGACCAGTGATGCTGCTTTTGATTCCTTCTCATCTCTTTTCCTCTTTCCCTCTCGCAGCGATTCGACCTTGAGCTCCTCTGAGTGAAGGAACAACGTCGGCACAGAGGTCCTTTGTCATGTTGCGACCGCAGCCGTCAGCCCGTCAGCCCGTCAGCGCTCTGCAGGAAGCCGTCCTTCCTTCAGCCTCGACACGGATCCGTAACGCACACTTACGCTCTGATTAAGACACAGCGTCAGTCGAGTGGAACAACGTTATGTATGATACGGCTGCCTGGAGGACATGGATCACGTTTTTCATTCTTGTTCCATTTCATTAGTCTGTTTTGCAGGTTACACCGCAGCACTAATGCAGCGCAGGTGGAGGGTCCCGACCCCCATTTGGGAGGCTCAGATCATCTGCAATCAGCTAATTCCTCAAATAACCTCCAACGGCTGCGTTTAATAAAACACGTCCGCTGAAAGCATCGGGCCGCGCTCTCCTTTCTATGTGGGAACGCTGAAGCTGAAGGTTTCTGTGCTGAACATTTGTTACAAATTACAGTCTAGAAATAAATCAGGGAGGGAAACTGGGACGGAGCTGAAATGACTCACATGAGATTAGTGTTGTAGTGATTACGATCTTCTTACAATGAAGTAAATAATCTGTGTTGCAGTTAAAACCTTGAATCAGAAGGACGGAGTCAGTTAACACACATGAGAGAATGTGAAGAAAACATTCTAGAAACATGTGAATCATCACGATGTTCAGTTTGCTCACAATGAACAAACTCAATTTAAACATTAAACCGTCGTCTCTTAGTCTGATGAGCTGAAGTCAGTCTGGACGCCTCGTGCAGCCGTAGTGACTCTGACCACACGGGGCTCAATTGAAGCAGCTCCTTCCTGTTTTCCCCGTTAGATGATCTTCACGTCTACAGCGCGGCTTTAATGAACCCGTCCACTCAACGGTAAAACATAAAAACACATCACTCAGCTCACCGGTGTCCATCATCGCCAATGACAACCAACATCAACCGACGGTGTAGAAGAATCTTCCATCTAAAGAGTGAATTCCTCGGCGGGTTTATTGATCTTCTCATCACACGGGTGAGCCGGTCTGGGGACCGAAGGCCGTCACGCTCTTATGCGGCATCGATTGGGTGAAAGCGGCTCCGGCTCTTTAAAAGGTTCAGCGCCACAAAATGAGCCGCAGCATCCGCGATTCCACCGGCCGGCCGACGATGGAAGCTTTCAGCGAGGTCTGCTGACGAGGCCGACGTGTCTGCTGCTCTGTCGACGCCGCTGAACTCTGAACTCCAGGATTTGTATTCAGATGAAAGCTGGCAGCAAACTTTCCTCTGTTTGTTGTAGTCGCAGCAGAGAGACGGCAGAGAAACAGGATCACAGGCTACGAGCCGTGAACATGTGTGTGAGTGTAGAAAGGAAACCTGTTCAAAGCACCGCAGCATTTAAATGCACATAGTTCTGTTGCAGGCAGAGACACAGCTGGACGTAGTTTCACTCACAGCTAAATCTCTACAAACAGACCAGAAGATATTCACAGTAAAGGGCAACATGTTCTCTCTTTGGCAGGAAACAACACAGAAGAACTTCTTCTTCTCCATCTTTTATTCTTGCCTCTCACCCACAGGCAGCTACGAGTTAAACACTTAAAGGTTCCTGTAGTAACTTTGTGGTAACATCAGTGCTAAAGGTGAATTAAAAGGCATCTTATCTGTATTTCTTTACTCTTGTCTTCATGTGTGTGTCGAGGTTTATCCTAAAGGAGCATCAAACACCCGGATCTTCATCACCAATGGGAACCATAGAAGAAGCGTGACGGCGTTCCTCTAGCCCCGCCTCTACGGGACGTCGGTCAAATAACTTGGATTTAGTTATTAGTGCATTTTAAATCTATGTGTTTGTTGTAAGAAGTTATTAACGTCTTGTTGGGCCCGATGGCGTCATGTGACGGAACAGGAAGTTCTTCTACCGTTTGGCTGCTGTGGACATTTATTTATGACAAACATTTAAAGATGAGAATGAATTTCTTTTTAAACGACAGTCGACACCAGAGAGCTAAACACTTAATTTTAACTTCAATTAAAACTATTTCACAGTGATTGCTGCTGAACTGATGTAATCTACAGTAACGTGTGGTCATCGATGTTCTGTGATCAGCTTTCTGTGTTTTCATCTCAAAGCAGATTGAAGCTGCTGTTTTGTTTCTGCAGCGATCAGCTGTCGTCTCCCCTGAAGATTCACGCCCCTCCGCCGGTAGGACCACTCTCCGGTAATCAAACCTCCCTCCTCGCTCGCCGTGACCTTGTCGAGGCTGAAGCGCCGGGCCCGCGCCGATCCTCGCCGCCTTTTACATATTTATGATCATGCAGAGCGACGGCAGCCTTTCTACCCTTAAGGGGAGCTATGAATGTGATTTCAGGCGGAGGCACCGTGTACTTTTCCCATTATCTCCGGATCGCAAAGGAGGCGGTGAGGTCGGCTGAGGTCAGGTGAAGAGAGAGGGGGGGGGGGGCGAGACACCGATATGCAGATCTGATGCGTACAGTATGAGACACATTACCCTTCACAAGACGATAGATTACTGTCATTTAAATATCGTCAGTCTTCGTCGCTTCGCTGCCCCCCCTCCCCCTCCTCCTCCTCCTCCTCCTCTTCTTCCTCCTCTTCTTGGCCGATCTCTCGCTCGGCCGTAACCGCACGCTTCGCGCTTCGCTACATCTTTTTTTCACGTGTGCTTTCCTTCACCGCACAATTAGTTCGGGGATGATGATCCATCCTGAGCTTCCTGTGACCCCCGACGATATCTAATCAATTTTGAGTTTTTATTCTTTAATTAATTACACGGAGATCAAAGAGTCGAGATAAAAGCTTCCGCCGCTCCGCCGCAGACGGATTTCAGCAGCGCTGCTTTAAAATGAAGATGAAACATTCACACTCACACACTTTTCATATTGACACTTTCCTCATAAACTCTTGCACACACACACACACACACACACACACACACACACACACACACACACACACACACACACACACACACACACACACACACACACACACACACACACACACACACACACACACACACACCTCCTGCTTTCCAAAGCCTTATGTTTATTTATGAAATGCCAATATGGAGCACTTCAAAGAATTGTCCAGCCCTGGAAAATAAAACCTCCCCGAGGTGATCCACCAGCGTCTGTAAATTAGACCCATAATTCTGCAGAAGGACCCAGCGGGGCCAAGACGCCGCTCGACTCAGAGTCCTTCAAACTCCCCCAAAACAATGTGGTCGCAGAGAAAAGAGAAGGAACTCCTCCCCGAGATGTCTCTGTGGTTAATGGTGCTCAGGACGTGAGGACGGAGCTCTGACTCAGGAGAGAAGCTGCACCAAAACATAACGACCAAAAGAACCGAGATTTACACAGAAAACAGTTTGAGGAGCAATTCTCTGAACAATAAAGTCGACTGTGAAGGCAGAAATATTCTCACCGGGTCACTGAAAGCTCGTTTATAC
The DNA here is from genome assembly GCF_910591455.1 of Pholis gunnellus. Lineage (NCBI taxonomy): Eukaryota > Metazoa > Chordata > Actinopteri > Perciformes > Pholidae > Pholis > Pholis gunnellus. Next base: position 21,389,975 of record NC_136543.1, on the reverse strand, counting down.
TTTATAACTGTAGTTTGTCTGACGTGTCGGAGGAGCTGTGATTTAGTGAGGCAGGTCATTTAAAGCTCCACCGCAGTGAATATTACAAGTTAAGACAATCTGCAAACACATTCTGCTTCTAAATACACCAGACGTCCTGACGCCAGCCTTTCAAAGTGACCACACACACAAGTTACACTCCTTCATTCTATCACTGCTGATACGATATGTGGGATATTTTCATTATGTTTACATTCTATAATAACTTCTCCATGATACAGTTTTTATTGTTAGTGTTATATATACAGTATATATTTAGTTTTTTAGGAACCAGAAGTGACACAACACGGTGAAACCAAGTACAACCGAATGCTAAGTACGACATTTTTAAACAATTCCCAGACTGGATAACGTCTCTGGTAGAGACCTGTCAATCACTGTGTAGCCCCGCCCCTAAAGCATCCCCTGCTTTATGGTCTGTGTGACTCTAAATGGACCATCATTTACTAAATGAACATCATGCTGTATTGAAGAAGACTTGAAACTAGAGATTGAGACCATAAACTCATGTTTACAATGTTTACTGAGGTAATAAATCAAGAGAGAAGTAGAGTCATTTTCTCATAGACTTCTATACAACCAGAGGAGTCGCCCCCTGGTGGACATTAGAGAGAATGCAGCTTTAACACGTGAAGCTTTGGCTTCACTCTTCAAACTACAAGGTGGCTTCCTGGGACTTGAATCACCACTGAAATGGAACGCTTCATCAAACTGTTGGTTGACGAGGCTAAAATGGGGGTTTGATGTAAAGATGTGAGTTCTGTATCAACGTTCCAGCTCGTTGCAGAAGTGAGCGGCGTTCAGACGGCAGCAGGTCTGTGCCGTCTGCTGGAGGCTTTAACCCAGAACGGCTGACAGCGCTGCGAGCGCAGACATTTATAGCTCGAGCCGCCCGGTGGGATTCCAGATGCCACATCGGCTCCGTATCAGCACCTCGCCTCGACGCCGCCTTCCACGCTATCACAACACGTCCTTCGCTGCAGCCGCTAAAGACCCCCGAGAGCAGCTGTTGATGCAAACGACAAAACTAAAAACTGTTTGTGTATTCAAGTACCTCAGTGCTTGGGGGGGGGGGGGGGGGGGGGGGGGGGCTCTGTGTTTCTGCATACGTCAGAACAAACAGTCACCATGTGATTTCGCCCTGCAGCCGACTGCATTTGCATCGCGGCCTCGGCACACGCCGCTATCAGCACGGATCGCCCCCCCGACCGAGAAGAGCTGCTGAGAATACGCTCAGCTGAGCCGTTCAGAGCGACAGCAGCGAGTTCCTGTTGATTCATCCCGGCAAAATAATTTACATTCATGTGTTTTTAACTCTTCTCTCAGCACGTTCGCCAAAATAAGCGACGGGAGAAGTGGTTTAAAACACAGTAAAAAAAAAACAATGAATGATAGAAATGATCTCAATCAGCACTTCTGGCCCCCTAGAGGTGTGTGTCGGGTCAGGGGGCGTGGCCTCTGACCTTGGCGTTGTTACCTTTAAACCTGTAAAATCTGTAAACGATGAATCTTAATTTTTTTGTCTAATGGTAACTTTTGGTGAATCAAGGGGAAATATACAGACACAAATAAATAACGTAGTAAAATAAACACCTAAATGTGTATTTTGGAGCTCTTAAAGGGCCAGTGCATTCAAAACTGTGCTTTTGCTTGAATTGTCTCCGCTTGAAACATTTAACAAAAATATATTCGAACTTGCTTCAACATGTTATATTAAAATATGTTTTCATTTTTCTTAATTGTAGTTCAGCGTTCTTGTTAAACGACCTTTAGGTTGTTTTTAGGGTTCGGATACGGACGGAGGTGACTTCATCTTCAGACTTCTTTGCATAAAACTTCCAGCTGAGTTTCCAAAAATAACAATCCTGTCCGGACACATATTTCAGTGTAAATGTCATAATAACCTAAATAAAGAGTATTCTGATGAATTCTCAGAGTGAACTGGACATGTTGAGTCATGTTAACCTCAGAACACAACATGTGAAATATTTATAGTCGTTTCAGTCTCTGACCTCATTCTGTCAACGAGCCACGAAGTTCAGAGAAACACTCTGAAAACCCAGAGGACGGACGGTCGCCTTTTAAACACACTTCTTATATTAAAAGAGGAACTTATAACTCTTATAATCAGTTCATACAACTCAACATCCGTCCGTCTACTTAAGAATCACAGCGCAGCGCGTCTCAAGAGCAGGAATCCAGAAGTCTAATATTTCTCTCATTTACATACAATCCACAGATAATCAGCGCTTCATCCAGCAGAGGATTACATGTCACGGGATGAAAATAGCGTTTTAGGAAAGAGAAGATTTCGGGAGTTTGGATTTCGTTTACTTTCCAACTTTTCCCGACTTACGAGGAAAAGTTTTAATTTCTTTGCTGCTTCCTCCGTGACCGACTTCCTCCAGCTGAGGTCCGTCGGTGAGCAGCAGGAGCTCATCTCAGCAGAATGAGTCGACCAAACCTGGAGCTTTAATGAATAAATGAATTTTAACCAAATTTATTTCATAAAAAAAAAAAGGTATCCTAACCCACAGAGGAGGCTGAAGGGCCACAGAGATATTTCATATTACAAACTATTTTACTGATAAAAAGAAGAACATATTTCCTGCTGTTAAATTGATAAAATGCATTAACATTTTTGTTTATTTTATTTTATAAAATCACAAAATATTATTTATAACTGTTTTAGAAAAACCTACAAAACAGTGAGAATAAATAAATGAATCAAAACAATTCACAGAGAAACTGATATTTACAATAAAATACAGAAACATGAATAATTAGGAATCGATTAATTTAATGATTTTAATGCTTCATCCATTACTTTTTATATAAAGATATAAAGAGAAGTGATTATTTTAATTAGCATGGAGACGAAGCACATTCTTTAGATTTATGAATCGAACACGAGACCTCTGAAAATAAATAATAAATAACAAGATAATTAATTAAAATACTCTGAACTCACTCAGGTGTGTCACGTTATTATTCTTTGATTAATAGATAATAATCAGTGAAGCGCTGCTGCTCAGCTTTGACGCGTCATCGTGAGATTAACCAGCTCGCGCTTCACGGTGAAGTTCAGCTCAGAATGAAAACCAAACAGAGGATCCTGAATATTTGACCTTTGAGAGAAACATCTTTCATCCGCCATCCCACGATAAACATCAAACTCAACAACTGTGGACTTAATGAGGCGACTCGGCTCCAAACTGCCTCGTCCCTTAAATCTGACACACACACACACACACACACACACACACACACACACACACACACACACACACACACACACACACACACAGACAATAAAAGGATCTTCAGCCTCGAACCATTCTTCCAGCGAGCGAGGGTCCTTTTTAAACCTGGTCGTCAGGACGACGAGTCTGCGCCGCCAGCGGCCGCCGGGTCACGAGCCAATCACGCGACATCGATTATCTGTCAGCATCTTGCCACTGAGCCTCCTCCACACACACACACACACACACACATAATTACAAGTGACTAAGAGCCTATTGAGCGAGACGCTGTTCAGTCACTTCAGCAGGTGTGTGTGTGTGTGTGTGTGTGTGTGTGTGTGTGTGTGTGTGTGTGTGTGTGTGTGTGTGTGTGTGTGTGTGTGTGTGTGAGGTCGTAAATGAAGGTTTGAGGCGTCATGTCGACGGGTCGGTGACACCCTGAGCAGGTCAGACTCCTCTCTGCTTGTAGTTCTATCTTTCCGATGTTACAACCAATAAATAAAAAGACCGTTAACAGAAACAAAGCCGGATTAAAGCTGCAACACATCGAACTGTTCACAAGCTATTTGCTCTATTTCAGCCTAAAAAACACATTTTAATAAAACTAGTGATTTGTCAGCGGGTTGTATATTTTATCACAAATCTTTTTTTTATTTTATAGAATCATGTTCTATATTTCTTCAGACATTAATATCCTACACGCTGCGTTATTTACATGTTTACTAGCCTACAGCGAGGATGTGCTTAAATGCTAAATGCTATCATGCTAATATGCTAACATGTTGATATTTAGCGGGAAACCTTCACCGTCTCAGATTAGCGTGTTAGCATGCTAACGGCTGCTAGCGGTAAACGCAAAGTAGAGCCGAGGCTGAAGGTCATTACTTCTGGAGGTATTTGGTCACAAACTGAGTATTTGGAGGAATTCAAGCTTTGACCTGCTGGTGGCGGGAGAGCAGAAGGATTCATCCTCTGGAGACCAGGAATGTCTGACAACAGAATGTTATAGTATTCTATCCAACAGTTGTCTTTCACATCCTATTTTTTTGGCCGAACGCTAAATAAGACATTTTTAGGCGACTAATCAACTGTGGATGCCGCTCTGGTACCCGTCAGTCACTAGTGGATGACTGTGGGTAAGTGGAGAGCAGGGGGTCGGCGGTTCGATCCCCGGCTCCGCTAGTCCATGTCGATGTGTCCTTGAGCAATTAACTTAACCCCAAAATTGCTCCCGTAGCTGTGCCTCCGGTGTAGAAATGTGATAGAATCTGAATTGTGAGTCGCTTTGGATTCAAGCGTCTGCTAAATGAACACCCCTAAAGCATCCCCTGCTTTATGGTCTGTTTGACTCTAAATGGACCATCATTTACTAAATGAACATCATGCTGTATTGAAGAAGACTTGAAACTAGAGATTGAGACCATAAACTCATGTTTACAATGTTTACTGAGGTAATAAATCAAGAGAGAAGTAGAGTCATTTTCTCATAGACTTCTATACAACCAGAGGAGTCGCCCCCTGGTGGACACTAGAGAGAATGCAGCTTTAACACATGAAGCTGTGACTTCACTTTTCAGAACCGGAGGTTTCCGCCTGGTCTGGACCAAAGTGGTGGACTGACAGAACATTTTCCTAAAAATGCTTCTTCCTTGATGTATATGTAAGACTGGAGAAAACCAATCTCTGACAAATCTAAAGCTGGAGGTCCGAGGTCTCCATGTGACGCTGCTACATACACGTTTCTGCTGTAAAAAGCTGCAGCTTTGTCTTCATCCCCGGCTGCAGCTCTTCAGGGAGCCTCTGAGTTGGACAAGCTGATTAAGTTGCATTTTTCTTGACCAATGGAGTGCAGCGACAGACAATTAGGACGCGGACGTGCTGCTCTCTCTGTGGTTGTTATTTCTCAGGCCCAGAATGACCTCCGGGAAAGACTTGTGGATGAAGGAGGAGGAGGAGGAGGAGGAGGGGGTGAAGATAGCCTGCCCAGCATGCTGCTCACCACGGTGCGTTTGATCTATTGCCTGCCACATCCCCCCCTCCTACTCCTCCTCCTCCTCCACCCCCCCCCCCCCCACTCAGTCATACTCTGGCTGTTAGAGCGCCACCAGCCACCCATATATTAGCCACCAACATCCACAGGATGTAAAAATAACTCCCCGCTCCTCCTCCTCCTCCCCAGCTTTTCCATCTGTCCGTCCACACGTCTCCTCCTCCTCTCGGCCTTCCCGCCACCTGCTCCGTGGCGGATCAGCACATCTGCACCTCGGGGGGGGGGGGGGGGGTTCAGGAAAGTGAACACCTTCCTGCTCAACATGATTTACTTGAAAATTCAAAACAAAACAAAACTGAGATGGGAATTCAAGTTGACATCTGCAATACAGCAACGCCGGCAACCTTCAGGTTCTGAAAAGTGAAGTCAAAGCTTCATGTGTTAAAGCTGCATTCTCTCTAGTGTCCACCAGGGGGCGACTCCTCTGGTTGTATAGAAGTCTATGAGAAAATGACTCTACTTCTCTCTTGATTTATTACCTCAGTAAACATTGTAAACATGAGTTTATGGTCTCAATCTCTAGTTTCAAGTCTTCTTCAATACAGCATGATGTTCATTTAGTGAATGATGGTCCATTTAGAGTCACACAGACCATAAAGCAGGGGATGCTTTAGGGGCGGGGCTACACAGTGATTGACAGGTCTCTACCAGAGACGTATACGACGTCTCTACGTCACTCCTCCTCAGTTTAAATATGGTCACTTCTGTTCATTGGTACACACCAGTCTGGTGAGTTAGATGATGTTCTTGTGTCTGAATGGTAAACAGCCTTGAACCGGTGCAGTGGAGGCTGTTCCAGCATCACATAAACGTTCTCGTGTCCACACACTGAAATTATTATTAATATCATAACAGCCTGTTCTCCAACATCAGCTCTTCTGTAATATAATATCGTCCGCATGCTTGTGAACATGCTCCTTTGATAAATGAGCCTGAAGAGGCGGGAGAAGAAGCTCTGTGCCCCCCCCCCCCCCCCCCCCGTCACAGACACAGGAAGCAGGTTTAAAGTCAGCTGCCAACACATTCCAGCCTTCAGAGACTCTACGCTGGATTTCTCCTCCACACATTTGCACACAAGGATCCAAACCTTCTAAATAACTGGAGGGCGCTCCTGATTTAAGGCGTGAAGGAGGCTTTACTCACACGCTGTCCCGTTGGCCTGGTTTAGCTGGTTTAGCTGGTTTAGCATCTCCCTGGAAGTGGCAGAGAGGATGCACGGTGTATTTTTAAACATTTACAATTTATCCACGTTTTGGCTTTGATTCATGAGACACTTCTGAAGCTATTCCAGTTTGAATGAGGAAAGAGAACAACTGACTTCTCTTTTAGTTGTCGAGCGGCCACTTCAGGGCCACTTTGCATCAGAAGAAAAACACGAATACTAAGAATACAACAGTTGTGAATGACGTGTCAGCCGGCACCTGTTACCATGATGACCTCTAAACGTGTAAATCCAGGCGGATCTCTTATGAATTAAAAAAGCAGACCGTCAACTAATTCTCAATCTGGACGGTTTCTTTCTCTCAATCTGTTTGTGTGGATTCTCTCCTGCAGCATCAGAAGACTGTGAACGCACCGTTAGAACATGGTTATTATTCTCATGCTGCACAATCATCCGCTGCTCTTTTTGTTTTGGGTGACACGCAGCGCTGCTCAGGTTACTTTGATTTATATATTTTATAAAGGAGTTTTTTATTTAGATGAAGTGCATCATGGTTCGGGTTAAGACTGAGTATGAGAAGAGAACCATCAAACAACAGAAACATAGAATAAAACCTGCAAAGAGCTGCAGAGTTGGTGCTGATTGACGCTACGAATGAAACAGAAAGCTGCTCCACAGTCCGCTCTTTACGCGCATACACAGTCTGTTCAAAATAAACTTCCATTTTCACAGGAAACAACTTAGTTTGCGCAGGAAAAGATGGTGGTTTGGGTTAAAAATCAGTGTTTTTGTTCAGAGGTTTAGATCGCTGTAGTTATGTACGTGACAGTAACGAAAGACGTAAATAGAAAATAAGTCAACATGTGACAGGAACAGCGGTCTCCTGGGTGAAAGTCTGAGTTTAAATCAAACCTCCTAACTTATTGTTCTTTAAACTACGTGAACTGACTTCCTGCTTTGCTCCGGCCATAAATACGACCGTGTAGAGAGACACAGCTGATGAAATAACTGTGTTGTTGTGAAACAGTTCATTTGTTGAGCTCTGATACGCTGCAGGACTGCATCTCACAACATGTGTTTACAGGAAGAATGTTGAAAGCACAAACAAAGAGTCAGAAGATGTTCTGAGCTACTTTAAAGATGTAACAAACTAATACTGGTGTAAAGTGGTCTGAATCAGTGCTGCTTAATGTAATCCTTTAAATGCTGTTGAAACAAATCAATGTTGTCTCCAGATTACCTTCATTCACCTGACTCACAATGACCTCCTGCCACACAATAAATAGCTCATTTGTAATTTGCCAACGCTTTGCAGCTCGGCTCCTTTAAGAACAAATAAATGCGTAGAAAGACTGAGTGCTGCTGGAAGATTAGACTTCATTCAGCTCAGAAGTTGTTGGTGTAAAGAAGCGAACACTCACAGGAAGGTTTTTAGGGTTGAAAAACGTTCTAATTGAAAACGGGGATTTGCCTGCAGTGTGAGGAGATGTGAGCCAGGAGGGATCACGTGACTCCAGACTGCAGCACCGCTGGCAGCAACAGAAGGAAATGAACACAGCTCCGAGGTCTCCACGGGGAACCGGCACGGTCCACGTTCACTCTGCTGTCTTCAGCCTCCGGCTGCCTGGATGTCTGGGCAGGATCTCGCCAAAATAAAAGACAAACCTCTGTGTCTATTTGACCCAGCATCCGTATCTCTGGGGCAAAGCAGAGGAGTCGGGGGAGTCGCTCAGCTCCGTGGGGCCGTCGATTCCTCAACACCTTCACCAAGGCCAACGGAGGGGGGGGGGGGGGGGGGGCAGTATGGCTGGAGCCTTGGGAAATCAGAGCATAATTAAAAGGCCAAGGACCTCCGAGCAGATGGTGACCAGGAGAGGTGAAGGAGGGAGAGAAGGGTGAGGAAAGGGAGACGGATGACAGGTGGGAAATGGAAAGAAAATGTGAGAGAAAATTTAGATTGAAAAGGTCGACTGAGAGAGATGAAGAGAGAAAATGATGAACTAAAACGAAAAGGGGGGAAGAAGAAGCAGACTGAAAACACAAAATAAAGATAAAAAATGATGATGAAACAGCTGCACTGGGGAGAGGAGAGGAGGGAGAAAGAACATTGAAAGGAAAGATGATGAAAATATAAAGAGGAACAATGCCAGAAAGATAGGAAGGAGGAGGCGAGAGGAGGAGAAAAAAACACTGCAGATGGGAGATGAGAACGAGGAAAAAGATGAACGAAGAAGAAGAAGAAGAGGAAAAATAGGAAATGGGGACAAATGCAGGAGAGGTGAGGGAGATAAGAGAGAAAGTGGAATAATTGAAAGAGATAAAAATGGAGCAAAAAGCAGGTTTAAAAGATTCACAAAACCTGTGGAGAGAAATTAGATGGAGAACCGAGAGCTGGAAATAGAGGAAAGGAAATTAGAAAAGGGAAGGGAGTGAGTGAGGGGAGTCATTATGGAGCAGCGAGACGTCGACATCACAGCGAGGAGAAACCTTCAGCTCTCTGTCAACAGCAGAGCTGCTTCTCTTCAGTCAACGCTGGTTCTACATGAAGCTGAGTGAGAATGTTTGGTTTGAACCTTTTTGCCTCCAAATCTCTGAGACTAACGGACTAAAAATCACATTTTAGCCACGAAGACGTCAGGAACAACCTCGTCTGTGTGGAGATCCCCAGGGCTCAACCCTCGGTCCTCTTCTGTTCAACGTCCACATGCTTCACATAAACCAGATTATGTGTCAAAACCAAATCATCCCGTCACAATCGTGGAGATTACAAGGACACGTGTCCGGCTCTGTGACACGTAGCGTTCACATGTCCTTCATGTGCCGACATGTTAACTGAGCTCACATGATGAGCGATGATGTACTTTCTATATTAACAGATGTTTGAAGGCGTCAATGTGTTGAAACGTAGTTTATGTAGAGAGAACTTTCTTCAGTCTTTTGTGAGATCAGATGTTTTATCCTTCGTTAGATCATTTAAGTAGAAAGCGATGATGTCGTATAGAGACCTCTTGGAGTGACCTTTTAAATTCAGAGCTTTAAAGCAACATACATTCGGGATCACACTTATTAACGCAGAGCCGTCACTTCTATCAGTGCCGACGTCTCTTCTCTCTCCGACAGGAAGAACGAATGTTGAGGGGGAAGCTCTGGACGGATCAAAGCTCCGTCAGCGGAACTACGTCTGCTCTAATTGGCCGTTACAGCCGCCCGGTGTCAAAAAGCCTGAAAGCGTAACCTGCGCTGAACTTTCCGGCCTCGCTGATTTGCCCACATTAGCCGTCGTTATTGAAGACAGGCGGACGCTCTCGGTTCCCCGTGAGGTCGTCGGCCTCGCGTGGGAAGCGTTTGATGACCTTTGTGACGAGTCTGCAGACTCAGAGAAGGTCAGACAGTGGATGTGAAAAAAGGGGGCGTGTCCATGTGTGCTCAGGCAGCACACGGCGGATAATTAAATGAACTGAGGGAAGGTGGAGATGTGCCTGAATGTCTTTTAGCTAAACAGACAAAACTGAAAAACGATCAGCGGTTAAATCACTGAGCAAACGATGATGAAAACACCGTTTTTCCTCATTTTGCTGCTTGAAAACAAACGTTTTTGAATAAAAAGCTAAAGGGGGACTTTTGTAGAATTTATAGGAAATTAAATCACTTTGTCAGCGGCTACTCGTCGATAAAACAAGTTTACCAACACTGCAGGGAGGAAAGAGAACGTGGGGCTTTTATTGTGAAGAATTTAGAGGTTTTACATCCGATCGGTGTCGAGCGTGGACACACATCCCATCACGTGGCTGGAGGAACGATCCCTTTTGGCTTCCTGGGTGTAAAAAAGAAGACGTCCTAGATTGATCAAAACGTTACCGATGAATTCATTTGATTTCCTGGAAAACAAACTATCCCCTCTCTGGAGAAGTTATTAAAAAGAAGGCTTCACCTTTTATTGAATCGCCGCTTCCTCTCGATGTGCAGCTGAACCCAAAGTGCTGCCGGCTGATTTTCATGTCAATAACACGGAGGAGGGCTGCACACAAACAACAGCAGCAACCCGTCCCTGAACACAACTCCATTAACTCCGAGCAGAGCTGTGACTCAAAGCACCTGATTTGCAATTTAACCAGTCGCTGAGGGGCCGACGGCAGCTTCTCTGGCAGCCTAGCAACAAGGTACCCGGTTGGACTAATTACACACTATTATGCTTCAGACCGGCGGTCCTGGATTCATGAAGGACTCAAAAGATTTCTTTGACTTTCAGAAATTATTCTCAAGACTTTCAGCAGATTGACGTCTGCTGAGCAGCACGTTTGGTTCCGATTCTTCCACTGAATCCGTTTCTCGTTCATGATTCAGACGTTCTGTCGGCGTCTCACCGTGGAGAGAAACGTCTTCCACGCTGCAAACGCAGAGCAAACAAAACCAGCAGACTTTTCTAACACCGTGTTTTTGGCATCAAACCTCGCATCAAACTTCTCCGACAGGCAGCGACAAATAATTCATCAGCAATCAAAAGTTAATGCTGCTCAACAGGAAGTCCGACGTGTTTTCACTCAGTTTCACTTCAACGTGTTTTTGTCAGGATTCATTTGAGTCATCTGCCTGAAATATATGACTCAGCTAATGAAGTCATTTCTCTGAGCACCTAAAAGCTTTTCCATCACTTTTGGGGAATTTAATGGAGAGCAATAAACGATCAAAGGTTCTTGGCCACCAAAGGCAGAAAGGCATGCTGGGATTTTGGCAAAACAAACAAACAAACAAACACAACATCACAACAGCAGAGTGACCGTCTTCAAACTACAAACTTCACACTAAAGATTATTTGATGTAATAAAACGCTGAAAAAAAGAAGATGACAGAAGTCAAAGTCCAGCAGTCTGGATGAGCCAATCAGCGTTTAAACTGGCTTCTTGTGAAACAATCCATTCGACACGTCGTCTCTGAACTCGGCGTCGGACCGACAGCTCTCGAGAGCCGAGATTGTTGACTTCCAGACGTTGAATCAGAAATGGAGGGATGATAAAAACTCACATCTGTACAGAAAGGGCACAAAACTCCATTTTCTATAAATAAACGTACGCGAACAATGTCGTCCCTTAAACACCACTGAGGTGAAATCTAGAGGACGTTGTTTTCAGTGCTGATGGAGCAGCTGCAATGCTAGCATAGCATAGCATAGCCCTGATTGATCCAAACTCAATTCAGAAAACATGAATTTTACTTTTTACGAATCAACATCATGATGTAGATATTTTAGCATCATTTAGATCCGCACGTCTTGCAACTAAACTGTAGCAAAATCAGTATATTTTGTGTTCGTGCCGCTGCAGGAAACCAGAAAGTCTTTAACAACCAGCACAGTGTCTGATGGTATTTAAATGAGGTTAAGCCCCTCCTCTTCTCCGGCGAGGTCAAACATAAAGGCCTCACTGCGCTTGAGAACTCCAGATTTAACCGAGAGCTTCCCCTCAAAACATTTTAAAAAGCCATGAAGGTCAAAACTGCAAAATCCCAACGAAGTATGTAAAACGCCAGAATGTTCATTTATCCGAGCGTTTCCCCCTTTTACTCCACATTCTTTACCCAGCATGCCGAGCAGGAACGAAGCGAGGGAGCGGGGAGCTGCGCTCCCTCGCAACGCAAACGACAAATTAAAAAGAGACGGAGATCCGTAATGATGTCTCCCAGCGATGAGCAGCGCCGCCGGCCTCCTGCTGAGCTCAGTGTGTGTGTGGGTGAGTGTGAAACGCACACCGAGGTGTGTGTGTGTGTGTGTGACACTGAATATTCTCTCTGTTTACAGCGGAGCGGCACAACGTCACAATCAGTGAAAATGTATTAAAACATCTCTTTGAATGGAGAGAAAAATGTAATAAAAGACCTGAATGTGCTGAAATAAATGAGCATGAGCTAATGACGATGTTACAATGAGCAGAAACCGGTGAAGTTAACGGCGTTTATTCCACGTTTGACTCGTTCAGAGGATGTTTAATCACACCATCAAACACAGCTCCTCTCACAGAGAGACTCAGCTCTGTATCAGCTCCTCCCTGAACACAGCGCTGTCACACTGAACCAGTTGTTTTTGTGTTTGTCTCTCCGTCTCTGTGACCTGCTGTTCTGCTGCACTGAACCTCGTCCTGTTTGTGTCTCCGGGCTCCTCCGGGACCGATCGGTGCAACCGACATGATGTCCGACGGCTCCGAAAGGACAAAACGCATCCAGGAATAAGAGCAACGAACATCAAGAAGAAAAGAAAAAATGCTGCAAAATCTGCAGCTCTGCAGAACTTTTAGCTGCTGGTTTCTGGTTTTGTGGATGTTTTTCTGTTTGGTGCAGTGGTCTCAGCTGTTCTCTGATGAACGCACTACCTGCGCAGCATCAGACAGCAGACAGACTCAGTTGGAGACGAGCTGGTTAACAAAGTGGAGCATTTAGCAGCCAAACAGGCAGATATTAGGAGGTGGAGACCAAACACGGAGCAAAAAGAGTAAAAGAAATGGACTAAAGTTCATCAGGTGACTCAAAAAGCTACATCTCCTGTTGGTTGATACACGAATGATCAGTTTTTAGCCTCACCCGCTCTGCTGAACGACCGATCAGCTTCAGCGTCTCCAGACGTCCTCTAACTGGACCGGATCGCGGGTCTGGAGGCGCCGCGACTCTCCGGTTGAGCGAACGGGTTTCGACACGACGTCGCAGCCGTCGGTGGCGTCTAATCAGGAACCGTGTGAGTGGGTGTCAGCCGCCGTGCACAGAAGCTGCAGGTGGGCCGCTTCTCCAGGAAAAAACTGGCAGAAACACAAATTCATTCTGACAAAAGACGTGCAGAAACACGCACACACACACACACACACACACACACACACACACACACACACACACACACACACGCAAACGAGAACATGACAAACTTCAGTGAGATGGAACTGCTGCTTTGACCCCGAACCTCCACCTCACATTCATCCTCTGTCTGCAGCACAGCTGGGAGACAACAGGAGGGTGTGTGTGTGTGTGTGTGTGTGTGTGTGTGTGTGCTGCAGAGCTCCCTCCATGTACTGCAGTAAAGCAGCCAGCAATGCTGCGACGCTCCACTGAACACTGTTGACTAAGCAGCTCAGTGTGTGTGTGTGTGTGTGTGTCATTGTTAGTGGGCATGCAGTGGTGAATTGGCAGATGTACCGTGTGTGTGTGTGTGTGTGTGTGTGTGTTATATTTAAACAGGTGGTCCACTCCACTGACCGTACACATCCAACACGTGCACTGTCTCAAATCCCGGCGGTTGGTCAGAGGTCCGAGATGTTTTAAAGCCTGGAGTTCGGCGTTTTCGCCGTCGCCATCTTGGACGTTACTTTGTGTTTTAGTGTCTTATTTTAGAACGTCTTTAGATAAAATGATTGTTCACTGATAAGAAGAGGGATTGTAAGTGAGTGTGTGTGTGTGTGTGTGTGTGTGTGTCGGTCAAACAAGCGTGATTGTGTGTGTGAGCCAGTTCCCTTCATTAGCATATTGCGCCCCAGCAAAATACCCACAACCCCCTGCTGCTGCTTCCTATGATTTAAAGTGACCCGGGTCACGCCACGGTCCTCGTCCGGCTTCTGATTTGGTAAAAAACTGCAGATTTAAAACATGAGAACCTGAGATCAGTTCATCGTCGCCGTGCCCCCCCCCCCCCGCCGCCGCCGCCGCCCCAAACGTCCGCGGAGACTCTCCGCCGCATCTGAATAATCGCAGCTCGTTCCTCACTGCTAGTTACTATCGATTGTTCTCACACAATTATGTGAAAAGCTGCAGGAGCCGTGTGAGAGTTTCCTGCTTCTTTGTCTTGTTAAAGCTTCTTCTTCTTCTTCTTCTTCTTCTTCTTCTTCTTCTTCTTCTTCTTCTTCTTCTTCTTCTTCTTCTTCTTCTTCTTCTTCTTCTTCTTCTTCTTCTTCTTCTTCTTCTTCTTCTTCTTCTTCTTCTTCTTCAGATAGAACACGGGGTCGGCTCCTTTGGGCAGAAGAAAGAATGTGTCGCTGTTTCTACGCTAACATTTTAATGCGGCAGCGGGCGGACATTGATTCCCTTCGACCCGATCAACACTAACATCTTCCTATACTATCGAGCTGCTCCTGCTTTATTTTGCACTCTGTATTCTGAAGCCTCTTCATCCTCCGTCGCTCTTCACACCTGAAGTGCACTTTAAGAGGCGCAATCGATAAGAGATCAGAGGAGCGCCATGTGTCGGGCGAAGGGAGGACCGGTGGCGTCTGTATTTAGCCGCGACGCACACGGACAGATTTACACGTCCTGCGGGCGATGTGACGCTCCAGCGCCGATGATGGCGGGCCGGCGCAGCGTGATGGATGAAGCCTCCGTCACGAGGTGGTGATGGAGGCTTCTGTAGGAGACGACTTCATACGGAGGAGACGACTGAAAAACAAATCTTCCTGCTGCTGCTGCTGCTGCTGCTGCTGCTGAACAATATATGGAATTAAATCCGACATTTACGTCATTCATGACGTCATGATGCAGCAAAGATACAAACGTAGCTTTGGTCTGTTCGTACTGGATATCTTCTGTTCGTACTACTTACAGGCTACGAGCTCTACTCGTCACTGAGCTAATGCTACCAGTGGCTAGCTGGGTGATGGGACGGCTGCTGCTGAGGACTACAGTCGCTGGTTCAGCTTTGTTTGTATAATCGCACAAAAGCGTTGATGCTGTTCGCTGCGTTATCGGCCGAACAAACGAAACGAACTTTGACGAATCGAGACGACGACGAGTGTAACAAACCAACCGCTCGTATCTCATCTTCTTGGACTATTTTCCTGTCTTTCTAAAAACTCTTTAAGGAAAGAATTCAAGTATTAAACGCATTTATAAAGAGATGAAGGTTGAATATATATAATATACAGTTGGATTCGTCTGCAAAATATTTACTCAAATGTGGATTTTTAAGACTTCCTGTTTCTAAATTATCAGTCTTTAAAGGGAAGAATCCTCGTGTTTGTATCTGAAAAGCTACGATGGAGCACGTCATGACAAAGATTCAGAGGTTAGAGCGCTGCTGGTAAAACTAGCCGGACACAAAACCTATAAAAGAACACACACACACACACACACACACACACTAAATACAATCCGCCGTGAATATGACTAAGTACAGAATCAGATCCGATCACCCTGTAAAAGCTGCAGATGAACACAAATCACAACGACACCAATCTAGAGAGCAACGCAAACAAAATTCTCGTTTTTTAAACGTTGGTAAAAATGCCACATTTCATCACGGAGCTCACGATCAGAAACCCCGGGTTCCTTTCACCGACACGACTCGCCGTAGCCGAGGCATGAGGCGTTTCACGGCGAGACACGAATCCACGTCTGTGTCAGATTCTTGATCTCTTTCCTCGTCGACCTTCTTCAGACAGCGAGCGACGGGAACAATCAAATGTCAGCAGCGTCCGAATCAATCCGCCGGCAGCGGGTTCGGTTCGGCATTTAGGCTTTAAAGTAC
Organism: Pholis gunnellus; assembly: GCF_910591455.1. Lineage (NCBI taxonomy): Eukaryota > Metazoa > Chordata > Actinopteri > Perciformes > Pholidae > Pholis > Pholis gunnellus. The sequence goes on along the minus strand of NC_136543.1, from coordinate 21,373,992 downwards.
ACGTTCCTCTTCATCGTTGTAGTAATCGGAATTTCATTAAAAGGAAATAACAAATTTGTATTTATTTATGTATTTAAAAATGATCCTATTAGCTGATATTAAATGCTACCACCTAGTTTCAAATATCAACAGTTTACTTAAAGTAACCTCTAATATTTTACAAGCAGAGAAGCAGAGCTTTGAACAGGACGGGAGCTCTTTGATTTGTGCCGTTTGTCTTGTTAGAGGAAGAAGAAGCTACTGGAGCTCTTTAGCTCGATCCTGCTTTATGACCTTTTAACTGGCTGGAGAACAACTAGTCTTTAAAGCTCCGTTCAACACACGGTGAGGAGTGACTGTTTCTATTTGTTGATTTGTTTAAGTTTGCCATGACTCTCTCTCTCTCTCTCTCTCTCTGAAAAATGATGGAGGCCCCGCAATCGTTATCTTCCTCCGCTTACTTACTGCAGGTAATGGCGTCCCCCAGACAGAAGCTCTCTGGGAGCCGCGGCTGATTGTGGCGTCTAATAGAGTCGGGATGGATGCGGCCGAGTTTAGAGGCTCCGCTTCAAAGTCGGCCCGTGACGGTGTGTTTAATAGCTGAAGGATTTAGGCTTTGGAGGAACGTCCTCATCTCACCCACATTTGGTTTCAATATATTCCTAGAGAGTCTTCAGCTGTTTAAAAGTCCACATGTGGACGAGTCGGCGGAGACAGGCGAGTCAGGACCAAAGGTTTCGTCCACAGCAGGGGGCCTAGTTCACGAAGGCCTAACTGTCGAGCTAACGGTCAGTGCTAGCTGTTAATGCTAACGTGTCAGGCAAACTGCTAATGCTAACTGTCGAGCTAACTTTCAGGCTAACTGTTCCACTCAGTACTCCCCCTACAGGCCTGGAGGATGACTGGATATGCAGCTTTTGTTGGTGTTGTTGTTGAACGGTGGGCAGCAGCATTTAAATGTCCACATGTGTCAGTTAAATTCTGCATTGTTTTTTGCATGTTAGGACTTTCTCTAGATCAGCTTACATGTTGTTGGTGTTTCTTTTGCGTACTGCTGCACATAAAATCACACCCTTTCAAAATAAAACACAGTTATACTGGTGCCCAGATTACTAAGCTAGCTCCCGACTAAAGCTAACACAAGGCTAATCGTCCACAAGAATCCATTCAAGACGTCACAATCCTTCATAATCAACTAATCGAGTCCAGCGCGAGCTCATCTCTACAGGCAGCTTGGCCTGATTATTTCAAATCAAAATTCAAATCACACTCACACACTCGCAGTTAGACACAGGGCCTCAAACACACACGAGAATATTGCTTTTATGCACACACACACCAGCTGAATAAAGCCTTATTGATTCTCTCTTCCTACGCAGGAACATCACTTCCGAGGCTCAAACTATTATCAGACATACAAAAAATATATATATGAAAGATTGAAAGCGGGGAGCGCGGTGCCTGACCGAACGCCCACGATGACGCACTCCGACACGCGTTGAGGGGACGAAGAGGAGGAGGAGGAGGGAGATTTAGGATGTAGGAGAAATTCAGCCGGGAGCTTTAGAAGGGAGGACAAAGAGACGGTGGTGGATGAGTAAGAGCAGGATGGAAAGATGGAGGACAAAGGAGCAGAGAAGGGAGGGTCACCGTAAAAACTCCCCAGATGTGCTGTTTTAAAGTCTATATTTGTTCACATTGGTACACGTTGTCTGCATTAAAAGTATGCAGAATTAGCTATTAGTGCACCCATTAATGTAGAAACAACTATCAGATTCTCAGGCAAGTTCTGCAGCAACAATGATTTCTAATTGAATTTATGGACATTTATTGTGAAGGGACAATCCCAGAAGAGGAAGTAGTGCACACCAACATCACAAAGACAGTTACATACCTGCAGTTGGAGGAACAGTTTAGATTTTTTTCTTGTGTAAATGCTGTGACACTGACACAATCTACCAGCAGCCAGCTCATCTTCAGCTAGTTTAACCATTAAAACCATTCGAATGCTAAAAGAGAGGCAGGGCGTCACATTACCAGCTAAATCACTGACGGTACACAGAGAGCAGGAAATGCCCACCTGCTCAGGGAAAAAGACCAGAAGCACAACAGGAAGTAAAGTCAGCGGAAGTGTATATGAACACTGTAGAAAATAAAAATCTGTAGAAATAAAACGGCACTTCCTCATTAAACACAGAACATTACCTTCATGGGAAAGTGACTAGAGTCCTCAATGGAGATAAAATATATATATATATAAACCTCATTTACAGTAAATATGAAAAGTATCACCTGTTCCCTTCAGAATAAAAGCCCAAACTGGAGTCTCAATCATCAGCACGGTGTTTATCTGCTTATTTTATTCTTATTTAGAAACGTGAAGGCGTCTCGAGCACAAACGCGTTGTTCCACAAAATGGAAAATGAACGAGGAGCCCGGTTGTCCGACCCATGAAGACACAATATCCACATTCATGTGAAGTAAAGTGGAATTATTCACCCTGCGGTAGAGCAACACGGCTCACGGCAGTTTGTGAAATAGTCACGAAATAAATCTACTGGTTTCGTGCTCATCGACACAGAACCATAAAACCACAACATGGTGTTGAACCCTGGTCTTCTGGTTTGTTCCCGTCCTGCCCACCAACAGTCGTCTTTCTGGATGTAATAAACTACGTCACTTGCTCTGACTTTTGCTTCGTGGATGCATTTAATTCATGTGTTCACCACCAATAACGCTCCACGGTTTCGTCCTGAGCGACACAATAAAGAACATTTGTCCCCGAACACGTGCGTTTCGTGACTACTTCCCAACCTGCCACGATACTGAGATACACAGATACAGTTCACAATTACTCGGACTGAGCACCTGGAAAAGACAAACGTGTGTGTGTGTGTGTGTGTGTGTGTGTGTGTGTGTGTGTGTGTGTGTGTGTGTGTGTGTGTGTGTGTGTTAACACTGGTTGCTTCAGGCAACATGAAGAAACTGTAGCGAGAGTTAAAACAGTAAAACTTGAAGTTGAATGTTTAAAGACATACATGAAGTCTGTCTCATAAATGTTCCGTCAGCTGCATCAATCCTCCACAGACTGCAGGAGATAGAAAGGAGGAGAGTACTGGGAGAGCAAAGGGGGGAGGAAAAGAGAGAGAGAGAGAGAGGGGGGGGGGAGAACGAGGAGGGTGAAGAGAGACTGAAGTACTCACAGAATGAAGATGACGACACCAGGAGTCGATATCAAAAGATTCCCTCTGATGACGGAGGCCAGTTTAGTCTCGGCGGGGTCCGAGACAGACGGGTGGACGGACGGAGGTGCAGAGTATCCACAAGGAGCAGAGAGCTGGGAAACAAAACGCTCCGAACTTTAATAAAGAGAGCGGTTGGAGCCGTTTGCTCCTGTTGGACCGGAGCCTCGGGGCGTCTGGGACCCAGGAAATAAAGTCTCTGCTCAGTCCTCTCCAGGATCGGTCCCTTTGCTGTCTCTCTCTGTTTATATCTGTCTATCAGGCCTTTTTATCTCAGCCTTGATATGGAGAACGTGGAGGCTGCAGGGAAAGAGGAATGAAAAAGGGATCAAATTGAGGGATAAACGTCCTCCAGGCTGAGTGAATCTGTTCGGCCTCGACGGACGCTTAAACAAGAACGTGAAAATGTCCCCTTCTGCTGCTTCAACAGGCCTCCCTCTCTCCCTCTCTCTCTCCCTCTCTCCCTCTCTCTCTCCTTCTCTCTCTCTCTCTCTCCCTCTCTCTCTCGCTCTCTCTCTCGTAGAAGAGGAATCTGGTTTGTGGGCGATGAAGATGAAGACCGGTCGGGGGGGGGGGGCAGAGAGGAACTCAATTACGGCCTGAGATAACGGTGTGTATCGGTGGCACCTGCTCTGCTTCCTCCACTCTTTTCCTGTCTGCTTTTCCACCTGACTGCCAAGATTAAGGCATATAATCAAATTCCCTTAATTGGCCCGGATCATGGCGACCGGCCAAGAGTCTCTCTCTCTCTCTCTCTCTCTCTGTTCTTCCCTCCCTCGCTCGCCCTCACAGTGGAGGGAATGACAATGAGGCCGTCCGGTCAGGACTCAGGACTCCTACAGTCGACTCCGCCTGCTGACTCACAGCTAGTTATCTCTGCTGTCGGCTGCTGCCCTGATCTCGCCATACCCCCCCCCCCCACTGGCCCCGCCCACTGCCCCGCCCGTCTATCGATTACCCAGAATGACTGACAGGATCCCTTAAACTCCCCTTTTTTCTCCTCTTTGCCTTTTTATTTGTGTTTGTATCTAATCTGTCCTGCTCTTCCTGTGTCTAATCCCCATCTACATCTGCTCATGCTAATTGGTTTCAGGTGTCTCTGGTGGCGGCGGGATGGAGAGTGTGTGTGTGTGTGTGAGTGTGTGTGAGTGTTGGGGGGGGGGGGGGGGGGGGGGGGCGAGGGGAAGATTTCACGCCGCCGTCGCCATTAATTAAAAAGATGATTACTCAGAATACAAAGATTAAAGACGAAAATAGGAAGCGCCGGGGCCGATAATAACCTGGTAGCACTTTATAACTCCTCGCTCAGCTTATCCAGAGTGTGTTTTGTTTCGGTTAAATGAGCTTGTGAGTGTGTGTGTGCGTGTGTGTGTGTGTGTGTGTGTGTATATGTGTGTTCGTACATCCAGCAGCTCTCAGCTTGTTAAAAATGGCCGCGTTGGGAGGAAGAAAAGTTTCTGGGAGGTTTCTGCAGGTCTTTGCGGCTACATGGCAGAACGAGCCGCATGTCACCTCCTGTGAGCCGACATTTTGCAAAAGATCTTGAAAAAGATCCTGGAGTTACATTACATCCACCGTGTCGAGGCGTCGGCTTTGTTCCAGTTATGCTTTTCTTTGTATCCAGACAAAATCCAGGAAAACGAAGCACACAGCCTCCCACGTTCCTCTGTGGCTCGAAAACCAAAGTCCATTAAAAAAAACACCCAGAATGCTTTTCTCCTCTTCTTTTTTCCCTTTACGATGTCCTCAATGCAGCAGCTGGGGACCGCTGAGTCTTTGACCGGATGCGGTTGCCATGGCACCGCTGGGGAAGGTGATTGGTTGCTGATTGGCCGAGGGTCGGCGGGGGCGTGACGGGCGGTGGGAGTGTTGTCAGTGGGGTCACCCTGGCGGGGTCACACCTGTGGCATTCTGGGAAATGATGCACGCCACTTTGAGGAGGATCTGACAAGATCTGCAATGACAAGAAAACAGTTTTTGTTGGTTTAGTTTTCAATCTGATAAAAAATGTTTTTGTATTGTTACATAATTCTTCAATTAGGTTTTGGTTCTACCTGAAATGTGACAGCAAACATACTGAGGACACTGTGAGGGGAAACACTTCTCCACTGGTCCTCCTCTCAACATTAGCAGACATTTCTCCTCCTTTTCAACCTCATCTGTGTCAAAGCTAGCGTCCTTATTTATCATTTATTAAACTCCACATGTCACTGTCAGGAACAAGCTTCCTGCATCATGTGTCACTCGTTGAGTTAAGCTGAAAGTTTTCCTTCAGTGTTGTTTTTTAGCTCATGGAAACCAGACGTCTGGGAGATACAAGGTTTGCCTCTTCATGCATTCATCATGAGTCACTCTGGATAACAGCAGCAGCCAAAAGTGCTAAATGTTTGTTTTCACACAAGTGAAGAGATTAAAAAGTGTCGAATTACAACGGCAGACAAAGAACAACAGAGCGAGGAGTGATGCGGATAACTTATTGAGTCGAGATAAAGACAACAACAACAAAGAGGATTATGGAAATCCCAACTTCTTCCAAGAAAATGAAATGAAGTCGGCGCAGACATGACGGGTTGATAAAAGTGTCTCGATGACGAGAGGAAGAACATGGAGGAAAACCATAGAAATAGAGCAGAACGGACACTGAACTGTTTTACAGCATTACAGTGATGGAACATCCGCTGCTCTATTGCTGCAGAGTAACTCACGGCATGATATCACCTGTAGCGCGTGCTGAGCTGTTGATTCTCAGGACGCACTTCCATTTCAAAATGAAAGAACACTCCTCAACCTTTCCTCATTTCTTGTGACTGGAATTGGAGGTTGTGGGTTTGGAGTCTCAATCAACCACTTGACTGAAAGATGACGACTTCATAGAGACGACGTGTTCGTGTTTGTGTTCAGAATCTGCATCCAAAATACAAACGAATCCTCTTTAACACGTGACTGGATGTATTAAAACAAGGTCGACTGCTGGGCTGTAGAATGGACCAATTGAACAAAGAGATGTTGGTTCCATAACTCGTCTTCTTTCACACTAGTGGAAAGAAAACCTTTATTTTATTACTTTGTCTATTTGCGTCTGTAGATTTCTCCTAAATTCAACAAGTAACCATCACACAATGCCTTTATTTGCATATTTAAACATAACATTTCAGAAAATTGGTCAGTAAATCTTCCTCTTAATGTGAGTGATGAAGTGGTGAAGCTTCATGGTGATCTCTATGAGTTCATGTGTTCACTCTTCACCTGTAGAGTCTCTAAACGTCTGTAATGAACTAAACGTCTCTTTAAAGGACGTTTTCTCTCAATGAGTTTGTTCTCAGACTCTGATGATAAATCTTCAGCAGCTCTTACACACACCAAACGTTACACGTTCACTCCTCTCTATGTGCTGAAGGTTCACACATCACTCACACACTCATTTATACGTTTAATAATAAAAACATGGAGAAAATAGATTTTTTTATTACTGTTGACAGTATTTTCTGATTCGTGGAGTGATACAAGGAGACATAAAAACCTTTGACTCAAACAAGATGAAACAATAATGTTGAACGTGGCTTTATCCAATGTTCACAGTTATGTTCTGGAAATGTGTAAATTAACACATATTTAGTAAGATACTGCTCATTACAACAACCTGTTATACAAAATAATAATTGTTTTAGTGCATGGCAATATCTATTAGTTCATATTTTAACTCGACGTCTATTCAGCGTCTCATCACCAAAAACCAAAGACGTCTGAGTCAATCCGTCAAACACATATTTGGATTTGTGATTGTGGACCAAACGAGTGGGCGAACAGACGCTTCCTGCTGAAAGCTTCAATTTAAAAAGAGGTTTTTTTTTTCATCTGTTTCTTAAATTCGTCACCGCTGCTGCTGCTGCTGCTGCTGCATTATGTTTATGTGATGCAACACACCGGCTGCCAAACGTAACGAGCAGCTCTCTGCAGTGTTTCAGCCCAAGGTCGTCCATCAACGACGTCCGTGGTTCTGATACGCTTCACGCTAACACCGCCCCGGTTACGTGACGCCAACAGAACCCAGCGAGGGGGGGGGGGGGGGGGGGGGGTCGATGCCCGAGTGGACGACTTTTAACACTCTGCACATTTAATGACATTGTGGGGACTCACTTTGCTTATGAGGACACAATACAATGTCCTCACAAGGTCTGTGTGTGTGTGTGTGTGCAGACATTCTGGCAGGTATTCGGCCCGGTTTGTTGGTGGCGACCAAGTTGGGCTGTAGGGGTAGAGGGTCAAGTAGAGGGTCAAGCTTCATGCTCACGATTTACTTTAAGGACATCTTACGTTAATTCGAATTCCCATGGTCACAAGGTCTGTCACAAGGTCTGTGTGTGTGTGTGTGTGCAGACATTCTGGCAGGTATTCGGCCCGGTTTGTTGGTGGCGACCAAGTTGGGCTGTAGGGGTAGAGGGTCAAGTAGAGGGTCAAGCTTCATGCTCACGATTTACTTTAAGGACATCTTACGCAAATTCGAATTCCCATGTGTCAACGGGTTTCTGTTTTTCTTCAACGTATCCTCAATCAATAGGATATTTTACGCAAAGTTACTTTTTTTTGTGCGTTTTCCTACGAAAGTCCAGCAACACGTGTCAATTTCTAAGCTGGTCTCTACCTGCTTTCGTAACAATATCTCTGGAAAATAATGCGCTGTAATTCGTAGATATCCCACAAAATGTTTTCTTAAGGTATCCACTTAATCTCCAACAAAGACATATAACGACTGCTAAATCACACACTGGGCGGGCGAGAGGTGGATGGGCCCAACAAACAACCACAAAATCCAGTTCTGCCAAAGAGTCGATGCTGAACTGCCTTTAACACTTGCATTCTCTCTAGTGTCCACCAGGGGGCGACTCCTCTGGTTGTATAGAAGTCTATGAGAAAATGACTCTACTTCTCTCTTGATTTATTACCTCAGTAAACATTGTAAACATGAGTTTATGGTCTCAATCTCTAGTTTCAAGTCTTCTTCAATACAGCATGATGTTCATTTAGTAAATGATGGTCCATTTAGAGTCAAACAGACCATAAAGCAGGGGATGCTTTAGGGGCGGGGCTACACGGTGATTGACAGGTCTCTACCAGAGACGTATACGACGTCTCTACGTCACTCCTCCTCAGTCCAGATATGTTCACTTCCGTTCACTGGTTGCAAAAAAACCAACATGGCGACGGCCGTAATCCAAGATGGCGACGGCGAAATGTACGAACTTGTGGCTTCATAATGGCAGTACTCAAACCAATGGGTGACGTCGAGAGGATCACGCCCACTTCTTACAGTTTGTGGTGAAGACGAATGTTTATTTTGAAAAGACTGTATGTGTAACGAGCAGAAATAGACTTGTGTTGTTGGACTTCTGTAGACAAACGCACAAAAAAGAGAACGTTTCGTAGGACGTCATACGAGGATACGTTTCAATATCTGCTGGTCACATGAATACAGTCTTCTCATAATCAACCTCAGTCTTCACAGGAAACAACTCAGTTAGGTTTAGGAAAAGATTGTCGAGTGCCGTTACTGAATCTCTTTGACTTCTCGTTTCACACGAGGAATGACCGGCGGTCTGCTGGAGGAGCGATGGCTGTTTGTTGGAGTCGTCCACTTGTGTGTCCTCATACAGACTTCATACGTCCTCATTCATGATTATGTGGATAACTTACAAAATGATCTTGTGGGAAACGAATCAGGCTTATTAGTTTTAGTAGGTATAGCTAAAGCTGGATGAGACCAGCCTGGTTCTTTCTTTTATCTGTTGCCGCTGAAGGTATTTAGCGACTGTCCTCTCCAAACCACATGAAATGACATCAAATCTACGACATAAACAAACATCAAAATCACTTTTGTGCCTCAGCAGCTGGAGTCTCTCTGCAGCCCAGCTGGAAGCGGCAGGTCTTTAAAATGAGCACTTTTAAAGCCGCCGCTGCTGCTGCTGACCTGCGGCGTGTGCAGATGAATGTGTGGAGGGAAAATGACTGCAGTTGCAGGACCGTGTGGTCAGACTCTTTAGAGCCACTTCGAGGGCGACTGACTCTGAGAGCCGAAACCACTTCGGTCTGAACGTTAGTCTGTAGGAGTGTAGTGACGCATCGTGAGAGCGACAGCGATGAGAGGTGGATTGTTTTATTTTACAGCCTAGTGTTTTTTGTAGATGTCACAGTCACAGTGCTGCCCTGATTTTGTAAAAGCACTCTTGTCTAAATGTTATTTTATTCAAAGCCATGTGGGAGTGCTTTGACATATACAACGTGCATTAGATGAAATAGAAAGTGAACTGTGCAATACCCAGATTAGACCGTTCGGTACAATAAATGCAGTCTGCTCTTATGTCCTGAGCTGTAACTTAGTTACTGAGCTACAGCTTTAAACCTGGTTTTCAAACCCTCTTATTCTGCCAGTCATCTCTTAATTTAGGATTACATTATACGGAAGATGCATTCGCTAAAAACAAGTCCCTATAGCTCACTGAAACATTTGTTGTTCGGCAAATATGTCAATTAGACAAATGTACTTTAACTTTTTGCAATGAAAATTCGCATTTAAAGCTGTTTGTCCTTCTGTGTGCGGCTCCGATCATCTGAGACATGAACCATCTGTGACTGAAAACCTTCTCTCTGGAATTGAAGGTCCTGAATAGACGACTAATCGCTCATTGACACGTTGGTGCCTTTGAAAGCTTCAAAAATTGAGAAACATAAAATGTTTTCCTTCATATTTTTCTCAGGTTGTTAGTTTATTTCTTCATCTAAGCATTGAGTGTGTCCAGAGAGAGATACTGAATAACTTCCCAAAGTTATATATCTGACCAAAATATATAAGTGAAAACACACCGGACCGGGCAACGCCGTGGTAGAGACCTGTCAATCACTGTGTAGCCCCGCCCCTAAAGCATCCCCTGCTTTATGGTCTGTGTGACTCTAAATGGACCATCATTCACTAAATGAACATCATGCTGTATTGAAGAAGACTTGAAACTAGAGATTGAGACCATAAACTCATGTTTACAATGTTTACTGAGGTAATAAATCAAGAGAGAAGTAGAGTCATTTTCTCATAGACTTCTATACAACCAGAGGAGTCGCCCCCTGGTGGACACTAGAGAGAATGCAGCTTTAACACTTTTCTGAACAGGATGTTGCCACCTTTGAGGTAACTTAACTTCAAATTTACTGTGGAGATTAATTCTTCCAGAACCAGGGATTCCTCCTACTTTGCAGGAATTATGTTCTTTATTACTTTTATGGATGCCCCACCCTCTTGTGACCCATCGATCCATCAACTCATCAATCAACACTTAAACCTTAAAAACTTCTTGAGTTTGAAACATTTAGAGGTTTGAAACTCTGTACCTACCGAAGCAACAAGACTCAAATGTCCCGGAAATATCTCAGATCACGTAGACTTTTAGTCTCACAAAAGAACGAGAGTAATAACAATAAAAAGCTGAAGTTCTTATTGACACCAGAGATATGATTCATTCGAGTGCTAAATCACAACTAATGGACTGCAGCGTCTTAAATCTCACTTTTTTTGTTTCCCATCTATTTTCCATCTTTGCGTGATGGCAGGATGTGCCAGCTGTGTTTCACAATCTTCCATTCAAGAAGACGCCTGAACTCTTTGTACATCTATTGTCTTTTGTAAATTCATTTCATCCATCCAGTTTTACTGAAAGAGACAGCCTCCAATTAAAAAGAAACCGCCGTTTTATCTCTTTTCATTGACGCCAATCATGTCTCATATTCGCTTTGTAAAAAGGCACTTTAATTACGACATAAAAGCGCGAGGCCTGACGTCCGCCTCTCTCCACAACATAAACTGTGACGGCTCATTCTCGCCCGTCAACGGCGGCCATATCTGTTTGTGCGGACGGCTTTTCAAACGGCAGTGATTGAGTCTCTGCGTTATGTCATCTGGCACGGAAGACATGATGGATGCTCCTCCCCCACACGAGCCGACCGCAGGACAGACCGAGGGGTGAGAGGTGATATATGGCTGTTGGCGTCCCGTAGGTTAATAAAGTGAAGTCGTGCAGAGACAAAGGGGGACGCGGTGCAGAGCTCTGAGCTCCTGATATCATCTGAGGCCATCGGGGGAGAATTTAAAGCTCCATCAGTCAACAGATTGCTCTACCGTTCCTTTTAAAATCAGTTTTTCTCCGTGTTGTGTCACCTTCCCTCTGCGTTACCTTGCTCCGCGTTGCATGCATCCTTTCACTCAAGGGCACACTTGTTATCTCCCCCTCCCTCCCTCCCTCCCTCACCGCCTCCCTACTCGTGTCTTTTTCTTTTTTGTGTCTCCTTCGCTCAGGTCATCAGAATATCTTCGTACAAAAGAGATAAATAATGAGCGTGTGAGTACGGCACATCTGTTCTTTTGATCGATTCATGATGAAGCTCATTGTGGCTTTCTTTTGTGGTTGTTTTGCTTCTCTTTGCATGGTCGTGTTTTCTCTTTGAGATAGTTTTGTGTCTCTTTGTAGTTGTATTGTGTCTCTTTGTAGCATACTAACCACCAGATCTAGAGATGTCATGATACGACACATTGGTAGATTTAGTGTAAGAATCAACTCAATAATCACGTACATCGCTTTTTTTGAATTTCTGTGGTTGTTTTGTGTCTCTTTGTAGTCGCTTTTGTGTGTTTGTGGTTGTTTTGTTTGCTTTGGTCCATTTTGTTTTTCCTTGTGGGTCTCTTTGTGTTTCTTTATAATCGTTTTGTGTCTTTTTAAGGTTGTTTATGTTTCTTTGTGTTTTTGTCTCTGTGGTCATTTTTAACGCTTCTGCTTGTTTTGTTTCCTTGTGGCTGTTTGAAGTCTCTTTGTGGTTGTATTCAGTCTTTCTGTGGCTGTTTGGAGTCTCTTTGTGGTTGTATTCAGTCTTTCTGTGGCTGTTTGGAGTCTCTTTGTGGTTGTATTCAGTCTTTCTGTGGCTGTTTGGAGTCTCTTTGTGGTTGTATTCAGTCTTTCTGTGGCTGTTTGGAGTCTCTTTGTGGTTGTATTCAGTCTTTCTGTGGTTGTTTTAAATCTCTTTTCAGTCAATTTGCATATTTTTGTGCCTCTCCTAGTACAATCTGAATTCTTTGGTAAGAGATTGGCAGCATATCAGCTGCATCCAAAGCGATCTAACATAAACACCTCCTGTTGACTGTGAATCGAGCTGAAGCTCCACAGTTTCATCTATTTCTATTCTTTTTCCAGCTATTTCCTGCCTGCTTTGAGTGACACGTGAACAAATGTACAAAACACAGAAGTCCACAATCTCTTCCATGATATTACACCTACAACCTCCATCACTGCTCTCCACAGGCCACAAGACCAAAGACCAAAGACCCGAGTTCTTGGTGTTTAAAGCGTATAAAGGAAGTGATTGACACCAACTAGTGAACAATCTGAGGGAAAGTAACTGCAAAGACCAAAGTGTGAAGTCAGTGTGAAACATTGCACTGCAGTATTCTACCTATCGTCTTGATCTGAACAGGAAGTGGACCCTTTCAATCATCACAGGACGGTTAAATGAGCCTGAAGAGAATTGATGGTTTTCATCATTAACCTTGATCCACGAGAACGTGAACGAGGAATAACGGATCATCTCTGTATCTCTGCCACCGAGGTACAAATCTAACACAGCGCCGCTGCTTCTGTGCTACTTATTCCTTTCGCTTGAGTCATGCTGCATTTGGGTGTAAGAAAAGGTGCTCTGTGTGTGTGTGTGTGTGTGTGTGTGTGTGTGTGTGTGTGTGTGTGTGTGTGTGTGTGTGTGTGTGTGTGTGTGTGTGTGTGTGCAGGTTGCAGAAAACATTGCCAGTCGGAGCAATACGACACACTGAACATTTTCCTTTCTGCGTTGCCTGCAGTCTGATACTAAATAACACATTCAGTGTTACTGTGTTCAATGGAACTGCAGATGTGTAGGTGGGCACACACACACACACACACACACACACACACACACACACGCGACGTTCTGCACGGCGCTCGTGTCGAACAAATTTCAACTCCATCAACCGGCGCCGTCGCCTGCAGTGACAGCAGCAGGTGACGCTGGAGTAGAGCGTGCGTACCTCAGACCAGGAAACACCGGCTGCAGCCAGTCTGACTGTCTGATTCTCATAATAACACGCTGTGTCAGAACTACACTTTAAAAAACCAGAACAAACCATCAGAGGTCACAACAAACGTGGTTTAAAGACGGAGAGACGTACGCATCATTCGGAGGTGACTAAATACTGAGCGGGACTTTATTTCCCGCCTGGAGCGGAACCTTCGGCTCACTGTTTTCAGGGCGCTTTTCCTTAAAGTGGCTGTAAACGCCCGCTGTCTAAAAACTGAATTTGCATCGTTCCGCGATGTGGTTTAGCGGCGACACCCAGCCTGAGAAGCTGTTTGTTAAAGAGTGCCGTCGGCGGCACTTAAGTACATATAATAGACTTAATCACAGCGAAGAACATCCTCGAGGAGAAGCCCTCTCCAGCTTTTATCCGGCACTTAAAGACGTGTGTGGTGGTGGATACAAACTCAAGTCCTCGTGTATAGAAGGGAAAGAGAAACGCTGCGTATTGTTCCTGAAAATAGGCAACAACGAGGCAATATCATCCAGTTTAACATTTAGTTTTGTCTCTTATGAAAGCTGTTTTGAATGTTCATTATTACACGCACACTTGCAATTTGCCTTTGAAGTGTGTGTAGCTTAGCCGAGGCTGGCAGCTTGGATCTACAGCCACAGCATTGGATTATAATGAATGTCTGTCTATGATGTTTCATATATGCATGGTGTTACACCCTCGTTCAGGAGGGTTGGAGCACAACTTTAAAAGTTAAACACGAGTGCTGGGCAACGATTACGTTTAATCGCAATTAATCGCATGATTTTCTTGCGATTAATTGTTATGCGCAAAATTCAATAATGAATTCAAAAGTAGTGTATTGCACACTTTTATTTTAAAAGTGCTGCTATATGAACTAAAGTGCAATAACATTTGGTTTCCAAACACTTTAAACTCATCCGGTTCTTGTTAACAGCAGTATTCTCTTCACACAGCAGCAGTTATAACACAGTTATAACACAGTTATAATGATTCTGATCATAGATATTCAGCGTGTTCACAACTTTATCTTCATGTGTGTCAGAGATGAATTTAAATATACATCTTGAAACCTGCAAACCTATCTACGTCATGTTTGTTAAATTCTCAGTAGCGATAACTAAATGATGTGATTATTATACATATTACAAACAAAAACACTTTAAAAACTCTAAAAATATTATTTAACTGAATCATTTCTTTTTTGCGTTTTTGGTATTTTGTTCAGACACGATGCTACGCTGATTAGCGTAATATGTGTGGTGTTTTTTATAAATGTACGTTGGTACATAGAGGGTGATAAGAAGCTGTACATGGAGGGACTTAGGACCCAGGGGACTGTAGGTGAAGGGAACAGGAAGAGACGCCACACAAACAGCTGTTCACCGCTCGGGGCTCTTGTGTTAAAAATGTCGCGTAATCATTTTTTTTAAACTGCGTTAACGCGATATAAAATAATTGTCGGCGTTAATTAATGAATGAATGCGATAATAACGCGTTAACTTGCCCAGCACTAATAAAAACACAATTTAAGTTAAATATAAAACAGGAGAAAACAGTGCAAAACAAAATGGCCGCACACCTTTAAAACCCCCGTGTGTGGATTATATTCTATCCACCACATCTACACAGGTCGAGGTCGAAGTCAGGGGACGTCGTATGAAGAGTCACCGAGTCAGCACACGGACGAGGTCGTCGGGGTGAAGGGTCAAACAAACACGAGACCTTCACTCAGGAGACCGATGTTCATGTGACACCAAACGTCAGCGTTGACTTCGTTGACCTTACTCGTACTCGCATACTTAACTAAAGCCACAAGCAAAAGTTATGTAACAAATGTAGTTATTTGAACCCAAACCACAGAACCAAGTAGAGGAGAGTTAACACGTCACACTCACCAGAACCAAGACAATGGATCCGTCATAAGAGAGGAAAGTTTCATGTGTTCACTAAAGCGGACGCTTTATGTTTGTTTGTTGTTTCATGTGTTATAGTCGTGATCATTTGAGTATTTAGTACTTTAACACAACCTGAACTTTGTCGTGTCAGAGTTGTTCAGTATTTAACTGTCAGGAGTCTTTGTCGGAGTTCTACATCGGCGACGTAATGTTAGTGAGAGAAGAAATTCAAAAGAAAGTACGTACATAAAAAAAAAAAAAAATAGAGTAGAATAAATACATTAAAGATATTTTAAATACAACTATAGGCTGATGAAAAGAGAAATGTTTTAACCTTGATTCGCTACATTTGGTGAATATTTAAGCTCTGGCCGTTTGTTCCTCCCTCGTGTTACGTCAGACCATGAATCTCAGAGTCCTGCTGGCTTTATGTTATTTCAGCGTATCAGAGATGTATTCTGGTCCGAAACCGTTCAGTGATTTAAACGTTAGCAGCAGCACTTTAAAATCCATTCTGTAACTAACTGGAAGCCGGCGTAATGATTTCAAAACTGGAGTAAGTGCTCCGCTTAATGGTCCCTTTGGGAAGACCAGCTAAGAGGCCATTAGAAGAGTCCACCCTACTGGAAAGAGGAGCGAGGAGGAGCTTCTCTGGGTCCCTCCGGGACACCAGATCCTTGATTCAGGCTATATTTTTTAGATAGAAGGCGACTTTATGAAATGCTATAAAATGGTCTGGTCTGTTTAATCCATTAGAAAGAGAATATTTCTTGGTCTTTGGGTTTTAGAGCCAGAGATCGGAGCTGTTGATTAATCGTGATTCTCTTCTTTGCCAAACACAAAAATCTCTGTTTCAACCTTGTTGTAGTTGAAGGAAGATTTGGCTCATAAACACTGATAAGATGTGTGTCTCATGAGCTGGATAGATATATCAGAGCATCGTCTGCATACCTTTGACATCACACGTTGTTGTTCTGTGGTGTTTGGCAGCATGTAGAGATTAAACAGGAGAACAGATCCCTGAGGGAACGTTAGCTTTTTACTGCTGCTGATTGTAATCACGCGTCCTTTGTGTTCATTTGTGACGATTATCTTGACGAACAAAAACGTTTAAATATCATCAACATTTGTTTGCCACAGAGATTGTTTTCTAAAATAACCCAATAGAAACATCCCATCAGGTTTAGAGAGAACCAGTGAAATAATAACTGTATATAAACATTATTTGGTGGACAAGAATGAACATTTTGTTTTGTTGAATACACTTTGAGACGAAGATGAAGTGAAGCTTCATTCTTTCATCTCAAAGCCCACAGGATGGTCTATCGATCACTGTTTTCTGATGAAGACCATGATATGCAGTTGAAGGCCCAGAAGAAGACTTAGTTAGTGGACGCTCACAGACACCCGACAATGTTTCCATCTGATTCCAACTTTCACACATTTGCTTCCGAAGTGAGACGACTTTCAGTTTATGAATTCGGCCCAATCGGCTGTAATCGGCACAAACGTTTGAATGTTGACGCCGGTCACATACGACCTGTAACTGTGTGGTTTAGTGTTCATGAGGCCACTGTTGGACCCTGAGATCAGGTCTTCCGTCTCCTCGCAACACACACCTCATTCATCCGGAGGCTCCACCGAGGCAAACACACGAGTGATGGAAGATCCGTTAACAATCGCGCTGCTGTTTCCAACTCAACCAAACAATTAATAAACATTTCGGCTGCAAATTGGACCACATGGGACGTTTTAGGATGTGAGCGCTTTTCATCTGATGAATAATTTATCTTGTGAATGAATCAACTTCCCGCCTGCTTTCAGTTTGTTTGTGTGTGTGTGTGTGTGTGTGTGTGTGTGTGTGTGCGTGTGACAGCAGCGATCAGGTTCACAGTGTACGCCGATGCTCAGCTGTTAACACCAAGCTAACTGTAGCATGACTGGCGTTTATCAGGCTGCAAACAGGCGTGTGTGAGTGTGTGTGTGTGTGTGTGTAGGTGTGTGTGTGTTTGTGTGTGTGTAGGGCCATTATTGTGTGTTTCTATCAGGGTTGAAGGAGTTGAAGGGGAGGATGATGGGAATGTCGAGGTGGAGGTGGAGAGTGTGCGTCGGAGGGCTGATGAGGCAGTGAGTGATGGATGAAGAGAGGGACGGAGGGATTATCGGGGTTCAACCCCAGACTGTTGATTTTACGTCAAGCCCGACGCCGTCACAGCTCCGGAGTCCTGATGACTTCCAGGCTACGCCGCACAAACGTGTGTGTGTGTGTGTGTGTGTGTGTGTGAATTTCTTGCTTGGCTGATGGTGCAAATGAGTGATGGTTGAAGGAAAGAAGGGCGAAGGAGGAACAAGGAGGACGGGGAAATGTGGGAAACGGAGGAGGGTGGGGGGGCACGGAATGTCTGATTGATGGTGAGAAGATGGTACAAGGAGGCGGGAAAGGAGGGAAGCGGGGAGAGTGATGGATGGAGGGAAATGCCACAGGGAGGAAGAGGAGAATGGGTAAAAAAGCAGCAGAGGAGAGCATGAAAAGAGCAACCCCCCCTCCAACACTCACTCTCCATCTCACACACACACACACACACACACACACTATCATACACACTCACCCATCTGCTTCTGCGCTCCGTGGGCGAGCGGCAGTCGTAGCCCCAGCACAGTAACAGCAGCGCCGGCTGGAGAGGAGCGAGGAGAGAGAGTGCGAGGCAAGACGTCTGCACCAGGAGGAGGGAGGAGAGGAGAGGAGAGGAGAGGAGGGGAGAGGAGAGGGGAGAGGGAAGAAAAATAAAAAAAGGAGGTGCAACAGACAAAACTCCTCGTGATCAAAATCCCACGTTTACTCCAAATCCACCTGAGAGAGGACGCACACACGCATCCACAACGACACCGTCGGCCGTGAGGCTCCTCGGGTGAGAGAGGAGTAGTGAACACCTCCTCCTGCTTCTCCTGTTTGTCCTCCTGCTGCTGTCTGTCCTCTCTATCCAGCCGGTCAGTGACACAGACACAAAAACGAAGGAGGAACTACTTTTTTCTCCTCCTTTTTCTTTTTTATTCCCGTTGTATTATCCTCCTCTCTGCTGTGGAGCGACTCCTCTCCCGGTGTCCTTCAGTGTCGGACTGGCTGCTGCTCCACAGCGCAGAGAGGCTGCACTGCATTCAGCTCTCTCTCTCTCTCTCTCTCTCTCTCTCTCTCTCTCCCCATCTCCCCCTCCTACCTCTCTCTCTCTCTTCCCCCTCTCTCTCTCTCTCTGCTTGTGGATGGATCTCCATACCTCCTCGGCTCCCTCATTCAATCTCTGTCATCCTCTAAACACGTTCCCATCCACCTGTTTATTTTGTTATCCACATTCTATATTTATGCTTAAACAAGGCCAAAGTGCAACATGCAGCAGCTGCGTCACGTCAGTCGACGCCTGCAGTACATGTCACACAGACGCTCATCCACGAGAGAAGTTGTCAAACAACATTGCTGCTTTTCCCGGAGAGCTGACACACTTGGATGCTGGGAGGACTTATTTCTGGATCTGGTTCTGGAAGAAAGAATCCGACTAATTTCTCTCATTTGCAAAAAGAGCTGAAAAGTGGGACGAACCACACACACACACTGTATTACTGCTTCTGATTTATTTTACGATACCTTTAATGTTGCTGACCATAGAAACACATGAGTCTCCGGAACTTTTCATGTGTTAAAGCTGCATTCTCTCTAGTGTCCACCAGGGGGCGACTCCTCTGGTTGTATAGAAGTCTATGAGAAAATGACTCTACTTCTCTCTTGATTTATTACCTCAGTAAACATTGTAAACATGAGTTTATGGTCTCAATCTCTAGTTTCAAGTCTTCTTCAATACAGCATGATGTTCATTTAGTAAATGATGGTCCATTTAGAGTCACACAGACCATAAAGCAGGGGATGCTTTAGGGGCGGGGCTACACAGTGATTGACAGGTCTCTACGTCACTCCTCCTCAGTCCAGATATGATCACTTCCTGTTCATTGGTTGCAAAAAAGCCAAGATGGCGAGGACGAAATTGCCAAACTCGCTTTCCGTAACGGCATTCCACAAACCAATGAGAGACGTCATGAAGACTACGTCCACTTCTTATATCCAGTCTGGAGTTTTTCTACTAAATCCAGCAGCGCGTGTAAATTGCTGCTCGTTACGTGCACGAGGTCTTTTCCAAAAATTATGAAGTTTTTTTACTTTAGTTTTAGGAAAAGATTTACAGGAGGTGCTGTAACTACATTAAGCAAGTTACGTGACAAATAAAATAAACGTTAACGGTGTTCTCCCGACTAAAAGCTACGAGACAGAGGCACCACCTAGTGACACCACCTGGTACTGCACGTTGTTGTTTGTGTGTGTCCCTCGACTTCTACGTTCATTTGTTTTTTATGGTATAAATTGCTAACCAATAATGAATCGTTCCCTAGTAGAGATATGTTTTACCTCCATTATTAATGGTGACCCGGAAACAATCTGCAGCTCAAACACATATACTTTCAGATTCTGGGTCAGTTCAGTGAAGGGAAAAGAAATGTGTGCCGTAAGAAAGTTACCCTCCGCTAAACAAAATTACAATTTTCCTCAATTTTTGTAAGTTATATTCATAGTTGAAGACAAAGCTGCAAAACTTTCTTCAGTTCAATTTGATTCTTTTTCTTTTATTTAGATGTTTTAATATGTAGATTGAACTGTGCAGAGGAGACAGACGGAGGTGAATGTTACTGCGTTAGCGTCTAGTGATGTAGCAGCGCTCCTCCTCACAGGTAAACTCATGTTTCACTAAACAAAGACCACATGTCTGTGACATACACACTACGGAGAAACTCGCTGTTCAAAGCACTGAGAAGAACTACCTCAAGTCGTCCCAAATGACATGAACCATAAAGTTACACACACACACACACACACACACACACACACACACACACGTAAACCTACATACTTCCAATAAAATCCACAGTGAGTTCTGTGAAGGTAAACAGTCCAGTACTGACAGTAGAAGAGTTTTAGTGAGAAATCACACACCAGGGAGTGTGTGTGTGTGTGTGTGTGTGTGTGTGTGTGTGTGTGTGTGTGTGTGTGTGTACTTCTCTCTGTTTATGCATGTATGAGTCACTGCATCAAATCTCCATCTTAAATCATTTCCTCTATTCCTGAGAAACAAAATCGTATTTTCTTAAAGCTGCGAGGTTTTTACTCCGTCGCCTCTGGGGGCCGAGAAGTCGTCCGTCTTTAATTATTAAACACACGACACGATCTCGACCCGACTAACACCGACGCTAACTCAGAGGCCCGAGCGCTCAAACTGTGACGCACTACGTTCCTCCGGCTTCGGCTCTGGACGTGTCGGGGACACGAGTCTCATACAGCGTACGTCAAAATAAACTCTCACCACAGTTTGAGCTTTAAGCTTCACTTGGTTTAAGGAACATGAGTCAGTTTGTTATGTCAATTAATTAAGTTTGTTACTAAAAACATGTGTCTCCCTCTCTTTCACTCTCTCTTTCACTCTCTCTTTCACTCTCTCTCTCTCTCTCTCTCTCTCTCTGTCTCTCTTTCTTACACTGCATTATCTCTGTCTATCTCCCTCTACCTCCTCATCTATCTCTGACATTTTCTTCTCTCTCTCTAAACAGACGGCTCCCTGGGGTACAGTGTGTAGGATCAGCACACACACACACACACACACACACACACACACACACACTCTCTCTAGATTTCCCCATCTTGCACCAATTTCACAGTGTGAATGTATTTACATGTAACCTCTGGTACACAGATACACACAGTATACATGATAATTATCTACTAAATAAATATACAAAAATAATAAATACTGCAATCAAACATGTTTTATTTCATTATGAAATATAAAATATATTTATTAGGGACAATTGTCTTCATGGGCTTCATTTGTGCTAAAACGTGTTTTGATAATAATTTATAATAGCAGCACTTTCATCACCTGTTAACTGTCTCACCAGTAGTGCAGCTAAACATGGGTCAGGTGACGGGTTCACAAACAGTCGAAAACTGAACTCAAGACTGAATTTAAGTTCTCAGATTCCAAATGCATCAGCTGAGGAAGGTCATGAGATAAACGACTAAAAGCTCCAGAACAACTGGACGGACCTTGAGACGAGATTACTTGTATTCTAAACATTAAAGAGTGAGAGGATTCAGATCGGTTTGAGTTGAGGTTCGGTTTTTAGATTTTCTTTTTGTTTTAAATGTATTTAATCCTTCCAGTCTGAATGAGGTTTCTTTACCGGACAGCGATGAAGAAAGGCAGTTTGTTTTATGAAGTCTAAATGATTTATTTCATGCACACTTCTTATAGTCAGGAAGAGGGACATGTAAATCCACAGACTGCCCCCCCGACATGCCGCCGCCGATTAAGACGAACGACTGCTGCTGCACAACATTGACCAGTAAAATCACATTTGGATGTTTCTGCTGAGCGCTGAAGTGTGATGTGAATCATAATTCACCTGGAAACCTCCGCCGTCACACGTCTCTCCTTCTGCTGAACACAATGAATTTAACCATTCGTTACCGGCTGCACCAAACAGATGGATAAAAATTATGCAAACAGGACGAATAAATGAGACGAGGCAACTTCGCTCCTGTTCGTTTAGCCTCAGTCGACAGAATTAAAGGCCTCCACCGGCTCTTTGCTTTTCCCTGAGATGATCAACAACCAGCCTGTTAAGTCCTGGTTCTGTTCTCTGTATTCCCCGTCGTCCCCGTCCGTGATGAGGCCACGATTGCAGAGTCGTCAGAGAACGTTTGCAGGTGGCAGTTAGTCTTAAGAGGAAGGGAACGAGAACGGTTCCTTGTGGGACCCCAGGACACCAGGTCAGACTCCTGTACCCACACATGCTGTGGACGGTTGGTGAGGTAGTCCAGGATCCACACGGTGAACGGTTGGTGAGGTAGTCCAGGATCCACGCGGTGAACGGTTGGTGAGGTAGTCCAGGATCCACGCTGTGGACGGTTGGTGAGGTAGTCCAGGATCCACGCTGTGGACGGTTGGTGAGGTAGTCCAGGATCCACGCTGTGGACGGTTGGTGAGGTAGTCCAGGATCCACGCTGTGGACGGTTGGTGAGGTAGTCCAGGATCCACGCTGTGGACGGTTGGTGAGGTAGTCCAGGATCCACGCTGTGAACGGTTGGTGAGGTAGTCCAGGATCCACGCTGTGAACGGTTGGTGAGGTAGTCCAGGATCCACGCTGTGGACGGTTGGTGAGGTAGTCCAGGATCCACGCTGTGGACGGTTGGTGAGGTAGTCCAGGATCCACGCTGTGGACGGTTGGTGAGGTAGTCCAGGATCCACGCTGTGAACGGTTGGTGAGGTAGTCCAGGATCCACGCTGTGGACGGTTGGTGAGGTAGTCCAGGATCCACACTGTGGACGGTTGGTGAGGTAGTCCAGGATCCACACTGTGGACGGTTGGTGAGGTAGTCCAGGATCCACGCGGTGAACGGTTGGTGAGGTAGTCCAGGATCCACGCTGTGGACGGTTGGTGAGGTAGTCCAGGATCCACACGGTGAACGGTTGGTGAGGTAGTCCAGGATCCACGCTGTGGACGGTTGGTGAGGTAGTCCAGGATCCACACGGTGAACGGTTGGTGAGGTAGTCCAGGATCCACACTGTGGAAGGTTGGTGAGGTAGTCCAGGATCCACGCTGTGGACGGTTGGTGAGGTAGTCCAGGATCCAAGCGGTGAACGGTTGGTGAGGTAGTCCAGGATCCACACTGTGGAAGGTTGGTGAGGTAGTCCAGGATCCACGCTGTGGACGGTTGGTGAGGTAGTCCAGGATCCACGCTGTGGACGGTTGGTGAGGTAGTCCAGGATCCAAGCGGTGAACGGTTGGTGCTGAGGCAGCATATGTGCAGAGGAGAGAGA
This sequence comes from Pholis gunnellus, assembly GCF_910591455.1. Classification (NCBI taxonomy): domain Eukaryota; kingdom Metazoa; phylum Chordata; class Actinopteri; order Perciformes; family Pholidae; genus Pholis; species Pholis gunnellus. Next base: position 21,350,847 of record NC_136543.1, on the reverse strand, counting down.
GACCAGCAGACAATGTTCTATAATGTCTTCTGCAGGAGCTAATAGAGGCTGGATTCATCATGCTGTGCACACTGTAAAACATATTGGTTACACAGAACAAAATCTTTTTTTTGTCGTCAAACCTTCTCCCAGGATCAGGAGTGAGGGGTGGCAGGAGGAGGAGAGAGAGAGGAGGTGGATCCGTTGGGAGGTGACGCCTCCAAGGTCCAGAAAAGGAAACCCAGAGAAAGCTGATGACGGAACAAATGGAGTGCAGCTGCTTTAAAATGGGATCAATAGCAAGTGAGGTGGCGAAGATGATGAGGCGTGACGAGGGGACAGAGACGGCTGTGAAGGATGGATCAGCTCTGATTACACCCAGAAACCAGGAACTATTTATTCTGGAGCTATATATATATATATATATATATATATATATATATATACTTACAGGAACTCAACCTGTTTTAAAGAGACAAAACATCCAGTTTCATTATCTGATCAAACAATTCAGAGGTTTTTATAACTCGTCTTCTTTCAGACTCGTGGAAATGAAACATTTATTTTACTACTTTGTTTATTTACGTCTATTTCTCCTAAATTCACCAAAAGTTACCATTACATAATGCCTCATTTGCATATTTTATACACAACATTTCAGAAAACTTGTAACACAAAGAATAATCTCCTTAATGTGAGTAATGAAGTGAAGTTTCATGTTGATATCTATGATATACCCGAGTCACCTGTAGTGTCTTCTAAATGTCTGCAGTTTAACCCTTTCATACTGCAGTTTAACCCTTTCATGCTGCAGTTTAACCCTTTCATGCTGCAGTTTAACCCTTTCATGCTGCAGTTTAACCCTTTCATGCTGCAGTTTAACCCTTTCATGCTGCAGTTTAACCCTTTCATGCTGCAGTTTAACCCTTTCATACTGCAGTTTAACCCTCTCATACTGTTCATATTTAATCCCTTCACAGTGTCTATACCAAATGTTAAACTACAGATCTATTTATAATGTATAAATAGCTCGTGTCTCATTAATACATGTATGATTAATCCTTAATAAATGTTTCAGAGAGCAGGGAGAGCGAATGTTTTAAATTTTACAACATTCCTTTTGGAGAAAAACATCTTCTGTTACACATCATCATGTCCTGTTTTACATGAGACATAAACACATAAAATCCATCATGATTTAAATATATTTTATAGAATTTGAAAATGGCATGAACATTCTGGAACTGTTGGGATTTATAATATAACCGCGTTTAATCATTGCAACCATTAAACGCTGTCCTCACCGCTACATTCAAGATTCCCTAAAAGCACCGTTGACCTTGACTTGACCCTCACTGGTGGATCGAACATCATCTCAATAGTTAACAGCCTCAGTGTAGCACTCGTACAAAAGTGCAACGTTTTCAAATATTTTCATTTGTGTGTAATTTGGGTCACTTTAGGAAAAGTCATCAGATCTCCGGCTGACAGAACCACGTTTGGAGGATTTTCACTGAACAGCATGTAACAGATTTAGTAAACGTTTCCTCTCAATGAGTTTGTTCTCAGCCTCTGATGATAAATCTCCACTTCAGCAGCTCTCACACACACCAAACGTTCTTTCCTCTCTGTGTGCTGAAGGTTCACTCATCACTCACACACTCATTTATACACATTAACACTAAAAACATGGAGGAAATAGATTTATTTTGTATGTTTTTTTTCTGATTCAGTGATACATAAATATCCTAAATTCTATAAAAACCTTTGACTCTATTATGTCAACACATGACAACACATCTATGTTCTGGAAAATTAGCACATATTTAATACGATAAAGCCTAATTTGCATATTTTAACAGAACTTTGGGGAGATTCTTTTAAAACAGTGTTTGTAGCTCAATAATCTCCTTCATATTAAAGTATTAATGTAGAGACGTTAGTGTGAATGAGTTGTGCTGTTTATGGGTTTTAAAGTTATGACACTAGAGCTGCTGCTTCAAGCTCAATACAGCATAAATGTACATGAAATCAATAAATCCACAATGCAGATCATTCGTCACCGTGGAAAACGCTTTGACCACAAACGTTTATTTAAGAAATACTGAACTTGACTCGTGTTGCTGGACTTTCGTAGGAAAACAAAGATGAGGATGAACGTTTCTGTGAGATATGGTCCGGACCGTTTTAATGAATTAATAACTAATGAACTCTAAATGATCAGCCAGCAGCTCCTCCAGCGTCACAGCTCGCTGTGTTTCCTGTTTGTACGAAACACACGATATAAGTTGTCGTTAACGTGAGTTCAATGTTCATAAATGTATTAATGTTCGCTGCGATGCAGACGACCTTTCAGTCGATTCTCTGAGAGAGTTTCTGGGTTTAACAATGAAGCAATGTTCACAATGGAGCATTATTATTCGTAGGTTTAGCTGTGAACGCTGGATGAAAAGTGAGAAGACGCTTCACTTATTCATTCCATAGCAACAGTAACTAAGGCAGACAGGGTTAACGAGCTGTCAATCAAACCCTCGACTGACGAGGAGAAACATTCAGTAGTGTCTCTTTACTGTGTGTGTGTGTGTGTGTGTGTGTGTGTGTGTGTGTGTGTGTGTGTGTGAGCTCAGCAGTGGTCTGATGTCATCGTCCCTCGCCTTCATCCTTTCACCACAACATCACACACACACACACACACACACACACACACACACAGAGAGAGAGACAGAGGGAGAGAGAGAGAGAGCGAGAGAGAGAGAGAGAGCGAGAGACAGAGAGAGAGAGACAGAGAGAGAGAGAGAGAGAGAGAGAGAGAGAGAGAGAGAGAGAGAGAGAGAGACAGAGAGAGAGAGAGAGAGAGAGACAGAGAGAGAGAGAGAGAGAGCCAGAGAGAGAGAGAGAGAGAGATGGAGGTGAATTGACGCTCCACCCTGACTGCCGCTCGCCAGCAGAATAACGATCAGCCGCTCGGCATGCTGGTCACATCGCCGCCTCTATCAATGAGTGAGTGAGCAGGAGAGTGACAGAGGAGAGGCAGAGAGAGGCAACAAGGTGAATAACAGAGAGAGGGAGACGGGGGAGGTGGGGAATGAATGAAAGATGAGAGAGAGAAACAAGGATGTGAAGAGGAAAGAGGGGAGAGAGACGTAAAGAATGAATGGAGGAGAGAGAGAGAGAGAAGAGTTAAGATGGAGGGGAGAGGAGATGAAGGGCAGTGATGCAGAGGAAGAGGAGGGGGGGGGGGCAGCTGTGAGGATGACGAATGAAGATGTATGGAAACTCAAAAACACATTCAACACACACACACACACACACACACACACACACGAACGTGGATTAAAGTGAACACATTCATTGTATTTGATAGTTTAAGTGGTTAAACTGGATCTAAAGTGATATTAGTTATCATCCATCATCACCAGTATATGTTATATTAACATATAATATCCATACATTTCATATAATATTTATGTTGCCATACGTACGTTCATATTGGTTCCACTCGGTCGGAGGTTTTTCGTGGTTTACTTGAGCAGAACGAAGCGTTTTGAACTCAGTGGGAACAGCTTAGAGTCTCATTCATTCACATTTAAATACTCAGCTCACGGTAATCAACAAGTCCCCGTATTGAGTTCATTCTGGGTCTTTTTATTCATGTGGAAAAACATTTTAAAAACTCAGCGGGTAATTACATCTTTGCTCCCATGATGCTTTGCCTCTCGCTCGCCCGTCTGCTCCCCGCCGGCTGAAGCTGCTGCTGAGTTTGCACATCGTCTGAAAATAAAAAGTTGGTTTCTCTTCAAAGAAACAGGAAATGTGACACGAAGCCTCGACAGTGAAGAACTGGCAGCCGGCCAGTAAAGAGCGAAGCTGTCCGTGTCATTACTTTATGCTCATGTCATAAATATACTCACGTCGATTGGACGGCAATCTGCATGAGAAATAAAGAAAAACAACAAGATGAATCTGTTTTATAATCATCTGCTGAGAGTGATTGATTTGACACAAAGTGTGTCCACATGTGATGGACGATGCATCGCGTCCTCTGCAGCAGCAGCAGCGCTCTACAGCGGCTCCGTCTGCTTTGAGACGTTTAGTGTCCGCACCGCTCAGCGTCTTAGAGCCGCTAAAGTTTCAGTTTTACAACTTTTGCGTCGTAGTCTGGACGGGCAGACGACGACGACAGCCTCGATCAACCAAGTCAACATGGTAACGGATTACAGGGCCCGGGGACCTTGTTATCAGCCCCACAGAGCGGACGTTTGAAGTCGCTTTTGAAGGTTTGAGGGCCACGGACACTGCCCAACGCATCACCGGTACTTCACTCGCTGCGATCGAGACCGTCCACCTGAAGCTCTGCCTGCGGAGGCCGCGCAGCATCGTCAGCTCTGCAGCACGGCGATAGCACCCATCATCCCCGGGTACCACCAAAGGTAACAGCCTGACATTCATTGTCCTTCACTAATAAACTCAAAGTTTAAAATCTTCCTCTCCACATACAGTAGCTTGTTTACCAGGTCAGCTGTGCGGATTAAAGGATGGCTGCATCCTCACACGTGTATCTCTTTAATTAAATTGAGTGTAATACATATTAAGCATGAGCGTTTCTTTCCCTTTCTTGGCCTCGTTGTCACCTATATGTTGAAATACAGCAGCCCTCTGCGGTTTAAAAGCTGCGACATAACATGAAATATGGCTTCAATATGTCCCTGCAGTTTTATTCGGCCCTTGTAAAACATAAATCACACGCTGATAAAGTGCAGCAGGGACACACACACGCAGCGGCACCCTCGATAACCGCGCCGGTTAAAAAGCTGCGGCGTAAATGCTAATGTGATGTCATGAAGGAACAATTACATTTCGCCTGTAAAACTCAATTGAAGACGATTTAAAAGAGCGTGCTGACGCGGGTCATTGGGCAGCGCTCGGCACCGCCGCCGCTACTTTGCAGGTTTTTTGGCCCAAATTGAGCCGATTACTGGTGTTACTGGTGAGAAGGGAATACAGCGGGCAGCTCACAGCGGCTCCGTCATCAATAAGCTATGAGGGGAGGATGTAAAAGAGACCATCCAAAACCTGATTCTTTTTTTTTTTACCCTTGTGGTGTCCTCAGGTCTGTGTCCAATGAGCGGCTTGTTTTATTACTGGTGCTGGTTATTATCACTTTGTAATTACAGAGCCGCTGATTTACTGTTTCATTAAGCTGGGGGAGTCGCCAGAGACAATGATAAAGGTTCGTAGCAGCAGAGGTTAAAATATCCGCACTTTTCGGTCTTCGTATTGCTCGAGCTCCCAAAAAAAGCCTGGATCATACATTTCCCATAATGCAACTCATTGGTCTCTTTTATTAGTGTCTCTCTGACGTCGCTGCTCCAGAGCCACAGAAGACGAGCAGCAGTCGGCCGACTTCCACCGTCCTGCGGTGGTAATTTGACCTTTTTAAAGTTTTGATAAGTTTTATGTGAGATGTGCTCAACTCAACGGCTGTTTGATGTTTTCAGACAAGCGACGGATGTGAAAAGTTTGCAGTATGCAGTACATACGAGTCTCTATATAACAGTCTATGATGTTCACCATGTTTTATTTTTGCAACCAGTGAACAGGAAGTGACCATATCTGGACTGAGGAGGAGCGACGTAGAGACGCCGTATACGTCTCTGGTAGCGACCTGTCAATCACTGTGTAGCCCCGCCCCTAAAGCATCCCCTGCTTTATGGTCTGTGTGACTCTAAATGGACCATCATTTACTAAATGAACATCATGCTGTATTGAAGAAGACTTGAAACTAGAGATTGAGACCATAAACTCATGTTTACAATGTTTACTGAGGTAATAAATCAAGAGAGAAGTAGAGTCATTTTCTCATAGACTTCTATACAACCAGAGGAGTCGCCCCCTGGTGGACACTAGAGAGAATGCAGCTTTAACACATGAAGCTCTGGTTTCATTCGGCAGAAGCGGACGTTGCCTGTGTAGTATGTTAGTAAGCCATTTCTAACAGCCTGTTTGTTTCATCTCACATGTGCTTTCTTTGGAGTGATGATGCGAGTGAGGCGGCTAGCTTCTGCTACAAGGAAACTTTCAGTGAAAGTAAAATTTGCACCCTGAGAATCAAACTTCGTGTTTTGCTCAGTTCACTTTGTTCACAGAGAAACAAACGGGGAAATGAAAGAAGACGGAGGCCATAACAACAACAATAATTCACAAACACAAGAGAAAACAGCAAAAGACAGACTGTTAACAAGCCTTCTGGGAGCGACTGTCTGAGGTCGTTGTCCAGTGTTGACGGCCGTCTGACGGCGCCAACGCTGACAGCAGTGATGCTGCTCTCGGGTCATTAAACGTCATTTAGAGAGCTACGTGGTTAGCATTAGCAACCAAACCTGAACGGAAACGTCAGAGCACTGAACAAGAAGACAACACGAGACGATGTTATAGTTCCAACGCTTCATACAAACACGGCGTGAAGCTCAGCTCTCTGCATGAAATGTTCACCAGATTTCATAAAACAGCAATGTGTTTGAATTCTGTCCAACATTCTGCAGGATTTGTAATAAAAAACGCTGTCATCCAAACTGTTGACTCAGTGTCTTTTTTAATAGGCGTGGGCATTACTTTTTATAGCGGGAGACTCCCCGCCAGGGCCAAGCGGCGCCGTTCTCATCTCATCTCAAACGCTCGGAATCAGAAGTGACTTCAGGTTTCCTGCTGTCACGTCGCTGCCGCAGAGCCACAAACCCAGGAGCTCATCAGGAGCTCATCAAGAGGTCATCAAGAGGTCATCAAGAGCTCATCAAGAGGTCATCAAGAGGTCATCAAGAGGTCATCAAGAGGTCATCAAGAGGTCATCAGGAGCTCATCAAGAGATCATCAAGAGGTCATCAAGAGGTCATCAGGAGCTCATCAAGAGATCATCAAGAGGTCATCAAGAGGTCATCAAGAGGTCATCAAGAGCTCATCAAGAGCTCATCAAGAGGTCAGGAGGAGCAAAGGCGCGATTATTAAGTGACCGCTGGTGGTGTTTTAAGAAGTTAACAGTTTGACAGCGTCTGTTTTCCTTTTTGGTTATTTTTTTTCAAAGTGGACCAATGGGGCGAGGGGTGGGCGGGGCCTTTATGCCCCACACCTCTGTGTCTTCATGCTACAAGCTTTGACACACTCGAAGATGTTTATTGCCAAATTAACAGTAACTTATTGCAGGCTGGTCTATTCCAGCATTTGTCTCACTTCCTACAAAAAACAATGTGCCGTAATTCATAGATATGCAACAGAAGAGGCAGAACGGGAGGAGTTAGTGTCCAACAAACAGCAATCTGTCATTCAGGAGACGTCAGCGTTGATGTAGTACTTCAGCAGCTACACCTCCGTAGTTATTTTATCCCAAACCACCGTCTCCTCCTAAACCTAAGTAGTATTTTTACAAATGTTATTTGCATACTATTTGCAGAATAAGATTCCAGTGGTGATTCTTTCTCCAAACATTTCCAACAAAAGCATCCAAAAGTCTAAATGTGTTGTAAAAAAGGTTGATAATGTTTTTATCCATGTGTGTTGGTGTTTAGCCTTTCAACCACTACATTCTCATTCACTCCCCCATTTCAATATAAATGTGATTTTAAAGGAAATGGGAGATGACAGTGATTCATGTTATTCACTTTTTAGATTTTGGTCTGTTTTGCTTCCATAACTAACTTCTTTTAGACAAGAAAACATCCAAAATACATGTTGAGGTGTTTCGGTGAATCATTCTCGTTCTGTGAACACTGGGGAGGCTTCATGGTGATACCTGCAGCGTCTCCTCACGTGCACGATAGACGGTTTAAACTTTGTTCCTGCACCATCTCATCGATGTAATCAGTCAGAGGGACACCTGAGATTATTAAAGTCATTATGCATTCTGTTCATCGGATAATTTGAAGTGGATTTAATTAAAGCGAGATTAAACTTTACTCATTTAGTGTGTGAACTCCAGGAAGCCTCTGGAGGACCCCTGAACCGGCCTCCGGAGCCGCTGATGTAATCAGCCTGTCAGATGATGAATCATTACATTAATCAGAGAGTGACTCAGTCAAACGGGGTCAGCCAGCGAGTGTCTGATCCAATGACCACGACGTTGTTTGATTTTTACGATGTTACATAAACTAGACTCGGCCCTGAGACGTGTCGCGCTGCAACCTGTGAAGTAATCACAGTTTACGGTCGAGTATCATCTCCTCCAACACGCTGCTGGGGGAGGATGGTGTTCGGTCTCAGCGGGGGAACCCCCGGCTCTGGGTGAGGACGGCATCGCTGTGAGGAAAAAAAACAACCAGCGGTGAAGGAAGAGGACGGGAGGGATCGTGCAAACTCGATTAATCGGCGCCGGCCGCGTCGTCCCAGGAAGGGCCTGAGGCTGAGAGGAGGCAACGGGTATTTAACCCCCGGCCCAGTCCTGTCCGCTCCCATCCGAGCTGCGTCACGGATGGTACAGTGGCATCTAGAGTGCACGCTGTTGCTAGGTAGAGTTCTGAGTTAGTGTTCCGGATTTGGAACATGAACCCAACGAACAGTTTCGGTCTTTATTTTCTATTTACTGCCACATGTGTGTGTGGAGTTGCTTTAAACAGTGTCGCATAGATATCCCATATTTCTTTTCTTATGTTATCCACGTAATGTTGAACAAGAACGTATAAAGAACACTTCATCCCAAACAGGTGGAACTGGTCCAAAAAGCAGCGATCTTTCACCCAGGAGACCGATGTGAAAGAAGAGAAGTCAATATAGATGTGTTGGTCTCATAACTTCCATAGTTCTGTTATTTTAACCCAAACGACGATCTTTTCCTAAACCTAACGGAGTAGTTTTGTTGCCTAAACCGAGTTTCCTGTGAAGACGATCTTGTGACACGTGATGCTGGACTTTTGTAGGAAAAAGAAGTCACGTTTTATAGGATATCGTACAGACTGATCCGTTGCCTGAGCACAAACGTGCAGAAGACTTCATGAGAGCGAGACACACAGACTTTAGTTGTTTCCGTCTCTTAGAAGCTGCTTTGTGTCTCTTAGAAGTCGTGTTGCATCTCTTTGTTGTCTTTTTGTGTCTCTTTACTAGCTAGCTAACTAGCTAAGTAGCAAGCTAGCTCACTGAGCTGACGCGTCTGAATGAAACAAAGACACACAAAAGACAACAAACCCCAGGACGATGTCAGGGTGGACTTCTACATGTTAGACGCCACAGATAGAACTATTATGCTGTTCACACTAAACACAACAACATTTTATCAGACTTTACTACAGCAGCATGAACCCAACATTTAAAAAAACCTTTGCTGTGATTTAATTGCGAGAAATTAATAAAAAATTCTGAAAGTCTGAATTCATGTTTTTTCAGGTCTGGCCCCAAGACGACAAGCAAACACTGTTTTTAAACGCTTGCTTTCTGAATGAGTTTGGTTAGCTTTGCTAACATCGTAGCTGCTGTTACGCTGTAGTTTACACCAGAGACACCGTCAGTGACAAACACAAACTACAGCCGAGGCCGACGGGAACGTCATTAGTCCTCATAAACCAAAGTATCGCACGAATAAAACATTTGATGGCGCTCCATAAAATAGCAAATAAAGCCGTGCATACATAAGCCGTGGGTGTTAGTGATGCATCGAGTCGAAGCCAAATGGTGTTAAAAGCGTTCACCCACGGAGTGAATAGACCACGTCAACCTGTAGCAGCACAACACACAGCTCAGCTCGGATTAAAGACTCATTACGTTTATTAGGGCGACATATTCACATAACAAAAGCTAGTTATATTCACGCACATGTACAGTATGTGCACTTAAACACACACACACACACACACACACACACGTCTCTTCCAGTCAGTCTCATGCTGGACGTGCAGAACAGAAGCATCGAGCTCAGCGCTGCATGTTTCCTTCTGTTTGCTCAGTTTGTCAGTTTGTTCTCTCCTGGATCATGATTCTCATTAATGCAGGACATGAATATGTAAAACGTGTGTGTGTGTGTGTGTGTGTGTGTGTGTGTGTGTGTGTGTGTGTGTGTGTGTGTGATCCTTTTTTATGTGCACACATAAAAAGGTAGTAGGAATGTTTAATATGCGTTTCAACTTCCTGCGCCGCGCTTCAAGAGGAAACCATGTTTCCTCGTCAAATGCTTCATTTTCACATCGACACTGGATTTATCTGGCGGCTGCTGTTACTTTTGCAGATTTGCATTTTCCATTTAGAGCTTAATAAAATGTCAACGTTGTTCATCTTTTATCTCTAAGATGACAACGTTTCAGGAGTTCTGAAAAGCAGAAGCACCGTTTGATTGTCTTGATTTTGATCTGGAGGTTTTAGAGCTTTTAATCCTTCAGCTCATCTGAAAACAAGGAAATCCTCCGAACTGGAGGAATGTTTGTTTACCTGACGGTGACGATACGACGCAAAGCTACAGAAGTTATTACTGGAATAACCTTCTGAGTAAGAACATGAGGAATCTCTGAACAACATGAGACATGTGGGAGGCCGTGTGGGTTGTATGTGTTTGAATAGATGTGTATTATTTTAGTTTTTCTATGTGCAATATCACTTTTCAATGTTATTGACAATATCACTCTCAATATTACTTTTAGCTTCGATAAGGCACCGGTGTTAGTATTTCTTCTTCTGCACTCTATATGTTTAATCTTGTATTCAATCTTTTAGTTTTTCTATTTTAGTTGATTTAGCTTTATTTTTTTTACCTCTTATTGTTATTTTGCACTGGTGTTGTATTATTTCTTTTACACTTAGTACTTATTAATCTTTTGTTCATATATGTTTAGATTTATATTCTATTGTTGTTGTTTTTTAGGGTGAGTAGTGTGTTAAAGCTGCATTCTCTCTAGTGTCCACCAGGGGGCGACTCCTCTGGTTGTATAGAAGTCTATGAGAAAATGACTCTACTTCTCTCTTGATTTATTACCTCAGTAAACATTGTAAACATGAGTTTATGGTCTCAATCTCTAGTTTCAAGTCTTCTTCAATACAGCATGATGTTCATTTAGTAAATGATGGTCCATTTAGAGTCACACAGACCATAAAGCAGGGGATGCTTTAGGGGCGGGGCCAGTTATTTACATTTAGAAATGTCTCTCTCACCTCTCACATATGAATTAATTATATTTTAAAAAGTCATGTACAGTAATATGCGCACTATAAAGTTCATATTGTTCGTCTCATCATTTCATAAACAGAAGAGCCGTTCCAGTTTGATAAAACACCTCCTGCCTCCGACAGGACTCTAATCATGAGTTATTAGGACACATGGCTGAAGATAATTTAATTAATATAAGTAGATTTGAGTCTCTTAGCAAACACACACACACACACACACAGTGCGGTCTGCTGGATGAATGGGACGACAGAGTTAATGTCTCAGCTGTATGCGGCCATAAAATTGGATGAATCTTTACGGCAGTGTCATCACATAATAGTCCTTCAAGCTCCATTTTTCTCCTCCGAGCTGAACCGCAGCTCTTTCAATTTAGGAGATTTGCTGGTTTCAATTCCCGCTCTGAGACGACAGGACGGTGAAGGAGCGCCGGCTCCACCCCCACCGTCACCTGAGTGTGCTGTTAATATTCGTGCTTATTATCACAGCAGCTGAGATCATAGAAGTCAGTGGAATAAGGTTCAAATACACCTAATGGAAAACACATTAGAATAAATAGATATTCAATCGCTTCAGCATGGATGAACTGAACTCTTTAATCCTAATTCAAAGCACAAGCCTTCAGCTAAACGGCTGAGCGCTTGAAATGTGGCGAGAAATTAGCAAACAACAAGAAATGTAAAGTTGAAAGACGCTTCCAGAACGATGAGCGACAAAGAGCGATTCCTCAACCGCTGCAGCAAACTGAGCACGTCTTTGATGTTGTTATAACAGGTGAAATAGCAATAAAATGTCTTTATTCCTGTTCTATAATTTCATAAATACAACAAACTATAGTTTTTGTATATGTATCATAACTATATGTAAGACTTTATAAGCTGTGACATCAAATAGCTTTTGCGGCTCCAGACACATTTTATTTAGTGGAAAATAGAACAAAATGTCTCTTTGGACAGTAAAGGCTGCCGACCCCTGAGCTGGTGTATAAATGTAAAAGCTGCATCAGACCTCCATCAGACCTCCATCAGACCTCCATCATCAGACCTCCATCAGACCTCCATCAGACCTCCATCAGACCTCCATCATCAGACCTCCATCATCAGACCTCCATCATCAGACCTCCATCAGACCTCCATCATCAGACCTCCATCATCAGACCTCCATCATCAGACCTCCATCAGACCTCCATCATCAGACCTCCATCATCAGACCTCCATCAGACCTCCATCATCAGACCTCCATCAGACCTCCATCATCAGACCTCCATCAGACCTCCATCATCAGACCTCCATCATCAGACCTCCATCAGACCTCCATCAGACCTCCATCATCAGACGATTGAGCTGCTGTTTGCTATTTCAATGAGAGTGAAGCATTTTGCTGATCAGGCAAATCAGTGCCGATCTTGAGGTCGGAACGTTTTTTTCGTTAATTTAATATTAGCGTAGGGTTCTTGGCTTGTGCTATGCTAACCTTAGCACTCATTCATCGGGGCTGTCACATGTTATTTCACTGCGATAGTAAAGGTCTACGGAAAAAGCACCATCGAGTCCAGAAGTAAAAAAATAACATTAAAATAAGTCTTTAGTGCAGTAAACCAGCTATGACATATAATAATATAATAAATGCACATTTGTTTTCTTTGATTGGAAAGCAACGGAACAAATGCATCCAACATGTTCAAGAGCTCACATTTATTACCAACATTGTTCTCACAGTCTTTGCTCTCTGCTCCACGTTCCTTCAGTTCACTAAGTTTCTGTCTGATTTTAGTTTTTCTTACAGGATCTGGTTCGTGCAAAAGCTTTATTTTGGGGACATTCTGAATGAGGCCTGTAGAGTATTGATGGAATATCACCATATTGATTTGGTTGAACATGATGTGTTCAAAGACCGTCGGAAAGTTGAGAATCCACCAACGACGTCTGTTTTCACAGCTTCTGGTTACGATGAACGCTAATAAAATAAAATGATGCGATGCTTTTGAAACCCGCTGGCAGGTTTTAACGTCACCATTAAATATGGAAATAATGAATGAACATTGTTTATTATTATTATTATTAATTATCAATTCTTCAGGTAAATCATAAATGGAACTCGTTTACAGCCTGCTGCTCACGAGATCATCTCCACCACAGGAAGTCTTCATTCTGTTGATATTGTTGAACAGTCTCTGATTTGAGGCACATGCCGAGATTAACAGGAGGATCATTTGCCGTTAACAGCTTGACGGCCGCACCAGCTGGTCTGGAGAAGCACCAAACAACCACCGTCTCGTCCCAAATCTCAACAAACTGATGAGAGGACGGCGGCCAGGCGGCGTTTGACCAGGAACACACACACACACACACACACACACACACACACACACACACACTAATGATTACATGTTGTCATTCAGAGCAGCTTTCAGTTCCTCACGTCAGCTGAATCTCAAGTAGAATCTCAGCTTGTTGTTGATTTGGACGTAAATGTGAAGGAAACTGTCAGTTTATGGAAACACTTCAGTGTGAAACGTTCAAGTGCTATTAGATTAGAGGGACGAGAAGCCGCTCAGTCAGCACTGATTTCATCCGTAGTTCCTGCTAAGTTGTCTTGGGAACATGGAATTGTTGAGTTCAGTGTTGGTGCTTTGATGTTTTATACTCTTGACTACACAGTGATTGACAGGTCTCTACCAGAGACGTATACGGCGTCTCTACGTCACTCCTCCTCAGTCCACATATGGTCACTTCCTGTTCACTGGTGGCAAAAAAAACAAGATGGCGACGGACAAAAACGTCAAATTAGGTTTAGAAAAGATCGCTGTTTGGAACAACTACGCACGAGTCTTTACGCTTTCTCTCCTCGCAGGTTTCCGTGGATTGACGGCTGCTGTCATTATTATTAACAGTCACGTTGCTGCTGCCGATACCATTGCTGCGTTTGTTAGCGTTGTTATTCTACTACATCCACTGCTGCTGTTATTAGTAGTAGTTGTAATATTTCCATCATTATTCTGCTCACTACTCTCGTGATATGAATCATTTCTGTCATAAGCATTGAATGTGTTGTAACTCTGTCATGTTGTTGACATCGATCACACTTCATCCTGACGGAGGATCCTCAGGTCTGCTCCTCTGTTCTCCTGTTAAAGGTTGTTTGGGGAGTTCTTCCTGTTCCGATGTGAGGGTCAAAGGTCAGAGGATGTCGCATCTGTACAGATTGTAAAGCCCTCTGAGGGATACTTACGCATTAATGATTAAGTGGATAACAATTGGTTCAATCTTTGTACTATTGTTTAGTTAATTTGTACATATTGTGCGTTTTTATCTTCAATATTTTAACTCTGTTATATTTATTGCTTTATCTATAAATGCTGCCGCAGTGAAACGATGTAATCTTGCGGGATTAATAAAGTATCTATCGATCTACCAAACTAGATGATTTGATGGAATATCTACGAATGCTGAACCAACTCCTGTGTGTTTAACTCCTAAATGAAGCGATCTAGTTCAGGAAACTTCATTCATTAATATGATAATTGATTATTGATTCTGTATATTCTACATGTTGTGGGTCACCTGAATAGATTCATTCACAGTAAACGCTGCTGAAATATTTAAAATTCATCCGCGTGTTAACAACAACCATCAGGCAGAGAAATACAATCATGAGCACACTTTTAAACGTCAACATGTTTAATAAAGAGACATTGTTCTCATGCCGTCATGTCAACCGTTCACTGGTACATTCATGTGAATACATTCAGTTTCATCACAGACACGTAATGATGCTGCAGCGACAGAACGATCTCTGCTGGTAAACATTCATTAGTGCGACTGAATGAGAAACAGAAATAAGAGAAAAGTCAGCGTTGAAGGAGGACGGAAGAATAAATCAGTGAGTAAGAGGAAGATGAAACCTTCACCTTCCTCTCGAAGTCTCCGTGTTTCAGTGTTTTACAACACACGAGATTTAATGTGGCAGAAAAAAAGAACCTTCAGAGTTCTGAATGAATCAGACATAAAATATATACACACGTTTGAATTAGTGTTCACTCAGTCATCACTGATAGAACGCGTTGAACGGGGATCAGCTGACTGCGTTGCTGCTTCCCTTTCAGAATAAGACTCCAGTTTATTGCCATTTAGGTTTCACATACAGGGAATTTGTTTTGCTGCTTTATAACAATGACCGCAAGAACTAGAGAAGTCCAGCAACATTCATATGGAGTAGAAAGAATTACAATAAAAATATTAAAAAAAATATTAACAATATATGTTTTAAAGTGAAAGAGCGTAACGGCCAAATATTATCCAGGGGATGTGTGAAAGTGTGAAAGTATTAATAAGATATATGTTCAATGTGCAGAGATAAATATGTGCGTTAATGTAATTAACCTTTACACCCACCAGGGGGCGTTGTTAGTTTTTTCTTCGTGCGGATTCATTTCCATGTTAATACATTTTTTTCACGCTGTTGTTTTTGACGTGAGGCTTTCGCACCGTGAGTAAAGACGTCAACCAATCACGTCGTGTGGAGCGGAATGAGTCATAAAACAACAACGCGGAGGCTTCGTAGTCCGAATCAAGACGACAAAACTTTATTAGTCCCGGCAGCGCAGACCAGATCTGCTGCTTCTGCTCTCACCTGTCACAATAAAAGTCCTGCCCGTGGTTCACAACACAGTGGTGCTGTATGGGAACGTCATTTTAAGGGATAACTTGTACGGCAGTTTATTTTCATACTCACTATTTAAACTTATCGGTAATAGGAAATCAAAAAACCTAAATAAAGAGAAGATGTGGAGAGGAAACAAAGTGGAGCGATCCTCTCTTTGTGTCACTGGGCCGGAGCCAGCTGTGATCAAATAACTGGAAGTTAGAAGATCTCATCAATCCTCAGCTAATGGGCTGTGGAGGGTGCTCCAGAGACTCTTATCGCACTGGAGATGGAACTTGAGGGTTTCTGGGTTCATGCCCAGCCAGCGGAGGCTATTTGCCCCCCCCCCCCTTCAAATGAAGGATCGGTTTTCACCACAGCAGGCCTCAGAAATAGCTGAAGAAGTAGCCGGGACTGGCAGTGACTGATTCCCCTGGACCCGGATTTACCCAAAGATCTCCGTCTGATTCGTGAAACTTTGAACTGTCGGAGAGCTGCATGGCCTGAAGCCCAGGAGTGACTCACGTTTACTCTAATGCCTTCTAATGCCTTCTAGACCAGATTTCAACCACAGATCAGTCCCCTCTGAGCCGAGCTACCGACTCAATTTCAGAAATGAACACAGAGATTAAACGGCAGCGAGTAACAGTTAAAGTAAGAAGTCCTGAAGATAAAAGGAGCAGCAGGTTACGCAAAGGAAGAAGAAGTAAATGGGAAGCTGAAATAACTTTAACATGAACACATCCAATCAGGAGAGAGAGTCATTTTGAGGTCAGCACTAGAGGACATTATATGGACGGACATTTAATTGCTTCTTGTGTCTGTGTTAACCCTTTCATGTCCTCACGAAGAACAAATCGATGGAAAGGAAATCAATGCATTTCTTTTTCAATAAAAACATATTTGAAATAAACCGCACAGCTCTTCTTTTGTTTTGATATAAACCTCTACCGAACGGTCGGGACGTCGCTTCATGATGACAGTCCATGCCGGTCTATAGTACGTCTCGGGCTTTTATTGTGAAAGGTTGAAAGGCGTAATGAAGTTCACCGTCTTTGTTCAGAATACGAAGCCGCCTGCGTAGCGTTGTTTTCTATAAGAAAGCTCAGAACATATTGACCTTGTTCCGGTCGCTTTTTCTAAACGTAATAATTGCATTCTGTGTAAAGATATCAACGTAAAATAATAAAATAAATATCATGACGTGTGAATGAATCACACACACACACACACATACACAAAAAAAGCACCCAGTGTGAGAAGGTCCTCACTGCGTGACGCTTTCAGCTCTGATCTTTGTGAATTGGACGCTTGAGGGTCATTTGCATAAACCAGATGTCTGAATGTCTCATTTAAATATGAGCCGAACAGAACGAGAGCACGAGTTAAGAATGAATTTCATTGAGAATCAAATGTCTTATTTGTGCAGGTTTAGCGGCGCAATTCTATCGTTCCACTCAACGTATAAAGATATATATATATATATATATATATATATTTTATAACTGCCGACTTTAGTCCAGTAGATCGTCATGGCAACATGAATTGGAGCTGCAACCTGCAACAGTCTGAACGCCGACAGTGACTCAAGAATTACCACGTGATGAAAAGATTCTCTAATAATTTAGATGACATTTAGATAAATTGACTCCAATTCAGACAAAAAAAGCTTCAAAGTCACAGTTAAGGTGTTTCCGCTCTGTTGAACTCCTCAGAGCTGCAGAGGTCAACGTCTCAAGACGAGTATCTGACCTCCTGCCCCTCATCCACCAGTGAATGAGTGAATCCACTCATTAACACAATCACGCCACATAGTAACACACACTGTGTGTGTGGGCAGCAGCAGGCTGGCGGGGAACATACGCTGGACAGCAGACGGGCGTACGGATGCAGGGAAACGGGCAATCTGCCAAACGGCTGCAATAAAAGGGTTGAGCAGACAGCGGGCAGGCTGCAGGGTTGATGCTGCAGACACACACACGCATAAACACACGGAGGATGGACGGACGTAATGCAGCACATCCATGACGCCTCCGGGGGATTTGAATTGTGGGAGAAAAAACGCAATTAAACGTAATTACTAGACGGAGATCTATTTGCACGCTTATGTGTGTGTCAATGAGGAAATGGAAACCAGCCGTGGTTCATTTCAGTGCTGTTGATGACCCATAATGCATCTGGAGGACACTCAGCGTAAGAGGTAGACTGTGTGTTCGCCCTCTGTTTGATGAAGGTGTCCTGCAGGGATGACGTCATTCAATCAGCATTGCCCTGGTTCCCTCCACACAACAGCATCTTCCATTGTATTTGTCAAACAAATGTTTATGATACTTGCAAATGAACACCACTTAAATAAAAAGCTAACGTCTGTCTATACAGGAACTCCACCACGGTCACATGGCTTCACGTCTCCTCCGCTAAGCTAAAGGACGATAGCGTTCTAGTGAGGACGCTTAGTCGTCTCATGTACACTCTTATTTTTAGACACGTAAAAGATTCAAATTACACCAGAGGGGCGTTTACTGACTGGTTTTATATCGTAGAACAAAACGTTAAAATCTCTTCAGCTTGTGTTGAACACAGACATGAATTCAGACATCTAACCAGACACACACATTCAAAAAACACTTTGACTTTGAGGCGAGGGAAACCTGAAGGGCAGAACGCTTATTGCTGCTTTGGGACTCATTCCTGCAACAGCAACAGAAAAACAAGACGTCACATCCCTGTGAAACACAAGGATTTATCTACCTGCTTGGGAAAAACATCATAGGCGGGCTTAAAATAAGTACATTAACTAAGTAAAACAAAAAGTAACACAAGTATGGAAAACACGTCCCAAACATCACCACGGTGAACTCTTAACTCAACGCTGGTCTCCTGGTGTAAAGTCCTGTTTGAAGAGGAGACCGGGCTGAAATATCTACTCCACAAATTCCCACTTGATGAGGAAATAATTTGTGGAGGGTAAAGAGATTCCATATCATACAGCCCGGGTTCAAACCTCGTGTTCCTGCCCTACTGAAGTGCCCTTTAGCAACACAATGAATCTCCACAGATTGCAGCGACCCTGACCTCCGACCCCTATGCGTATACCTTCAGAGTGAGATTTTAGAGGCAATGTCAAACGTGTGGTGGATTCAATAAACCACGGGAGCGAGTGGCGTTCACGGCGACGTTGGGTCAGGACCTGCAGTAAAAACTGTGGTCGACCGGTCGCTGTAAAACTCTAAAAGCACACACACACACACACACACACACACATAAACATACAGTACATACATGCACACATGCTAGTAAAGCAGGTTGATGGGCATCAAACACAAATGGTTCATAGGCTTTTATGATCTGAGAACTCGCTCCCTTGGATTTGACACAAGCTCACCGACGCTATGAAACGCCATTAAACTTGACGTTTACTGTCTGACTGGATGCAGAATGACTTCAAGGCTAATCAACATGGACTGAAGGGAGATTCTGTCGGAACGGAATCACTTCCATTACAACAAATTTGCAGATCCACACATTTTCTTTTTAATAGAAATGCATTAACATGTGGAGACCAATACAACCCAACTAAACTGTCTGAACTATTAAAAACAATTGTTACGTGGAATAATGATTTTTGTGACGAATTACCACGAGCGACGCACACAAGAACTGACGTAGTATATGGAGCAACCGTTATTGAAATGTATGAGGTTTAATAACAAGTATAACAACTTGTTATTGGGTGTGAGGGGGAGGTGGTGGACGGGTCAAACAAACACAGGACTTTCACCCAGGAGACGGCTATTCATGTGCTCTTTGAAACGTAAACACTGATCTTACGCTTGTTTCGTAACGCAAGAAAGTCCACTGAGGGTGGTTGTTGTTCATTTAAGCTAGTTATCGTTGTTAAGATACATTGTTAAGTTACATAGTTAATTTACGTTGTTGCGTTACGCTGTTACGTTGTTGTGTTCTGTTGTTGCTTTACGTTGTTGCATGACGACGTTACATTGTAACGTCGCGTTAAGTTACTTTTTTAGTTTCATAGTTAAGTTACGTATTTAAGTTATGCTGTTACGTCACGTTGTTGTGTTCTGTTGTTGCTTTACGTTGTTGCATGAAGACGTTACATTGTAACGTCGCGTTGTTACGTCGCGTTGTTATGTCACGTTGTTAAGTTATGTAGTTAAGTTACGTAGTTAAGTTATGTTGTCGCGTGCTGTTGTCGCGTTACGTTACTTTGTTACGTTAGTTTGTTACGTTACTTTGTTACGTTAGTTTGTTACGTTACTGTTGCGTAGGTTGGCTGTTGCAAGGCAACTGGATTAGGTCATGGACCATAAGGTTGGCAGTTCGTTCCCCGACTCCTACTGCACACGTCGGGGTGACTGTGGATCAGCGGAAGAGCAGAGTCGTCCTTCAATCAGAGGATCGGTGGTTTCGAATCCCCGGCTCCGCTAGTCCATGTCGATGTGTCCTTGGGCAAAGACACTTAGGCTGTTCCTGCGATGTGTGAATGGGAATGAATCATTAGTTTGATGGTGACACCTTGCATGGTAGCCCCTGCCATCAGTGTATGAATGTGTATGAATGGGTGTGAATGGGTTAATGATGATATGCAGTACGTACATTTACCAAAGCGTCCTTGTGTCCACGTCCTTAAAGTAGTCAGGAGAAGCTCTGATTACAACACACACAGAGAGAGAGAGCCTTCATTCTCTCAGTTGTTTGCTGCTTTTTGAATGTTCTAAATATCGTACAGAGAACCGTTAACAGTGTGGCTAATATCAAACTCTGCTTTTCTCACTTGCAGAATTCTGTAATTGTTCTACAATATCCTCAGGACATCACCCTCTTCCGTGATGCCAATCATGTTAACAAGGACTGAAATAAGAGCTGACAATGGATGAAACATCCAGCCTCCAGCATGAGTGGTTAGACATTGAATGAATAGTTTGTTCTTCTTATTTTTGACGGAATGAAATTAAAAAGTTGTTTTTTCAGCCACGGGGACAGTTTGTCTGATTATACATGTTTGTGTTTCCTAATTTCCCGATGGGTGTTAATGTGAATGTGAAGGAGGAAGGGACTGATAATGTTGATTCGACTCATTACCTCTTATTTGGGGGACCTCTGATTGAATTACCCTCTGAATGCATCAGCTAGTACCGACACATCCTCACTCTCACTCTTCTGACTCACTCTTTCTCCGGCTAAGCTTCAAACTACGCACTCGGTTCCCCTCCGGCGTCAGCTTTGGTCGTGTCTTTACAATTGTTTGCTCCTCGCCACAACAACAGATTCTACTGATCAACGTATCCTTGTGCAACGGTTTGTATGATATCTTACGAAAGTGTATTTGTTTTTTAATAATTTTTTGTGATTACTTGGTTGGATTTAGGAGAAGATCGGCATTCAGAGCATTAACATAGCAGCAAGTGTCTTAAAGCTGCATTCTCTCTAGTGTCCACCAGGGGGCGACTCCTCTGGTTGTATAGAAGTCTATGAGAAAATGACTCTACTTCTCTCTTGATTTATTACCTCAGTAAACATTGTAAACATGAGTTTATGGTCTCAATCTCTAGTTTCAAGTCTTCTTCAATACAGCATGATGTTCATTTAGTAAATGATGGTCCATTTAGAGTCAAACAGACCATAAAGCAGGGGATGCTTTAGGGGCGGGGCTACACTGTGATTGACAGGTCTCTACCAGAGACGTATACATGTTCCCCCACAGGTAAACACTCTTAGCTCTGTTGCAGTTGTGATGCCATAAAGTACATAAGTTACAATGAGGTAAACTATCGGGACTCAAACAGTGGTCTGGTGGGTGAATGTTTGTTTGACCCCTCCATCGTTATCTCTTTATGTTACGTCACCTCCCTGCACGTCCTGACTCACAGCGATCGACTCAACTGGACGTTTACATGTTACAGATGAAAATGTGTGGTTTAAATGTATATCTTTAAAAAATCTTTGAAAGGTCCGGTAATTCTATTTTGTATATTTTTTGGTGAATTGTATGACTTCTGCTGACAATGATCTCATTTCTCCACGGATATTGATAACGTCTCATCCTATTTCAGATGAAACCTCATCTCTGGACAGTGTTAAAGTATTTGTGTAATATATAGTTTAAAATATGTAACTTCATTTCATGTTTATAACTGTTTTCTTTCTCTTTAAAAGTGGCCTCTCAGCTGTTTGGAATCACACGTATTTGACAGTAAAAACACAGATTGGCTGAATGTCCGTAGTGTGTTTAAAAATGCAGCTTGTGGGGGGGGGGGGGGGGTTCTCTTCTCGTTTCCTATCTGTGACACTTTGTAAGTCGCTCTGAGGAGTTTCTTTCGCCATTTTATCACAAAATAATATTGGTTCTGTCCATAAATCTGCCGGCTGTACTTTTCACCTGGAACGAATGCAACAAGATTAAACTGGTCACACAACTTTCATCAGCGGCGTGTAATGGCCGTCCGCTCCCGCACCTGCTGCTTCTAATAGAAAGACGATCTTCAAAGGGAGAAATTGTTATAACCGAGCAGGTCGCAGTGGATCTGCAGCCGGACGTCGCCACGTTCTGCTTGTCCAGCTTCAGAAAAATATATCTGAGAACAAAGAAAAATCTGCCCTTTTTTCTCCTCCTTTACTTTCTCCGTCACTCGTTCAGACATCAAAGCAGTGAAACAAAGAGAGAGCCGGACACACGAGTCAGAGTCGGAGCCGATGTGTCGGAGCGGCGGTCCCGGGTCGACATCGTGGCCTAATTAGTTAATTACCTTCTGCTGCAGAGAGCCGGCGGTTCAGAGCAGGTTTATCTCTCGTGTCATTCAGCAGAGATTGGGAGTGAAATTGCTCTGTTGTTCACGTTAATGCTCCTTTATACTCAGAGCGGAGCGACTTTTAGGGGGAAATGAGGGCGGAGTTTCCTCCATATGAATGCTGGGAGTTATCCAGATTATCTTGTCCATGATTTTACTTTTTGTTTTTTTTATATATAGTGCTGGGCAAGTTAACGTGTTATTATCGCATTAACGCATTCATTAACTTTTTAACTTCTTAATTTTAACGCGTGCGCGATCGTCTCGTTACAGGATCGTGATGAGCGGTGTGTGGCGTCTCTTCCGTCTCTTCCTGTTTCCTTCCCCTACATTCCCCTGGGTCCTAAGTCCCTCCATGTACAGCTTCTTCTCACCCTCTATGTACCAACGTACATTTATAACAAACACCACACATATTACGGTAATCAGCGCTGCATAGTGTCTGACCAAAATACCAAAAAAAGCAAAAAATAAATGATTCATGTAAATTATTTTTTAGGGTTTTTAAAGTGTTTTGTTTGTAATATGTATAATAATCATATCATTTAGTTATCGCTACTGAGAATTTAACAAACATAAAAACATGACGTAGATAGGTTTGCAGTTTTCAAGATGTATATTTAAATTCATCTCTGACACACATGAAGATAAAGTTGTGAACACCGGCTGAGAAACAGATAATCAATGCTACACTGTGATTGGCCACTCTGTGTCCCAGGGGGAGGGGCTTAGTGAAGGCTCACTTACCAGACTAACCCATTAGACTTAGCGTTGAGAGCTAATAAATAAAATCTAGTCAGCCTTTAAAGACCCGGGCCTCCGGCTGCGGAGCTGCCTTAAATGTTATTAATGCTCCAGCGTTTAGGGTGATTGATGGCCGTGTTCGGCCGAAGGATTTATTAAATCTATAATAAAGTTGCGTTCATAATGAACTCTCCCCGCTTCTGAAAAATAAATAAATAACAACGTCACAAGGAGAGGGGGGGAGGGGCATCAGCGGCACACTGACTTCTGCTTTGCCATCTGACCTTCTACACGTCTTTATTCCGCTCTAATCTCTTCATTTAACCTTTACTAGCTGCAGCTGTGCTTTCAGAAGAGCAGGAGATTTGCTCGCTTAAAGAAGGAGTCTGTGGGGAAAAACTCAGATTCTCTTCTCTCAGCTGAGCGGCTGCTGCTCTTCTGGTTTTTATTTAACAGGTTGGAGTTCAAGAGAGGATCGTGTGTTGTGAAACACATCCGCACCACATGTGTAATTAACTACAGCAGCGTCTAAATAAAACGTCATGATTTGAGTTATAATTAAATTAATATAATTAAATTAGGGACGTAAATTAAAATAAGAGAACGTTGACGGACGTCTGATCTTGATAAAAATATTTTGATCAGTGATGCATCAAAAACAAATAATCCAGGTGCATCACTACAGAGCGGTACCGCGACACGAGGCGATGATGAGACTGCAAACATGAAAACAGATACAGGAAGTTTCACGACATTCTCCTGATGCCCTCAGATTATTTAACATGGAATGTGTCAACTTCACTATAGCTGATAAAAACGGTGTTCCTCCTCCTTTTGAATCATTTTCTGATATTAACATTTATTTGGTGTTGAATTTAGACTAAAAGAATCATGTTTTGGAAATTTGTGGAACAAATCATGAAGCTGAAACCCCCGAGTGCAGAACCTGAAGTGATCAGTAGAGGGCAGTGATGTTCTACACACTCACTCTCTCCCCCTCTCTCTCTCTCTCTCTCTCTCACCCCCTCTCTCTCTCTCTCTCTCTCTCTCTCTCTCTCTCTCTCTCTCTCTCTCTCTCTCTCTCTCTCTCTCTCTCTCTCTCTCTCTCTCTGTCTCTCTCTCTCTCTCTCTCTCTGCAGGTTCATGTTGATGCAGCAGATGGTCGTTCACAGTTTGATAAACTTTTCTTTTTCAAACACACACTGATGTGTAGACAACAACAATCTGTGCTGTGTGGAACAGGTCACACACACACACATGCTGCACCATTTCTCTTTCGATACGTATATGACTCCGTGTGTGTGTGTGTGTGTGTGTGTGTGTGTGTGTGTGTGTGTGTGTGTGTGTGTGTGTGTGTGTGTGTGTGTGTTGAGCTGACAGTCTGGCCCCCATCAGTGGATCTCCTGCAGCGTTCAGTAACCTTGACGTGTCCCGACTCGTCCTGAACATCTAAACATCCGACAGAACCACACACACACACACACACACACACACACACACACACACACACACACACACACACACACACACACACACACACATCCAGAACAACAAGCAGTCCCTCGTGAGTCACTACGTTTACATGCACACTCATGTTCCACTATTATTCAGAATGTGACAATGTTACAAAC
This sequence comes from Pholis gunnellus, assembly GCF_910591455.1. NCBI lineage: Eukaryota > Metazoa > Chordata > Actinopteri > Perciformes > Pholidae > Pholis > Pholis gunnellus. The sequence continues at coordinate 21,325,906 of NC_136543.1, read as the reverse complement.
TTGATACCGTTTGGATATTCTGCCTCATTTTGAATTGTTTGATATGTTTAATATTCAGGTTTTTGGAGCATTTTTTAGACATAATATATATATATGTACATGGCTTATTGACAATATGAGTCTTAATACGGCACTTTGAGCCTCTTTCCTGTTTACCAGTGCGTTGAAGACAAACAAAAGAGCCAATAGTTTGTAAAGCTGGAGTAGAGATCAATGACCAAAAGAAAAGAAGGAGAAACACTCCTACTTTGAAACATCAAGGACATAGATATCAACAGGTTTTTGGATATGAACAAATATTTCAACGTTGACTTCTTCAAGACAGTTTGAAGGAATGAAAGACAAGAACATTTCTGGGGGAAAACTTTGAAAAGAAACATATTTGACGTTAAGAAGCAAAATGGCTCAAACGGCTCCTGATGTTCCGCTTTTCAGTATTTAGACGTGATAAACGACGTGTTTGGGCACCGACCCGCCAAACACAGAAGAGAACGGCGTCGACGTGGGATTCAGGTTGTTCGTGGGTTTTATTAGTGGAATATTCACCTTCATTATCCATGAAAACAGATTATTAGGAATATTGTCTTTTTCAGAATAAGGGCAGAAAACGGAATATTTGGTGCATGTAAACGTAGTCACTGTCGTAAACATAACCAAGTAGTTTTGTTGCTTATTTGTTTTTTGTTTCAATTTACAAAGTTAACCACGTGTTTTAATAACCGGTGAGAAAATGAATTAAGAAGGAAGTTTAGCTGTAAGGGAAAGTGATTTCATAAGAGAAAGGTGACTGCCACAAAAACTGGAATACAAACACAGATACCTTGCTTGTCTTGTTTAGTAGACTGTTGAGAAGCAAAACCAACACTTGTGTTTTCTTCATGTAAAACTGGTTTTATTCTCCTGATAACTGGTCACCCTGAGGTTCAGCAGGTGCAACGTCGACCTCGTCTCAGAAAAACAAAGTCAGCAGGGTTTCCCAGCCTGATGTAAACTCTAATTTCCTGTCCAGTCTGAGCGGCGGAGCAGGTGAAGCAGAGTAAACCATCGGAGGAGAGAGAGAGAGAGAGAGAGACACACAGAGAGAGAGAGAGAGAGAGAGAGAGAGAGAGAGAGAGAGAGAGAGAGAGAGAGAGAGATCAGATCTGAGCTCTTGTTGGTTCACAGTGTGTTTGAACGTTTTGTTTCTAGGTTGTCAGACATGTTGGTCTGTGTTGTTCCAGCTGCTGGACCACAAACAACACAACTCATTAGAAATAACCTTGGAAGGAGGAAGCTGTGTGTGTGTGTGTGTGTCTGCGTTCTTGTACTTGCTGCATAGTGAGGACCGTACAACATTCCAGGTCCTCACTTCTTCAAAGGCCTGTTTGAGGGTTCAGACTTGGTTTCCAGGTTCAGGTTAGAATTAAGTTTAGGTTAGGGTAAGGGTTGGGGTCATGCTTTTATTTGTGATGGTTTAGGTTAGAGCGAGGTATTCTTGACAAATACCCCGAGAAAAAAAAGGTCTCAGTTTCTTTAAAAAACATTGATGGTTCAAATCACAATATAAAAGTTAAAGACAATCCAGGAAAAGAAAATTAAAAAGACAAAAAGGTTAAAAACTAGAATTTAGAAAAAAATATTTTATGCAACTCCCCTCCAAAAAATGTGACGGATTGTCATTACAGATAAAGTATAATACTACACGCCTGACAGCACTTTCATTTAACTTTGTGTGTTTGTTATGTCTGTTTTATTTTATTACACATTTATTCTTTTATTATAGCATTTTTTACTTTCAGACGGGAGCACTTTTTAACCCAGCACTTAACCTCTTTTACACATTTGTGTTTTGTATATATTTTTTAAAACACCAGTGTATTGTGTGTTAGAATTAAGTTTGTTAGGGTAAGGGTTGGGGTCACGTCTTTACTTGTGAGGGTTTAGGTTAAGGTCAGGGGCTAGGAATGCATTATACAAGGGTCCTCACACAGATAGAACTACAGGAATGTGTGTGTTTGTGTATCCGTACGGTATTTCTGCCGTTTCCAAACCACATAATCAAAAGTCCTCGTTGATTTGAATAAATTATGATCTTAACCAGCTAGCGCCCCCCCCCGCCAGCTCTGCCCACATCTTGCTTGAGAACCAAACTCTCCTCTCTTTGGTGACAGAAAAACATCAAAGCTGCCGGTTTGATGATTTTCGCTCCTTTTCTCTTAACTCGGTGGCGACAGAAGCGAAGACCTAAAAGGCCCCCAAGCTGTTGGCACGGCAACCGACGGGCAAAGCAAATGGAGGAGAAGACGGCGAGATGAAGACCTCCGACTGCCAAGTGAAAAAGAAAAGAAAACAGGTTTCGCTGGTTTTCACACTCGGAACAAGAGTAAAAAGAAGAATGTGCAAGTGAAGATAAAGATGGAGAGATGAAGGTGGCCGAGGCGAGAGTGGAGAGTAGAAATCAGCTTTTTCTAGGAATGAAGAACACCAACAAAGAAGTCACAGAGGAGTAATAATAAAAACGCACTTAGGTGAACATCTAAACACCCGACACACACACACACACACACACACACATCCGAGTACAAGCTGAGTGGTTTGTCTCCACCCTCCTGCACAAACTGGTCTCCTTAAAATAAAAATACATTCCAGAACAACAAAACAGTTTCAATTATGTTTGAGTGAAACATTGTTCTTCTTCTTGTTTGTTTTGACGAATCCAAACAGGTTTAGGGTTGAGATGAGATAATTACCAGTGTGAACATGTTTTATAAGCAGAGGCTTCTCAGCTGGTTGCTGCTGGTTGATGGAGGACATGAACAGCCTCTAATGTACAAACAGGGACAGGATTTCCATTTTGATCTTAATCCTCTAAAAGCTTCTGGAAGAGCAGCCAAGTCTCTTTCTCCCCCCCGTGTGTGTGATGTCTTGATCAAAACAAATGTTGCCAAAGCATTTACTGTACATAAACAGAGCCAAGTAATTATGCAAATATATGCGGAAATGGCTGCAGATCAGCGGGGATCCTTGAACCCTTTAGAATCTGCACAACGTATGAAATCACCGTCATATTGGGGAAAGAAACCTTAGTTAGGGTCTGTGTTTAGCGCTTCATCCCAGCATTTTATGTTTCTATGCCACTAGATCATAGAAACAGATTATATGAACGTCCCCGTTAAAAACGGCAAACTCCTGGCTCACGGTAAAAGTTTCACCACATTTAAATAAAGTTAACAGATTTCAAAACAAAACAGCGAGAACTTAAAGCAACATGAAGCACTTCACATAAAAGAGACGACTGACTTAGGAACAAACCAGCGAACTGCATCAAAGACTCTTCAGTGTCAGGACACGTCCAGCCAATGCTCTGATGAGCTTTAAACCTGAATTCTTATAAAATAATGCAGTTTATTAAATGTCTCTGCAGCTCAAAACAAAATGACCGCAGAAAAACTTTAAAAGTTATTTCACCAAAACCGGCTCTGGGAATGAGGTACTTCATTTGTCCGAATGATTTGAGAAAAAATTCAAAAGTTGACACACAAAACCATTTAAATTGCCAAAATGCATTCATGTAATATTTGTATTACATTGGTGTTTAGGAATTACTCTCAGTAAGTAAAAGTTTCCTTTGTCTCCTCAGCAGCTCTAAAAAAAAAACACCTTTTTGTTTTTATTCTTCAGTCCTGACAAGTTTGACATTTTAGAGATTTCCAATTAAGCTGCAGCTATAAATTATTTTGTTCATCCATCACTCGTTCATAAAAGAATAATGAGGCATTCAAGTGTAAAAACACACAGCAGCGGTCTGGACGAGGCTCTACGAGGGATCATTAGAACAGTCGGTTCTCAGGATGACTCACATGTTGTGGAGCTGCTGTCAGTTAGAAATGAACGTCTCTTTTTAGACGGTTCTCCTCGTTTTTCAATCCAAACTGCGATCTTCCCTCAGAGCTCAACATGACCGTGGAGCAGAAATCACAAATGTGTTCCGAGCGCAATAATGAACAACAGATTTTATTGTTTGATCTCTCTGTACACAGTTATGTTCCTGATGAACAAGGTGTAGATTATCTTATTATTTGTATTGATTAATTATAATAGTAATAGTGATAATGACGTCGATTATCCACTCCAGATCCTTCTTACCTCGGGATATATAATCCTGTGTATGACAAAACACAACGATGTCAACCCTGCGTCCTACGAAATCATTAAATGATTAAACTGCACTTTGAACGTTTTTGGGATCACGGTTCCCGTTTAGTTTTGGAACACGTGGTTAACGACGTCAATTCAGACAAAACAAAAAGAAAGGCGACAAGACGACTTGTTTAGGTCGGCATGAAATGACGACATTGAGACAAAACTAAAGTACTTTGCTACGTTGAGGCTAAAAAGTATTACTTGCTTCGGTTTAGCCAACGAAAACATATTTGGATTAAAACGAATTGAAACAAAACAAAATAAATCTAGTGCTTGTTTCGGGCTCATTTTGATAGAAATGTCTCTAAATATTTAGAATTTGCATAGAAATGAAATGTTTACTTTACAGATGCAGCTTCTGGGAATCCGTTCCTCAATGTTCGGTACCGACAGACGTGTACGATATTAAACATGTATCTGTGGAGCTGCTGTCAAACTTTAGCCTCTTATTACCTCAACGAAACAAGAACAGCACAAACAGACTCAAAATGACCTCAAAGAAACAATAATTAATCCAAGAAAAACTCTGCATCGCTGAATTAAACGTAAACTTCCATTTGTGGTCATTTTATATGCGAGTTGTAAACATTCCTTCCTTTGCGTCGACCATTCCGAGATCTTTATTCATTAAATACATGTTTTGCAGCAGATCTTTATTGATCAGAATATCGTAAACATCGCTCACTAATCGTCTGTTTTTATCCTTTTTTTCATTCGAATGTTTCCGTTCAGGTGAAACTCTTTCCTGTAGTTAACCTCAGTGTCACCTGACCTCCTCCCCCAGCACACCTGTTCTTCATTCCCTCGTTAGCTCCCCGTAGAGTCCACTGGTCTCAGTCTCGCCCTCGCTGCCTGATTACCTAGAAACCGCTGATTGCTTTCAGCCGCTCTGCCTCTGAGTCCTCGTCTCTGTCTGAAGAACTGCTGAACGTCATTAAACCTCCATTGTGTGGAGATGAAGTCTAGATCCTGTTTTTAGCAGAAGAAAACTCAAATGTTTTGCGGATCACGTTCGAAGAAAATCAAAAGAATGTAACTGTGAATGCAAAAAGAAAAAGAGCACTTCATGTTGATTTACCCACATGTGAGTTCATGTCATGTGACCTGGTGCTTTAGAGGTTATAAGAGTTTAAATAACTTGAGTTTAAACATTTCCAGTTTCACTTTCAGTTCATTCACAATATCAGCTCGAACACTGACGACTAATGAGACTAATGGTCATTTAATAAATAACTTTAGTTTTAAACACCTCTTCATGTTCTCGAGTTCTCATTGAGTGTGAATGTGCTGCAGCAGAACATGCAGGGAACTCTGGGTAATGCCGCCCTCTGGTGTACGTCACATCAAACCACAGCCCGTCAGTCATGTGACTCATCAGGCGGCGCTGTGTTTCACTCATAGACAGATCTGAGACCAGCAGACCGCATGAGAAGGATGTGAAGTGAAGATCTCCTGCAGCCAATCGGCTTCAATCATAATGACTTCTTCATCTCATCTTGTATCAGAGATGTTGGATCAGTTTTGTTTAAAAGGGCTGCATCATGTGAACACTGGTGTTCCTGTTATTGTGTCCACCTCTCCCCGCTGCTTTTAAACGCGTCGACTGAAGAGCAGCGCGTCATCGCTCCGTGTTATTCTAATCAATCATCATCTCACTCGACTGAACCATGTTTGTCAGAATATTATTCAAATCAACCGTCGACGTTGCAAAATGAAGTTTGTGAAGTTTGTTTTCATATTCGTCTGCTGAAGGAGGAAACATTTCTCTCAACTCACAAACTCTTTACTCTAGAAGTATTTAACACAAAACCAAAAACATTCACACTTCTGAAAACTCATTTTTTCAGACTCGCTTTTAGTTTTTGGTGTCGTCACTTTTCTGTTTTATTTTATTTATTTTATTTATTTTATTTATTTTATTCATTTTATTCATTTTATTCATTTTATTCATTTTATTTATTTTATTTATTTATTTTATTTATTTTATTTATTTTATGTGGATGTTTGTTCACAGGTACACAGGGTGTCGATGCTGATGACGGCCGTTGGAAAGTATCTTCCGATGTATAATTACGTCACTCAAGTTTTGTGTTGTCACTGCCATGTGTCCTCTGACGCACTCGCACTACAATCATACAAAACATAAAGATAACGACAATTCATTTTATTGCTTTTCTTTCTGAATAAAATGAAAGCTTTAGGGCAACAGGAAATACAACGAGATGATTACACATAAAACAATCAAATATAAAACGCCGGAAGAAGCTACAATAATAAGACTTTGCCCCACGTGATGCGTTCTTCCATGTATCGCTGATGTACGGACAGCAAAGGTGCAGACATGAATAAAAGGGATTTATGACAACAAAGGGTATTTCACTAACAAGGACCACGCACATAACTGTATGAGTTTCGAGAGGTTTATTGCATAACGGAATGATTGTTGGATGAGGAAGCGGAAGAGGTAAAGGGATGTGGGGTAGGGGTGGAGGTAAAGGGATGTGGGGTAGAGGGATGTAGGGTAGGGGTTGGGGTAGAGGGATGTAGGGATGTAGGGTAGAGGTAGAGGGATGAAGGGATGTAGGGTTGGGATCAAGGTAGAGTGATGAAAAGATGTAGGTTAGGGATAGAGGTAGAGGGATGAAGGGACGTGACGGGGGACCGTTGGTGTCCGGCGGCTGGTGGGAACGGAGACTGTTGGATGGGGGGGGGGGCCGTCTCTTAGGAAGCTCTGGAGGTGCAGAGTCCCCAGTCGTTCCTGTAATCCTGCGAGAGAGAGAGAAAGGAAAACAAAAAACGGGGTTGGGGGGGAGGGATGAGAGAATGGATCCAAAGAGGAAGTGAACGGGTTAGTAGAGCTTAAATACTTGTCCGGGGGAAATGAGCCGTGTTCTGGGCGTGGTCCCGTTCCTGAACAAAGTTTATAAAACTACATTTATTGTAAGAGGTGTAATGAGTGAGGAGGTAGCTGAGGCAGAGGGCTGGACAAGGAGAAGTCTGCTGAAAAGGTTTGGAATGCAGCGTGAGAACCAGGAGAACCACAAACACACGAGGAGCGGCCTGAAGCCTAAAACGACCACCGTAGCTTCACGGAGTGGTCCGGCTGAAGGAACCAGGCTCGATGTACGACTGAGTGTTGAGCAGGTCTGGGTGATCGGCCAGGAGAGAGAGAGAGAGAGAGGCCAGGAGGGAGCAGAGGTCCCGCCCACACACGAGCCAATCACGAGCCGAGCAACAGCCTGTCAGCTGGAGAGTCACCGAGCCGGAAAGGCTAACCTCATTATCCTCATTATCTCTATAAATACATCATGATACCTGTGATCAAAGTGACGCATGCTCCACAACACAGACTTGTCACGGAAACCAAAATAAACACCTGAACATACCTCAGCGTGACTCGTAAAGTGACAGAAACTGTCTTTGGGAAGAATTTTATTTTAGTTTAGCTTTAGTTGTATTGTAGTTTTTGGCCTCATGTCCCATCTTCTCTTGAGACTTTATTTCATTTGTTTGATGTAACTCCTCTTGTGTAAATAGTTTCTGTTACAATTCTTTTCATTCTCTGTTATTTTTTACAGTTTTATTATTTGGAAGTTGAATCTAACAGAAGTACTTGTTGTTCAGTTCCATTTCAGAATGTTCTTCTTTACGGTGATTGTTTGCTGCCTCCCTCCCTTCCTTCCTTCCTTCCTTCCTTCCTTCCTTCTCTTCTTCCTCAGATCGTCCACTAGTTTCCTGATTCTTGTGCTGAATCTTCTATCTTGGCTCAACTTTTATTTTATTTTTCTAAACAAATATATTCATTTCTCTGGATAAATAATGGATCAGCTGTGCCATTATATTATGAAAATACATCTTTAATAAATGTGTTTGTTATATGAAATCTTAATTTTTCATAACTTCTGGTTCTTTTTGAAACGTGGTGCTACTGATGCTCAAAACCATGAGATGATGATCCGACCTCGAGTTCTCTCTGGTGTGAGCTTTACTGACGTACAGAGTCAATGAACAGGTGAGACTCTACCTGCCGGCCTGAGCTCCTCGACTCCATCGATATCTGGTTTGTTTCGGATTCTGCGTTCTCACGGAGCGAGCTGTACGTGCTTTAGAGCGGTAATACTTAGCTTCTGCTCAAAGTTACGCTGCAGTCAACAGAACTGCATCGAGGGAAACATGTGTTGTGCTTTGGATGCATCAAGAACACGTTCTGAATGAGTCTGCAGGAGGAAGCTGTTTGTGTGCAGTAGTACTTTTGTAGCGTTTGTTTTGTTTTGTTTTAATTTACAACGTTAAACTGTTTAAAAGCGTGTGTTTAAGGATGCGGTTTAGTCGTCGGCTGCGGAGCCTTTTTTCTTGTAACAGAAAGCTACTACATCTTCCATAATGTGTTATTGGATCTTTAAGCACAATATCGACTTCCTCGTTGTACATTCTCTTTACACCGTTCATGTGAACAGCAGGTCGTAGATAAATCCTCCCATACGAGAGCTCCAGGTTTCACTTCTAGGGAAACCCTGAATGTACTGTCACAGTTTTTAACAATTAAAACAAAACAAAAGAAAAAAAACTATAAGAAAAACTTTATTTAGTAGTTTGGTCATTTAAAATCACTACGAAAAGAAAAGAACTTGGTTCACACGGGACGTGAACAGCGGTCTGCTGGGTGAGGAGCCTCGTGTTCAGGTGTATTCAGCAGACTGAGCCGCTCACATCACATCATTGAATGATGAATTTCATCGTATTTGTTCAAATGTAAATTGTGTTGCGGCAATGAAAGTGACTTTTAAAGTAAAGTTGGTTTTGTGTTTTCATGAACACTGACCGATGTGTTTCGTCTCACTTACTTACTGTACGTCGTTGAGTTTGAGCCCTTCTATATCAAGAAGTTCACCAAACTTACAGTAAATGATCTTTAAATATAGCAGCGCTAATGATGGGTGTGTGTGTCAAAGCAGATACTGTGTGCCAAGATTCCTGCTTAGGTGTGGTGCAACATACCAAACACTGTCTAATATGTTATTATAATTAATTAATCAGACAGAAGACACTTTAATTATGTTATTTTGTATCTAAAGATCCGTCAGATGTCATTGTGCTGAAGGCGCGGCCGCACAAGATACATTCTGTACCTAAACGATTAACAACGACAAACAAACAAACCTGCTGCACGTTGGAGACGCAGCAAAGAGCTCCACAGCGCTGTTTTAAAGAACGACAGAAATCATTCGTGTGGTCGAATGAATCTCTTTCTTTATCGCTTCTTGTGATTCAAAACAGAATCAGTGAGTGTAGTTTGTGAGCGAACTCGCCTCAGACTTAAATGAGACACAAAGGAAACGTCATTATTAGAGAGCGTGACGACGTATAAAGACACACACAGGACTTTCAAAGTGTCCCAAAGCTTTGTTGAGTTATTGTGAAGTTTTGTGTTTTCTGTACTTATGTTACGTGTGTTTACTGAGTTTATTTAAAGTCCAGGCATTGTCCTCGTTCTAAACCTGACTCAGTGCTTTTGCTTGAATTCACTACTGCGACCGCAGTGGGCCGTCATAGTTTGACAGCTGGCCTCCAAGTGTGTCAATCAGTACTTTGGTACGAGTTTTTATGAGCTGCCAAAACATGTTCTGTGGCGGACAAACCTGCACACAGAGAGATGAGTTCCACTCCAGAGATGCGTTTGTGATTTATTTGACGATCTGGAGGTCTGCGTAGGGTTCTTCCTCCCTGTTGGTCTCTTCTTCTTCTTCTTCTCTCGTCTTTCATCCCGTCCAACAAAACCCAGTTGAAGCCCAGTTGACTTTTGTGGAACCATGAAACGCCCCAAACAGTGACTGTGACAGAATTAAAAGTTTGTTTTTTCGTGCCCGTGACCTGTGTTGAAGGTTTCCCGTCTGTTGGTCGGTTGTTGGGCGTCGGGTCCACCTCATCCACTCAATGTCGACAAAGTGTACAAAGCAACACGACGCTGATGAGATTCTGTGTTTCAGGCATGTTTATATCAGTAACATCATATGAATCCATCACATAATTCCATCATGTGTTGACATCATCGTCTTAACTGCTCAAATGTTTTTTGAAAGACCACTTTTATGCACCTGCAAAGAAAATGGGCCAATTTAGCACAACAATGAAAATGAGTTTCCATTGTGTTGCCACATATGATGAGACACCTGCTGACGGTAAAAAACCTCGATGAAAGTTTAGTCTTTTCAACAACATGTAAGATGCCCTTAGTGCAGGCACTGTAGTCTCACAGTCAGACTGGATTGTGTTCACAGGCAACTTGTTTTGGAGCGAGTGAAGCCTCACACTTACATGTTCCTATAAAACACCTGATTGCTGTTGCAAATCAGTTGAAAATTAATGAAATTTCCTCCGAGAGACGGGGTTGAAACAACTTAGCTCACATTTCTTAGATAGAAGGATGCAAATAAAGAAAGGTATGGCGACAAAAACGACTCATGAAACAATGAAAATGTAATGAAACTGAGAATAAAAAGACACACAAGGCATCAATTATCAAGCCAAACAGCATATGGGGTTGGGTGTAGGGTTGGGTACCGAAACCCGGTGCCAATATGGAACCGGTACTTATACGACCGATACCTACCGGACCGAAACGCAACGCAGATTTCGGTGCTTCTTTTCGGTGCCTGAGCCGATTGAAATACTTTTTTTTAACACTACTCTGATGACTCCGTCCTGGCAGCAGGTAACGATAGCTACCGTTTGTATAGCTACAGCAGCTAGCTAGCCATCAACCTTTTAACAGAGAAAATGCCGAAAGGTAAACGGTCAAAAGTGTGGCTGTTTTTATTTTGAAAGTTCATTGCTCACTGGCAGCGGTGGAGGAATGGAGACTACTGGACATCGCTGCGGTAAAGTCAGCAGACACTCAGGTCTCCGTGGTCAACTCAGCAGACACTTAGATGTTAGTGACCTATACGCTGAAATTCACGGTAAACGCATTCAAACGGCACAGATCGGGAGCTAGCGAAGGACTTTAAAAGTTAGTGGAAAGATTTAACGTGAGACAACATCCGGTTTCTTCAGAGGAACATCCGATTTTCAGAATAAGATGCCAACAAAGTATGAATTAAATTCACATTAAGTATAAAACATGCTACCTGCATCTCGTGAGTTAAAGGGAAAATACACCTACATTGTGCGTAAGTGTGTCTTTATTCTTTGATCGCTGGGTAACCATCATCACCTCTGAGTTACAGCATTATATTGATGAACAGTAGAGCTGCATTCACATGCTCTGTCATGAAGACGACACACATTTAGATGAAACGTGCTGAAACATTGTATTCCTGTTGCACAGCAGTGGAACGTTTCACATGAAGTCACACACTGAGCACAGATAGTGAAGAGATAGAACTGCTACTGTGTAAAGAGAATACTGCTGTTAAAAAGAACCTTATTTGTTTAAAGTGTTTGCAAACCAAATGTTATTGCACTTTTGTTCATATAGCAGTACTTTTAAAATAAAAGTGCACAATACACTACCTTTGAATTAATTATTGAACTTTGCCATAACAATGAGATTAATCGCAAAAAATCCATGTGATTAAAAATTGTAATCGTTGCCCAGCACTAATATGTATAGTATACTTTAAACAGTTAAATATATTGTTAAATTTGACTTGGCAATAAAAAAAGTATCGGTTCAGGCACCGTTTAGGCACCGGTATCGTTTTAAAAGTATCGTTTTAGCACCGGTATCGGAAAAAACCCAAACGATACCCATCCCTAGTTGGGTGTGCCATGAGGCCCATTGTGACGCCTACAGTAGCCCAACATCGGTCATCTAGCGTACTGTTCTAAAAGTGCTCCTAATGATTTCAATTACTACCTACGTAAAGTGAACAATACATTTCTTAATTAATGGTTGCAATTTCCAAATGAAATGTCACTCAACAAGTTACTCATCTCTATTAACCACACGGAGGAGCATCAGCATCCAATTACCTGCTGCAGGCCGAAGAGGAAACCGTGTGGCCTCCACCTTAATCTGGGAGGGGAAGGTCCCCGAGTCTATAATCATGATCGTGATTATTAATTACTCACCAAATTGTGACGTGGAAAAAAAAACGTATTAATACATGAAGAGGAAGAGAGCAAAGACAGACTTCAGAGGAAGAGAGATCCACCAAGTGACACCGAGGAAACCATTTCACTTCACTTCGCTTCACTTCACTTCACTTCGCTTCACTTCGCTTCACTTCGCTTCACCGCATCATCCGAGTAAGTGGGAAATGTCTCCTTTTTATCCTCTATTCTTTTCTGATTCAATGTTGAATTTGTCTTATTTCATTTATTTTTTATAATTCATCTGCGTTCAATCACCTCGGTGCAGTCGGTGTTGTTGCTGATTAAAAGCTAAACCCAGAGGAGAGACGATGACACGGTTTCTCAATCAATATGTGACTCTGTGAAGGGCTGAACTATCCATGAGAACTGCTATGAAATAAGACTTTTATGAATAATAATAATAATAGAAATACATTTTATTTGTATCGCGCTTGAAAAGGTACTGAACGGCATTGTAGAGATCTGGATTTTCTTTGAGGACCCGATCAGATCTTTTGATGATAGATTATCACAACTTCATTGCTTTCCGTGTTTGAGAATATCAAACATTTGTTGGTTCTGGCTTTTCTGATTTGAGCATTTGCTGGCAGTGTTTTTTTTTTTTCACACTTCATTTTTGCCTTTTCACCACAGACAGACAACACATACACAAAAAAATAAATAAATAAAGTAAAAAATAAAAAATGAAGTAAAAAAAAAAGGAAAAAAGAAAGGATCTGGATTGCTCTGTCTCTTCAAAAACATGATAACTCCTGTGAAGTATACAGGTTGTGTTATCGTTGACATGTAAACATCGTCCATTTCTCCCACTTCTCACGACATCGCTCCACTTCAGTTCTTATTCTGTGAGTTAACAGTTCCATATCATATATTTCATTCACAATTTTCAGCCAATCATCTTGTGAAGGTGGTTCTGCCTTGTGCCATCTCTTCGTGATAGCTTTCTTACAAGCTGTTAGCAACATTTTCGGGCAGTGTTTTTGACTGTTTTTGAAAAAAGACAAAAACACATATTTCAGGCATAACTCTGGCCTCTGAGCTTTTTTCTTTGTCATTTCACAGAATTTATGCAGATTGTGTGCATTTTACGCTCATGTTTTCCAGCCAAATCCTAAAGAGGTGTCTGACTGATTTAATTTATCGGATAAGAAGGGTTTGGAAATCTATTGCCATTTGTTTTTTTTCGAGTAAATTCACTCAATGTTGACAGTGTACAAAGCAACAATATGCTCATGAGATGAGCTGCTTGTCTTTTAGGCATGTATTCCTGCAGAACGTCCTGCATAGAGAGATACAAATAAATCACAGACGCTTCAGAGTGTCTGTGATTTATTTGTCAATCTGGAGGTCTGTGCAGGACTTTTTTCTTTCTGTTGGTCTCTTCTTCTTCGATCTTCTTCTTCTCTCGTCTTTCATCCCGTCCAACAAAACCCAGTTGAAGCCCGGGGACGTCTGTGGTACCAAACGGTGGCAACGGTGACTGTGACGGAATTGAAAGTTGTCAGAATCTGTTGATGTTGGTTTTTTTCGTGCCCCTGACCGGTATTGACGGTTTTTCCGTCTGTTGGTCGGCCGTTTTTTTTTTTTTTTAGACTAAAGTTGTGTCCTCAATGTTGACAAGTGTACAAAGCAACGAAATGCTGATGAGTATTTAGGGTTTGAGCTCTTCTCTTTTGTGTTGGGTGTAATTTACAATTTGAACTATTACACCCTCCCACCAGCAGAGTAACTCACTTCACCAACTAACCCGCTTGCATCTTCTTTCCATCACGTGTTGGTGGGTTTTTAGACTAAAGTGGTGTTGGGCCCCACCTCATCCACTCAATGTTGACAAGTGTACAAAGCAACAAGATGCTGATGAGATTCTCTGCTTCAGGCATGTTTATATCAGTATTATGTCTTTTCCTTTTACTGTGTTATTGTCTTGTCCGTGTTTGACCTGCCAAGGGACTGCAGATGCAAATTAGCTTAAGCTACAATCTGGTACAGTGCATCGAATGTAGACATTTATGTTTAAACTGTACATGGTCCCTTTTAAATAAATTTGATTAAAAAAAGAAAAGAAAAAAAACATCATATGAATCCATCACATAATTCCATCATGTGTTGACATCATTATCTAACTGCTCAAATGAAATTTTGAAATTTGGAAGATCACTTTTATGTCCACATGCAAAAACTAATTGGCCAGTTTAACTGCACAAGGAAAAGGATTTCTGGATTTTCTTTTTATTGCCAAATATTATGCGACACATTCTTAGAAACTACCAATAATTAAACCTTTATGGCATTTTGATATTTTGAACTCGGTAATGTTAGATCCTCGGTGGAAGGAAGCATGTTATTATTTTGCAAACAATCTGCATGTAGAGATTAAAAATCAGCTTTCTACTATTTTTTATTTTCTTTCAGGAGATGACCATGTGTAGTTTTGGAGGAGGAAGAGGAGAAAAACAGAAAAAAATCACGATGATGATCAAGACCTTTATCGTTGTTCTTGTACTTGTTGGTGAGTAATTCATATATATATACATACACACTACTGTTCAAAAGTTTGGGGTCACCCAGACAATTTCGTGTCAATTTTCAGTTTCTTTGCAATTTCTCTCATGGAATAGCTTCATTTCTAAGAACAAGAACAGACTGGCGAGTTTCACATGAAAGTTCTCTTTTTCTGGCCATGTTGAGAGTATAATCCAACCCACAAATGTGATGCTCCAGATACTCAACTAGCTCAAAGGAAGGCCAGTTTTATAGCTTCTCTCACCAGCATAACTGTTTTCAGCTGTGCTAACATATTTGCACAAGGGTTTTCTAATCATCAATTAGGCGATTAGAACACTGGAGTGATAGTTGCTGGAAATGGGCCTCTATACTCCGATGTAGATATTTCATTAAAACCAGACGTTTCCACCTAGAATAGTCATTAACCACATTAACAATGTATAGAGTGTATTTCTGATTAATTTAATGTTATCTTCATTGAAAGAAACAGTGCTTTTCTTTGAGAAATAAGGACATTTCTAAGTGACCCCAAACTTTTGAACGGTAGTGTATATATACAGGACTGTCTCAGAAAATTAGAATATTGTGATAATCCCCATACGTGTGATTTAGTTTACTGAACCAAGCTGAGTGTTTTTCAAGGCTCAGGAAACCCTTGCAGGTGTTTCGAGTTAATTAGACGATTCAAGTGATTAGTTGAATACCCTACTAGTATACTTTTTCATGATATTCTAATATTTAGAGATAGGATATTTGAGTTTTCTTAAGCTGTAAGCCATAATCAGCAATATTAAAAGAATAAAAGGCTTGCAATATTTCAGTTGATTTGTAATGAATCCAGAATGCATGACATTTTTGTTTTTTTAATTGCATTACACAAAATAAAGAACTTTATCACAATATTCTAATTTTCTGAGACAGTCCTGTATATATAAATATATATATATACACATTGGGTTTTGTTATATTCTATCTGGGTAAAATGGGAGCAGTGAATGGACCCAAACGCAGAGAGACATGGGGGAACAGAGGAGTGAATAACCATGATTTCAATTATTAAGAAAATGTTAAAAAAAAACTTACAGAGTAGGGGAGTCAAAACATGTGTAACAAAAAGTCCAAGAAAACAAAACTGCTTAACAGGAAACACGGCAGAGAAGACCAGGAATCATTATAGATTAAAACAGGGAGCAAAGCACAGCAGGTAGCAGACAACACTGAGACGGGACACACAGGGTTTGAATAGACTGAGGAGGAAGCAGGTGATTAGACACAGGAAGAGTCAATCAGGGGCGGGACAATCACACAGACCAGAGAACGTACAAAGGCAGGAAGTGAAGTGAATACAGGACACAAGAGGAAGGGAAATTCAAAATATAACAGGAAGCCAACGAAACGAAACCCAAGACCATATGCATATGTATGTATGTATAAATCGGACACCACAACTAAACGTGACAATTTATGACCAATTCTCTTGACTTGAAACAGCAACCAACAGCAAGCCTGCTGAAGGACGCCTGAAAGACAAGTGTCCCAACAAAACAACCACAATGGCCCCAAGTGTGAGCACAACCGCCGTGACAATGACCACAAGTACAACAACAGCAGCACAAACAACTCAAGAGCCTAAAACAACAACTGCAGTGATCTCAACAACAGCAGCACCATTAGCAATTGCAAAACCATCAGCAACTGCACCATCAGCAACTGTAACAGCAGCACAAACAACTCAAGAGCCTACAACAACAACTGCAGTGATCCCAGCAACAGCAGCGCCATCAGCAACTGCAGCTGGAGCAGCAACTGCAGCGGCAGCACAAACAACTCAAGAGCCTAAAACAACAACTGCAGTGATCCCAATAACAGCAGCACCATTAGCAATTGCAAATCCATCAGCAACTGCAGCGGCTGCAACTGCAACCGCAGCACAAACAACTCAAGAGCCTAAAACAACAACTGCAGTGATCCCAATAACAGCAGCACCATTAGCAATTGCAAATCCATCAGCAACTGCAGCGGCTGCAACTGCAACCGCAGCACAAACAACTCAAGAGCCTAAAACAACAACTGCAGTGATCCCAACAACAGCAGCACCATTAGCAATTGCAAATCCATCAGCAACTGCAGCGGCTGCAACTGCAACCGCAGCACAAACAACTCAAGAGCCTAAAACAACAACTGCAGTGATCCCAACAACAGCAGCACCATTAGCAATTGCAAATCCATCAGCAACTGCAGCGGCTGCAACTGCAACAGCAGCACAAACAACTCAAGAGCCTAAAACAACAACTGCAGTGATCCCAACAACAGCAGCACCATTAGCAATTGCAAATCCATCAGCAACTGCAGCGGCTGCAACTGCAACCGCAGCACAAACAACTCAAGAGCCTACAACAACATCTGCAGTGATCCCAACAACAGCAGCACCATCAGCAACTGCAGTGGCAGCAACTGCAGCTGGAGCAACAACAACTAAAGCAGCAGCAACTGCAGCTGGAGCAACAACAACTACAGCAGCAGCAACTGCAGCTGCAACAGCAGCACAAACAACTCAAGAGCCTACATCAACAACTGCAGTGACCCAAACAACAACTGCAGTGACCCCAACAACAACTGCAGTGATCCCAACAACAACTGCAGTGACCCCAACAACAACAGGAACATCAGCAGCAGCAACTGCAGCAAGTGCGAACGCAGCAGCAACAGCCGCAGCGATTGCAGCAGCAGCAGCAGCAACAGCGGCATCAGCAGCAGCAGCAACTACTGGACCCACTGCTTTAGCTGCAGCACAAGCTGCAGAAGCTGCTGCTACAGCTGCTCAACAAGCAGCAATAGCATCTGCAGCAGCAATAAACGGATCGCTATCACCAACAGCGGCAGCAGTAGCAGCAAGAAATGCAATAGACGCAGCCAAACTAGCATTAACTGCAGCGAAAGACGCACTTGCAACAATACCAACAATAACACCACAAATACTAAGAAAAATTGCAGAGGCATCAGCAAATGCATCAGAAGCAGCTGAAAAAGCAGCAGCGGCAGCAGAAATAGCTTCATCTGCAATAACAGCAGAAGATGCAAAGAATGCTACAGCAGCTGCAACAGAGGCAGCAGAAGAGGCAACAGAAGCTCTAGCAGCACTACGAGCGCCATTAGCAGCAGCTACAAACCTAACAGCTGGAGCAAACATAAAAATATTGCAACTATTAGATGAAGTAATAGAAAAAGCAGTAGAAGCAACAGCAGCTGCTACAAACACAACTGATAAAACAGCAGCTGAAAATGCATCAGAAGCAGCTGAAAAAGCAGCAGCGGTAGCAGAAATAGCTTCATCTGCAATAACAGCAGAAGATGCAAAGAATGCTACAGCAGCTGCAACACAGGCAGCAGAAGAGGCAACAGAAGCTCTAGCAGCACTACGAGCGCCATTAGCAGCAGCTACAAACCTAACAGCTGGAGCAAACAGAACAATATTGCAACTATTCGATGAAGCAATACAAAAAGCAGTAGAAGCAACAGCAGCTGCTGCAAACACAACAACTGGTAAAACAGCAGCTGAAAAGGCAACAGAAGCAGCTGCCAAAGCTGGAGATGTTGCGACAGCTGTCATTCCTCTATTAACAACTCAAGAGCCTACAACAACAACTGCAGTGACCCCAACAACAACTGCAGTGACCCCAACAACAACAGGAACATCAGCAGCAGCAACTGCAGCAAGTGCGAACGCAGCAGCAACAGCCGCAGCGATTGCAGCAGCAGCAGCAGCAACAGCGGCATCAGCAGCAGCAGCAACTACTGGACCCACTGCTTTAGCTGCAGCACAAGCTGCAGAAGCTGCTGCTACAGCTGCTCAACAAGCAGCAATAGCATCTGCAGCAGCAATAAACGGATCGCTATCACCAACAGCGGCAGCAGCAGCAGCAAGAAATGCAACAGACGCAGCCAAACTAGCATTAACTGCAGCGAAAGACGCACTTGCAACAATACCAACAATAACACCACAAATACTAAGAAAAATTGCAGAGGCATCAGCAAATGCATCAGAAGCAGCTGAAAAAGCAGCAGCGGCAGCAGAAATAGCTTCATCTGCAATAACAGCAGAAGATGCAAAGAATGCTACAGCAGCTGCAACACAGGCAGCAGAAGAGGCAACAGAAGCTCTAGCAGCACTACGAGCGCCATTAGCAGCAGCTACAAACCTAACAGCTGGAGCAAACATAAAAATATTGCAACTATTAGATGAAGTAATAGAAAAAGCAGTAGAAGCAACAGCAGCTGCTACAAACACAACAACTGATAAAACAGCAGCTGAAAAGGCAACAGAAGCAGCTGCCAAAGCTGGAGATGTTGCGACAGCTGTCATTCCTCTATTAACAACTCAAGAGCCTACAACAACAACTGCAGTGACCCCAACAACAACTGCAGTGACCCCAACAACAACAGGAACATCAGCAGCAGCAACTGCAGCAAGTGCGAACGCAGCAGCAACAGCCGCAGCGATTGCAGCAGCAGCAGCAGCAACAGCGGCATCAGCAGCAGCAGCAACTACTGGACCCACTGCTTTAGCTGCAGCACAAGCTGCAGAAGCTGCTGCTACAGCTGCTCAACAAGCAGCAATAGCATCTGCAGCAGCAATAAACGGATCGCTATCACCAACAGCGGCAGCAGCAGCAGCAAGAAATGCAACAGACGCAGCCAAACTAGCATTAACTGCAGCGAAAGACGCACTTGCAACAATACCAACAATAACACCACAAATACTAAGAAAAATTGCAGAGGCATCAGCAAATGCATCAGAAGCAGCTGAAAAAGCAGCAGCGGCAGCAGAAATAGCTTCATCTGCAATAACAGCAGAAGATGCAAAGAATGCTACAGCAGCTGCAACAGAGGCAGCAGAAGAGGCAACAGAAGCTCTAGCAGCACTACGAGCGCCATTAGCAGCAGCTACAAACCTAACAGCTGGAGCAAACATAAAAATATTGCAACTATTAGATGAAGTAATAGAAAAAGCAGTAGAAGCAACAGCAGCTGCTACAAACACAACAACTGATAAAACAGCAGCTGAAAAGGCAACAGAAGCAGCTGCCAAAGCTGGAGATGTTGCGACAGCTGTCATTCCTCTATTAACAACTCAAGAGCCTACAACAACAACTGCAGTGACCCCAACAACAACTGCAGTGACCCCAACAACAACAGGAACATCAGCAGCAGCAACTGCAGCAAGTGCGAACGCAGCAGCAACAGCCGCAGCGATTGCAGCAGCAGCAGCAGCAACAGCGGCATCAGCAGCAGCAGCAACTACTGGACCCACTGCTTTAGCTGCAGCACAAGCTGCAGAAGCTGCTGCTACAGCTGCTCAACAAGCAGCAATAGCATCTGCAGCAGCAATAAACGGATCGCTATCACCAACAGCGGCAGCAGCAGCAGCAAGAAATGCAACAGACGCAGCCAAACTAGCATTAACTGCAGCGAAAGACGCACTTGCAACAATACCAACAATAACACCACAAATACTAAGAAAAATTGCAGAGGCATCAGCAAATGCATCAGAAGCAGCTGAAAAAGCAGCAGCGGCAGCAGAAATAGCTTCATCTGCAATAACAGCAGAAGATGCAAAGAATGCTACAGCAGCTGCAACACAGGCAGCAGAAGAGGCAACAGAAGCTCTAGCAGCACTACGAGCGCCATTAGCAGCAGCTACAAACCTAACAGCTGGAGCAAACAGAACAATATTGCAACTATTCGATGAAGCAATACAAAAAGCAGTAGAAGCAACAGCAGCTGCTGCAAACACAACAACTGGTAAAACAGCAGCTGAAAAGGCAACAGAAGCAGCTGCCAAAGCTGCAGATGTTGTGACAGCTGTCATTCCTCTATTAACAACTCAAGAGCCTACATCAACAACTGCAGTGACCCCAAGAACAACTGCAGTGATCCCAACAACAACTGCAGTGACCCCAACAACAACAGGAACATCAGCAGCAGCAACTGCAGCAAGTGCGAACGCAGCAGCAACAGCCGCAGCGATTGCAGCAGCAGCAGCAGCAACAGCGGCATCAGCAGCAGCAGCAACTACTGGACCCACTGCTTTAGCTGCAGCACAAGCTGCAGAAGCTGCTGCTACAGCTGCTCAACAAGCAGCAATAGCATCTGCAGCAGCAATAAACGGATCGCTATCACCAACAGCGGCAGCAGTAGCAGCAAGAAATGCAATAGACGCAGCCAAACTAGCATTAACTGCAGCGAAAGACGCACTTGCAACAATACCAACAATAACACCACAAATACTAAGAAAAATTGCAGAGGCATCAGCAAATGCATCAGAAGCAGCTGAAAAAGCAGCAGCGGCAGCAGAAATAGCTTCATCTGCAATAACAGCAGAAGATGCAAAGAATGCTACAGCAGCTGCAACAGAGGCAGCAGAAGAGGCAACAGAAGCTCTAGCAGCACTACGAGCGCCATTAGCAGCAGCTACAAACCTAACAGCTGGAGCAAACATAAAAATATTGCAACTATTAGATGAAGTAATAGAAAAAGCAGTAGAAGCAACAGCAGCTGCTACAAACACAACAACTGATAAAACAGCAGCTGAAAAGGCAACAGAAGCAGCTGCCAAAGCTGGAGATGTTGCGACAGCTGTCATTCCTCTATTAACAACTCAAGAGCCTACAACAACAACTGCAGTGACCCCAACAACAACTGCAGTGACCCCAACAACAACAGGAACATCAGCAGCAGCAACTGCAGCAAGTGCGAACGCAGCAGCAACAGCCGCAGCGATTGCAGCAGCAGCAGCAGCAACAGCGGCATCAGCAGCAGCAGCAACTACTGGACCCACTGCTTTAGCTGCAGCACAAGCTGCAGAAGCTGCTGCTACAGCTGCTCAACAAGCAGCAATAGCATCTGCAGCAGCAATAAACGGATCGCTATCACCAACAGCGGCAGCAGCAGCAGCAAGAAATGCAACAGACGCAGCCAAACTAGCATTAACTGCAGCGAAAGACGCACTTGCAACAATACCAACAATAACACCACAAATACTAAGAAAAATTGCAGAGGCATCAGCAAATGCATCAGAAGCAGCTGAAAAAGCAGCAGCGGCAGCAGAAATAGCTTCATCTGCAATAACAGCAGAAGATGCAAAGAATGCTACAGCAGCTGCAACAGAGGCAGCAGAAGAGGCAACAGAAGCTCTAGCAGCACTACGAGCGCCATTAGCAGCAGCTACAAACCTAACAGCTGGAGCAAACATAAAAATATTGCAACTATTAGATGAAGTAATAGAAAAAGCAGTAGAAGCAACAGCAGCTGCTACAAACACAACAACTGATAAAACAGCAGCTGAAAAGGCAACAGAAGCAGCTGCCAAAGCTGGAGATGTTGCGACAGCTGTCATTCCTCTATTAACAACTCAAGAGCCTACAACAACAACTGCAGTGACCCCAACAACAACTGCAGTGACCCCAACAACAACAGGAACATCAGCAGCAGCAACTGCAGCAAGTGCGAACGCAGCAGCAACAGCCGCAGCGATTGCAGCAGCAGCAGCAGCAACAGCGGCATCAGCAGCAGCAGCAACTACTGGACCCACTGCTTTAGCTGCAGCACAAGCTGCAGAAGCTGCTGCTACAGCTGCTCAACAAGCAGCAATAGCATCTGCAGCAGCAATAAACGGATCGCTATCACCAACAGCGGCAGCAGCAGCAGCAAGAAATGCAACAGACGCAGCCAAACTAGCATTAACTGCAGCGAAAGACGCACTTGCAACAATACCAACAATAACACCACAAATACTAAGAAAAATTGCAGAGGCATCAGCAAATGCATCAGAAGCAGCTGAAAAAGCAGCAGCGGCAGCAGAAATAGCTTCATCTGCAATAACAGCAGAAGATGCAAAGAATGCTACAGCAGCTGCAACACAGGCAGCAGAAGAGGCAACAGAAGCTCTAGCAGCACTACGAGCGCCATTAGCAGCAGCTACAAACCTAACAGCTGGAGCAAACAGAACAATATTGCAACTATTCGATGAAGCAATACAAAAAGCAGTAGAAGCAACAGCAGCTGCTGCAAACACAACAACTGGTAAAACAGCAGCTGAAAAGGCAACAGAAGCAGCTGCCAAAGCTGCAGATGTTGTGACAGCTGTCATTCCTCTATTAACAACTCAAGAGCCTACATCAACAACTGCAGTGACCCCAAGAACAACTGCAGTGATCCCAACAACAACTGCAGTGACCCCAACAACAACAGGAACATCAGCAGCAGCAACTGCAGCAAGTGCGAACGCAGCAGCAACAGCCGCAGCGATTGCAGCAGCAGCAGCAGCAACAGCGGCATCAGCAGCAGCAGCAACTACTGGACCCACTGCTTTAGCTGCAGCACAAGCTGCAGAAGCTGCTGCTACAGCTGCTCAACAAGCAGCAATAGCATCTGCAGCAGCAATAAACGGATCGCTATCACCAACAGCGGCAGCAGTAGCAGCAAGAAATGCAATAGACGCAGCCAAACTAGCATTAACTGCAGCGAAAGACGCACTTGCAACAATACCAACAATAACACCACAAATACTAAGAAAAATTGCAGAGGCATCAGCAAATGCATCAGAAGCAGCTGAAAAAGCAGCAGCGGCAGCAGAAATAGCTTCATCTGCAATAACAGCAGAAGATGCAAAGAATGCTACAGCAGCTGCAACAGAGGCAGCAGAAGAGGCAACAGAAGCTCTAGCAGCACTACGAGCGCCATTAGCAGCAGCTACAAACCTAACAGCTGGAGCAAACATAAAAATATTGCAACTATTAGATGAAGTAATAGAAAAAGCAGTAGAAGCAACAGCAGCTGCTACAAACACAACAACTGATAAAACAGCAGCTGAAAAGGCAACAGAAGCAGCTGCCAAAGCTGGAGATGTTGCGACAGCTGTCATTCCTCTATTAACAACTCAAGAGCCTACAACAACAACTGCAGTGACCCCAACAACAACTGCAGTGACCCCAACAACAACAGGAACATCAGCAGCAGCAACTGCAGCAAGTGCGAACGCAGCAGCAACAGCCGCAGCGATTGCAGCAGCAGCAGCAGCAACAGCGGCATCAGCAGCAGCAGCAACTACTGGACCCACTGCTTTAGCTGCAGCACAAGCTGCAGAAGCTGCTGCTACAGCTGCTCAACAAGCAGCAATAGCATCTGCAGCAGCAATAAACGGATCGCTATCACCAACAGCGGCAGCAGCAGCAGCAAGAAATGCAACAGACGCAGCCAAACTAGCATTAACTGCAGCGAAAG
Organism: Pholis gunnellus; assembly: GCF_910591455.1. Lineage (NCBI taxonomy): Eukaryota > Metazoa > Chordata > Actinopteri > Perciformes > Pholidae > Pholis > Pholis gunnellus. The sequence goes on along the minus strand of NC_136543.1, from coordinate 21,301,840 downwards.
ACGCACTTGCAACAATACCAACAATAACACCACAAATACTAAGAAAAATTGCAGAGGCATCAGCAAATGCATCAGAAGCAGCTGAAAAAGCAGCAGCGGCAGCAGAAATAGCTTCATCTGCAATAACAGCAGAAGATGCAAAGAATGCTACAGCAGCTGCAACACAGGCAGCAGAAGAGGCAACAGAAGCTCTAGCAGCACTACGAGCGCCATTAGCAGCAGCTACAAACCTAACAGCTGGAGCAAACAGAACAATATTGCAACTATTCGATGAAGCAATACAAAAAGCAGTAGAAGCAACAGCAGCTGCTGCAAACACAACAACTGGTAAAACAGCAGCTGAAAAGGCAACAGAAGCAGCTGCCAAAGCTGCAGATGTTGTGACAGCTGTCATTCCTCTATTAACAACTCAAGAGCCTACATCAACAACTGCAGTGACCCCAAGAACAACTGCAGTGATCCCAACAACAACTGCAGTGACCCCAACAACAACAGGAACATCAGCAGCAGCAACTGCAACAGCAGCAGCAACAGCTGCAGCGATAGCAGCCGAAGCAGCAGCAACAGCAGCAGCAGCAGCAACAGCAACTACTGGACCCGCTGCTTTAGCTGCAGCAGAAGCTGCAAAGGTTGCTGCTACAGCTGCATTACAAGCAGCATTAGCATCTGCAGCAGCAATAACCGGATTGTTACCACCGACAGCGGCAGCAGAAGCAGCAAGAAATGCAACAGAGGCAGCCAAACTTGCATTAACTGCAGCGAAAAAAGCAATTGAAATGGCACCAACAACAACAACAGAAGTAGAAAGAACAATTGCTGAGGCATCAGCAAATGCATCAGAAGCAGCTGATAAAGCAGCAATGGCAGCAGAAATAGCTGCATCTGCAATGACAGCAGAAGATGCAGAGAAAGCTACAGCAGCTGCAGCAGAGGCAGCAGAAGAGGCAGCAGTAGCTCTAGCAGCACTACGAGCGGCATTAGCAGCAGCTACAAACCAAACACCTGAAACAGCAATCATGCAACTATCAATTTCGGCAGCAGAAACATCAGCAGAAATGGCTGCAAAAACAGCAACTAAAGCAAAAGCAGCAGCAGAAGCTGCAACAGCTGCTGCAAATGCAACAAATGAAGAAACAGCAGCTGAAAAGCTAATGGAAGCAGCCAAAACAGCCAAGGAAGCAGCAACAGCAGCAATAGCAGCTGCTGTTGCAGGAAAAACAGCAGCAGCTGCTGCAGTAACGTCCATTTCAGCTTTAGCAGAGACGACAACAGCCGCTCCTGCATCTCTACCATTACCAACAGCCACTGCTTCAGCAATAGCAGCAGCAACATCATCAGCAGCTGCAGCGTCAGCAGCAGCAGCAGCAGCAGCAGCAATAACAGCAGCCACTGCAGGAAAAACATCAACAGCTGCAGAAAATGCTTCAAAAGCTGCGCTAGCGGCAGTTGCTGCTGCAGAAGCATTGATAGATGGGGAAGTTTCACCAAAAGTGGCAGCAGAAGCGGCAGCAGATGCAGCAGATGCAGCTTTAGCAGCTGCAGCAGCAGCAATAGAAGCAGCAGCAGCAGCACCAGCAGAAACCTCAGCATTGGCACAGAAAGCACTTGAAGCATCATTAAAGGCAGCAGCAGCAGCAGCAGCAGCAGCAACAGCGGCAAGATTAGCAGCAGACACCGAAGAATCAGAAACAACACCCGAAACTGCAGAGAATGCCATAAGAGCTGCACAACTGGCAGCTGTGGAAGCAGAAAAGGCAGCAAAGGCACTTAACGCAGTGCTTACAGCACCATCCTTTGGACCAGTACCACAAGAAACAGCAACCGCTATAGAATTGGCAATAGATGCAGCTAAGACGACAGCAGCAATGGCAGCAGAAACCGCAAACAGAACTACAACAGCAGCAGAAAAAGCAGCAGACGTTCTGGCAGCACTATCTGAAGAGGCAGCAGTAGCCACAGTATCTCAATTGGCAGCAGTAGCCACACAAAAAGCAAAAGAGGCAGTAAATGCAGCAAAAGCAGCAGCTGCTGCCTCAGCAGCAGCAGCAGCAGCAACAGTGCCAAACCCAGCAGCAACAACAGCAACAGCATCAGCATTACTTTCTGCAGTAGCAGCAGCAGCTTCTGTAGCAGGAGCAGCAGCAGGAGCCACTTCAACTGCTGCTGGAGCAACATCATCCCCAGCTGCAGAAATGGCAGTTAAGGCTGCAATGGCTGCAGCCACAGCTGCTGCAGGACAACACAATCTGCAATATTTACAAACTGCAGCAACACGTGCTGTTAATGCTTCCAAAGAAGCAGCTAAAGCAGCCGCAGAAGAAGCAAGAACAGCACCAGCATCAAAAGCAAAAGCCCTGGCACGACTTGCAAATGCATCATTAATAGCAGCAAAGGCTGCTGAAGAAGCAGCAACAGCATTGGCAATGGTGGCCTCAGGTAAACCAACAGCAATTGCAGAAGCTAGACAAGCTGCAAAAACAGTGGCTGAAAAATCAAACGATGCAGCGCAAATATTTGAAACAGAATTACTATCCGCCAGTGGGCCAGCAGCACTAGCACTATCAGCAGCAAAAACAACCGCAGGAATAGCAGAAGCAACAGCTTTGACAGCATCAATAGCAACTAAAACAGGCATAACAGAGGACATTGCTACAATAATAACAGCAGCAGCAAATTCAGCAGCAATAGCTGCAAAATCAGCAGCGACTGCTGCAGAAGCCGCACTCCCACGTGCAGACATCCCTTCACCCCCAGCATCACCAGCAGGAACAACACCGTCATCCACTGGAACAACAACAGCAGCACCACCGCCAGCGGGAGCAACCATGTCATCCGTTCAAACAACGGTTGCACTACCTGCCACAGTGGGACAAAATTCAGCAGCAACGGCAGCAGTGTCGACATCCGCAGCAGCAGCAGCAGCAGCAACAGCATTGGTGGCCTCAGCAGCAGCATCGGCTGGAGCAACAGACTCCGTAGCATTAGAAAAAGCAGTAAGGGCTGCACTGATAGCAGCTAGAGCCGCAACATTAGTAGCAGCAGGAAGTGCAGAACCAGAAGTGGCAGTACAAGCAGCTGAAGAGGCAGCAGATGCAGCTTACGTGGCACTTGCGGCAATACCAGCACAAGCAATAGGGTCGTCAGAAATAGTAGATGCAGCAATACTAGCAGCATCTGCGGCAAGAAAAGTAGCAGATGCAGCGGCTACGGCTTTGAAAACTGCAACGCCGGAAGCAATTAAAGCGACTGAAGAAGCTGCAAAAACAGTGTCAGAAGCAGCAGTAGAAACATTAAATGCCTTATCAGCAGTCACACCAGAAGAAAGAGCAAAATTGCCAATGGCAACTCTTTCGGCAATCGGCGTAGCAGAAATAGTGGCAGAAATAGTGGACGCCACAGCAATTACAGCAGGATTAGTAACAAAAGCCGCAGCAGCAAACAACAGAGAAATAATGACATTAACAGCAGAGGCGGCCGCTAGATCTGCAACCGCAGCAGCGAATGCAGCAAAACCACTGCTAAGGACAGCCACTGATGCAGCAGCGACCCCACCAACACCAGAAGTTACTGCATTAGCAACAACGGGTACAGCAACGGGAGCAGCTGAAGCAAAGAAGGCAGCAGTGATAGGTACGACAGCAGCCGCTGCAGCAGCGGCAGCAACAGCCTCAGCAGCAGCAGCCGCCGCTGGACCAGAAGCAGGAGCAGCAGCAGAAAGGGCAGCAAATGCTTCTAAAGCGGCAGCAAAGGCCGCCACTTTACTTGCAAAGGGGGAAATAACAGCGGAGGAGGCAGCGGTTGCAGCAAGAAACGCAGCTGAAGCAGCAAGCGACGCGTCGCTGGCGGCAATACAAGCGGCAGAATCAACATCACCGGCATCAGCAGGACGACGAGCAGCGCAAATAGCAGCAGCAGCAGTAAAAGCAGCAGATGCGGCAAACACAGCAGCAAAGGCAGCAACGAAGGCGGCATCGTCAAATTCTAAGCCAGAAATGCTTTCCGCGGCTCAAAACGCCGCCGATGAAGTGGACAGGGAATCGGCAGAAGTGGCAGCAGACTTACAGAAATTATTGTCGGACGACACCATTCCTAAAGCAGAGCGTGAATCAATAGAAGATGCAATCATGGTGGCACAGATGGCGGAACTAACGGCAAATGCAGTGCAATCGTCCATGGCGGCAGCATCATTGCCACAAGGCACAGGACCCCTCCCGGTCCCGTCAACAGCAGAAATAGCAGCGGCGGGAGCAACAGCAGCAGCGGCGGGAGCAGGTACAGCAGCAGCGAGGGTTGTCAATGCGGCAGCAGCAGCAGCAGCAGCAGCAGCAGCAGCAACAACAGCAGCACCAGCAGCAACAACAGCAGCAGCAGCAGGAGCAGCAGCAGCAACAACAGCAGCAGCAGCAGCAGCAGCAGCAGCAACAACAGCAGCAGCAACAACAGCAGCAGCAGCAGGAGCAGGAGCAGGAGGAGCAGGAGGAGCAGGAGCAGGAGGAGCAGGAGCACAAGCAGGAGCAGGAGCAGCAGGAGCAGGATCAGGATCAGGATTAGGAGCCGGTGCAACAGCAGCAGCAACAGGAAGTGTCGGTTCATCAGCAGCTGTGATCAACAATAAATTCAGTCTCATTTCTGTCACAGTGGCTGTCATAGCTGCTGTCCTTCTGTAGGGAGCAACACAATTCAGCCACATTAGCATGTCAGAATTGATGCACCCATAGTTTACCTGTTGAATACAAAGTATGTAGTTACTATTTAAATGTATCAATCTAATTATCCTATTTATGATGTGTATGTGCAAATTATGAATCTTCAATCACTTTTCTTTCTTCAAAGTCAGAGCAGGCAGGAAAGGGTTAACTAATCTAACTCATGGGTAAAGTGCTCAGGCTTTAAATAATTACTTGAGCTAATCAGTATCAAACATCGCTGATATTTGATCTAAATAATTATATTTATTATTGTATTTATTGTGTGCATGTTTGAGTTGGATAGCAGAAAATTACCTCTAGATTCACTTAAGGTCAAGTTATTGTACTTCTGGTGTGTGTGTGTGTGTGCGCGCTCGCTAAAGATGTCACAATCATGTTCATCATTTAAATTAAGTTCTTGATATTGAAGGAGTGTATGAAATTATGTAAGTAGCTTATTCTATAGTTTATTGTAATTGTTTGTGACTGTGAGCTGCTCCGCTGAACCTAATGAATGAATGAACATGTTCTCTTCTCAATCAATAAATTAACCATAAATTAATTTTTGCCTCATTCTGTTTCATTCAAACCCATCGACGAGCAGTTCAAACAGCTCACATTTATTTGAAATTCTAGCAAAGATTCCAAATTGTTCAAAATATGTCAATTTTGGGCAGTCTCGAAATATGAATATTTGAATATCTCACTCATATAAACATCATATAGAGCTGAAACAAGATGATAGAGTGTATATATATATATATATATAGATATATATATATATATAGATATATATTAGCAGATGCAGAGGGATTTGATGATTTTCTCTAACTTAAAGCTACTTCAGAAGAAACTAAAGGTTAAACTACAGATTAACACAGCAAAACTATTTCTGCATAAATGCCATAAAGCATTTATTGAAATATCAGGACCAGGGCCGAGCGGGGCCAACTGTCAGACCCTGCTGCAGCAGACTGAGAGGTTTTCTAAAGGGAGTCCGGTGCTCAGAAACACTACCACTTTAGTCCACAGAGGGCGCCAAAGCCAACACAAAGGGAACGTTTTGTTTCATACAAACCAAAAATAGACATTTTAAAGGGCATAACACACAGTGCTTTCGCAAAATAAAACATAAAATACAAAAAAACTGTGAACAATATAAAATGGCTCTTATGGTGAAACGGCTTTTAGAGGCGATGGATCTTCTTCTTGAGGTCGACAAACCATCATTCAACAAGCATACATAGTGATATAATATATTAAATATATGAGGCACTTTTTCCCTTTCTATGCATGTGTTCTTACGCGTATACATACTGTTTGTGTATGCATTAGATCTTGTTGTATTTGATGTTTGTCAGGAGATCAAGTGTCTTTATATTAATAGTAATAATAATAGCTGCTTTCAAATAGAAGTCTGCTTGTTTCTTCATTTTTATTCTATTCATCACTTTCCTTTTTATTCTTCTTTATTGGCCCATTACTGGGCAACACGTGTCACTGAGGGGTTATTGTATGTAGATTAAAGAACAGTCTGTAGATGCGCATATGAACGTATTATATATATATATATATATATATATATATATATATATATATATATATATCAGTTATGCTCTTTGACTCGACACATCTGAAACACCTCTGCATCACTTCCACGGTAAGATAAAAAGGGAAACGGGCTGCAGCGGCACGCTACCGATGTTCCGGCTCACTCCAACGCATTCCTCTGAGGTGGTTGATTGAAGGCTGTCACGGCTGGAACAAAGTGAGGTGTGGTGCCGGCAGGCACTGCTTTGAAAGTAAACACCTGCCAATTAGTACATTCTAATTATCATTCCTTAACGAACCAAAGAGACTCAGGAACGCTCCCTGACCCATCCCCAAAAATAATGACATGTCTCCTTCCCCCTTCATTAAAACTATTGTTTGAAATGTTTCGGGGGAATAATGTAGAGCAGGAAGCAGGGCGAGCTTGTTTGTGAAGCGCCTTTGATGCTTAAAACCCCGCCTAGTGTTCCAGTGTAATGGTTAGTCTTCCACAGAATCAGCCAAAGGCACTTAACAGGCTAAACAAAGACATCACGAAGGCTAATTATCAGCAATAAGGCCGCTTACATAACTGCACTTACACCCACGCAACAACTATGCCCTCCACTCACACCCTGACACACCTCACCTTAAAAGTGAACGCAGCACAAGTAATGAACTTCTGTTTGGCATCTTTCCCAGAATGTATCGCGTGTTGAGTCAATTCTACCAGAGTTTATTCATGATCCGCTGCTTTTCAGGTTGTAGAGGGAAACATTAGGGTTTCTGCTACACACTGTTCGATACAGTGGACCATGATGTTTATATCATGGTCCACTGTATCTGCATTATAGGGTCGGTGTTGATGGCTCTGCTTTAAACCGGTTCACTTCCTACCTCAAAAAAATATATCTGTATATCTATCCCTCCATCCATCTATCTATCTATCTATCTATCTATCTATCTATCTATCTATCTATCTATCTATCTATCTATCTATCTATCTATCCATCGTTTTCCGTTGTAATACACCGCCTGCCCGTTGGGGGCACTGTCGCGGTCACAGGGGCAATGCGCCTGCCGAGCAGACGGCGGGTGGAGAGAGAACTCGACTTGTTCCTGGGAGGAGAAGAAGAAGAAGAAGAAGAAGAAGAAGAAGAAGAAGAAAGACGACCATAGCTAACGTTAGCTAGCTTTCTGGGGCTCGAAAATAAAATGCTGCGCTCGTCTTCATTTCTGTCTTCTTTCCTCTCCGCGCGAGCAACAGTCGTAACTAAAAGCGTCTCTACCGACAGTGCACGAGCACAATCACCGCAGTGTGTCGTCAGAGTGGTGTATTGAGTAGTTTGTGTGTGTGTGTGTGTGTGCGTGTGTGTTCGTGCAGACAGTCAGCTGTTCGTCACTTACACGTCAGGTGAGTTCCTGCTTCTCTTCTTCTCTAGTTTAACGCCTCCGTCGAGGAAGAGGAACATGTCTACTGTTTATTTATCTGTAAATCATGCACACAAATACAAAACTTTGCAAACTTGTTTATTGATTTTAAACCGATGACGTCAGTGTGTTTAATTCTCATCACACTAGAGATGATCGTCTCATAGTATTAACATCCTTTGAACAATGAATATTCTTTTAATTTTGATTTCAGCTTCATGTTGTTTCGTATTCATTTCACCGTAATGTGTTAATCGTGTTGTATGTTATGATAAATATCTATCATCATCAAATATCATCAATATCTATCATAGTTTACACTGCAGGTCTGTTTTTAGACTCGCACCTTATTAAAATGTTGTTTAGCGTCGTTTCTGATGTTTTATAGCCAGAGGTGGGGTTCCCCAAGGTTCCCCCCTCGGCCCCATTCTGGTCTCCTTCTACACGCGTTATAACCGCGTTATAAACAGCTTTTCCTTTGATGACAATCAGATGTGTTTCCTCCTGAAACCAAACAACCAGTGGGATGAAGTAACAATACAGAGGCAGATTATTCTAATGATTATTTATGTGTGTGTGTGTGTGTGTGTGTGTGTGTGTGTGTGTGTGTGTGTGTGTGTGTGTGTGTGTGTGTGTGTGTGTGTGTGTGTGTGTGGGAATAGGTCGTCATGGCGGCTCCGGTGAACATCCAGACGCCCAGTAAGACCTGGGAGCTGAGTCTGTATGAGCTTCACAGGAGTCCTCAGGTAAACGTGTGTGTGTGTGTGTGTGTGTACGTACACAGTTTATTGCTCATTCTGTCATTACAGTTTACAGAGTATTTCACTGGAAGAAGTGCAAAGAACGGCACTTTACTCGATTTTTAAAAAGACGTTTTTATCTCCTCTCCCCACTTCTTCTGCAAGAGTTTGATTGACAGACGGTTCGTCCAATCACCTGCCCTTTAACAAACGGTTTCAGATGACCGATGGTTCCGGTGCGTCCGGTTATTTCCATCATGGAAATCAGCTCAGTGTGACTCTTAGGATCCTCCTTCAACACGATGGTCTCCAAAAACACATCACGTGTGAGGAGACAGTGAGACAGTAAAATGTCCTCACAGGTATGATAATGAGTGTGTGTGTGTGTGTGTGTGTGTGTTCAGGAGGCGATCATGGACGGGACGGAGGTGGCGGTGTCCCCTCGCTCTCTGCACAGCGAGCTGATGTGTCCCATCTGTCTGGACATGCTGAAGAACACCATGACGACCAAAGAGTGTCTTCACCGCTTCTGCTCCGACTGCATCGTCACCGCGCTGCGTTCAGGGTGAGTCACCGGGGCACGGCGCGCCGCTTTATTGTCCGCTATAAACACACCGCCGTACATCTCGACGTGATGATAGTCTGTGGATCGTTGACGTTCGTAGCAGTAGAATGAAAAAACGAGCATCTCGTGGAAACTAAAGTTTAGTTTTTAAAGGTGATTTAACAACATGACGTGACGTCCGTTTGACCCGCCGCTGTTATTAACAGCTTCATTTTAAATGCAGTGCAGTTAAAGGCACGCATTTTGAAGAGGAAAAGTTACGTCATTCATCACATAAGATAAGATCAAATATAATAGAACTTTATTAATCGCGCCAGAGTTATAGCAAAAACAATAGAATAGAAACATATATGAACAATAGAATTATGAAGTGTAAAATAGAACACAATAGCAGAGAGAGAGAGAGAGAGAGAGAGAGAGAGAGAGAGAGGTAAAGAGACAACAGCCTTCCTTCAGCCTCGTGTCAGATTGATGGAGAGGTGACCTGAGCTTCACACCGATCCAGTACTCAGAAGATTAAACTGAACCAGACGTGAGCTCAGAACTAACCCCCCCCCCCTCCTCCAGGAACAAAGAGTGCCCGACCTGCAGGAAGAAGCTGGTCTCCAGGCGTTCGCTGCGCCGGGACTCGAACTTCGACGCGCTGATCTCCAAGATCTACCCGAGCCGGGACGAGTACGAGGCCCACCAGCGCCGCGTCCTGGAGCGCCTCAACCGGCTGCACAACAAGGAGGCGCTGAGCTCCAGCATCGAGGAGGGGCTCCGGCAGCAGGCTCGCTACAGGTCTGTTCTACTGTTTAATCACGGTCACACATCGGCCACCTCAGTGATCCGTGAAGCTTCTTCTAGTCGCTTCACATCAGTAAAGTTAATCAGTGAGGTCTGTGAACAGAAAGACGTCCGATGGCGGAACATGTTTTGTTTGTGTTGATGTGCAGGAACCACCGGGTGAAGAAGCCGACCCAGGAGAGCGACAACACCACCTTCAGCGGCGCCGAGGACAACGGCGACGCCCGCTCACACCTGTCTCATGACTCCGCCCCCTCGCACGCCCTCCTCCCTCCGGGTCACACCCCCTCGGAGGCCGGGCCGAGCCGCAAGCGGCCGCGGGCGTCAGACGACGGCGGCGGCGGCGGCGGAGGTGGAGGTGGCGGCGCCTCGGGCCCCGAGGCGGACAGCGGAAGCCCCGCCCCCCCGCCGAGGCGCCACAAGGAGAGGCCGGCCTCGGAGATCGAGCTGGTGTTCAGGCCGCACCCGGAGCTGGTCCAGGCCGAGGACTACAGCCAGACCAGGTGAGACCGGATCAGGTTCTGTGGTAAAGGGACCGCTCACCCAAAACACAAACACCTGAACTTCCTGTCGATAGATTCCACGTAGAGGAAGTATCAATTTACAAAGATACGAATAATCTGCCTAAATTAGGAACAATGACTCATGATGCATCGTGTCGTTGGTTTGTGAGAAAATGAGCCAATCAAATGTGTTCCTGACCAGTTGAATGAGTTTGGCCTGATGATGATGATGATGATGATGATGATGATGATGATGATGATGATGATGATGTATTCGGATACATGTCGGGTTGTATTTGAGTCAACTTTAGTCAAATACATCTCATCATTTTACTAATCTCTTGCCTTGAAATGATTATTTTTTCTCCGAATCAGTCGATGATTTTTAGCAGCAGAATCCACAATGTTCCCGTCTGCACTGAAACTAGAGATGGCGAGATGAAGCTTCATGAAGCGTTGAAGCTTTCCATCCAATCGGTTCACTCACGGGCCGAAGCTTCGCGGTGCTTCAGTTGCTCTACAGCGCCATCAAGTGGACAAGACGTGTAGAACAGGCAGTGATTATAATGACGCCGTGGCTTTGGTGTGTGAAGACTTGAATGATGTTTGTGATGCGTGATCTTTATGATACAATGGCGAGGTCAAAGGTCAACCGGGAAAGTGGAAACAAAGGGGAGAGGGTTGTGATGTGAGAAGTAAAACAAAAAAAAGTTAAAGTTAGGATTTTATTGTCGTATACGAAATTTGACTTCTGCATTTAACTCATCCCGAGCTTATTGTGAGCAGTGAGCTGCTGTCTTGCTCAGGGACACTTCGGCATAGAACACGTAGCAGCCGAGGATCGAACAGCCGACCTTGCGGTTGCCGGACAACCCGCTCTACCCAATGAGCCACGGCTGTATGTGCTTATGTGAGAGATCAGCTCAAAATGTTCCCAGACGGCAAAATCTCTTTCTTGCTGGTTCCATCGCAGAAAAAAGAATCTTGAATACTTTGCAAGCAAACGCGCAATAAAGTCCGAAGTACACAACATGTGAGAGGGGGTCCGTTGTGTTTCGCTGCCCCTTAGACCCGTGAACCACTTCCTGAATCAGTCACGTGGTCCGGCCGGCCGGCTCGCGAGGCTTCGATCGTCACCACGTACGTCATCAACACGAGCCTCGATACGAGCCTCATAAAAATCTTTCTGGATTACTCAACACGAAAGGTCACATCACTACCTGAAACCTTCGTGATTATTAAAAGATGGTCTTAATACTGAGAACTGTGTTTCCATCGGTCGTTCATTTCTGTAGGTTTGGACTCTGCAGACTCATCAGATTGTACGATCGTTCTAACCCTCACTGACGCTCTTCCTCTAGATACGTGAAGACGACCGCCAACGCCACAGTGGACCACCTGTCTAAGTACCTGGCTCTGCGCATCGCTCTGGAGGAAGGACAGACCAACGGGGAGACGGAGGACAGAGGACGAGAGGAGACGAGAGGAGGAGGAGGAGGAGGAGGAGGAGGAGAGGAGGCCGGAGGAGGAGGAGAGGGCTCGAGTCTGAGGAACATCAGTGAGAAACAGTACACCATCTACATCATGACGAGAGGAGGACAGTTCTCTGTGAGTGACGAGCTTTCACTTTAGATGTAACAGACTCCTCGCTCCGCTAAAGGTTCTCCGGAGAACGCTAACGGTTCTCTGGACACTTAGATCTCAGAGAATATCCTCTTTTTTCCTCTCCTGGTTCTGTTATTGTCCGTCTACATTTGGCCTAATACGCCGTCACAGAACACAGATCCAGAATAATATAGAATTACAGTTTGTGCAGGTTCTAATCTGTTCTGGTTCTATCTGAGCAGGTTCTGTCTGTTCAGGTTCTATTTGTGCAGGTTCTAATCTGTGCAGGTTCTTATCTGAGCAGGTTCTGTCTGTTCAGGTTCTATTTGTGCAGGTTCTAATCTGTGCAGGTTCTTATCTGAGCAGGTTCTGTCTGTTCTGGTTCTATCTGAGCAGGTTCTGAGGTGTTTCTTTCCTCTCAGACGCTGAACGGCTCTCTGACTCTGGAGTTGGTCAACGAGAAGTACTGGAAGGTGAGGAAGCCTCTGGAGCTCTTCTACGCTCCCACCAAGGAGCAGCAGCAGCAACCGGCACAGAAGTCTCCCCCCACACAGAGGGAGGGGTGAGGAGGAGGAGGGAGGGGTGAGGAGGGAGGAGGAGGAGGGAGGGGTGAGGAGGAGGAGAGATCCTCTCCTTCTGAAGCTGGAAGGTCACGGCTCATTATCAGCGTATCTTTTTTCCGGCATTAAGATTCGATTACATTTCTGAAGGATTTACATGGAAGAAGAAAAAAATATACACAAACCACAAAATCTCTTTTCTTTTGTGGTTAATAACCTTAATAAGCTTCATGTGAAGATAATAATCGTTATTATAAACCAACACTGTGGACGATGGAGCTGCAGATCTCAGACTTTGTCCTCTTGTTCCAGTGTGAACACGTTCTTACAGAACGAGGAGTCCTGATTCTTTCATCTCTGAACAGATTAAAACACAGAGGACCAGTTTCATTCAGGAGAACGAGTCCACTTTACTAACATTATGTTTTGGGTCCAAATTTACAATATTTATTAACATTTGTCGATTATAGAATATTAAGTTGTAATTTTGTTCTCTGGACTCGCTCTGCAGGTTTAAATCGCTTTCAGACTTCAGTGATTTGATTTGAATCCATTTATGAAATCTTTTGCATAATTTAATTTCTAAGAACGTGACTGAAGCTTCTAGTCAAACCTTTGATGTTTAACAAGGTTACACTTCTGTGACGTTCAGTCATTCCCGATTCCTTTTAAACTGCCTATCCCAGCATGCACTGGGGTAGGACAGTGACTGCATATTTTAATGGTTTTATTCCTTTAATGTGTAACTGAGTTTAAGTGTCCTCTGCATGAGTTCCTTTAACTGTCACAGCGTGTTTCCTCCAATAAGCCATAAGTCTCACGTCATGTTTGAAATCATTTCCGTGTGTGTGCACTTTATATTTCCTGCAGCCATAGAAGTTCTTAGCTTACCTCAGTCTCTATGAAATATCTGTATATTAACAATATTTCCCTTTTCTTCTGTCGCATAATTAAGCTGGTCAGCCATGCAGCACAATAAAACAATAAAAACACAGCTCTGCTCTTCTGGTTTGTTGTGAACGTGTTTTCTTACAAACAGAGTGAAGCAGCACAAACATGTTGAAACGGTGGCGTTTTATTGAAAACAAAGTGAAGCAGAGTTTACTTCTTCTTGGACACGCCGACGGTGCGACCGCGACGCCCGGTGGTCTTGGTGTGCTGACCGCGCACACGCAGACTGGAAGGAGAGAAGAAGAAGAAGACGGTTAACACAAGAACAATAATTCAGCTCAACATCATCGACCTGATAAACAGGTTTCATCACGTTTAGCGGTCGGTAGCATCTCAAAGAGGACGGTAACGCTAACGAGTCAGTTTAACGAGGACGCGCGGCGGCACAGACGCCACCGTAGACGGAACGTCTTACCCCCAGAAGTGCCGGAGACCCCGGTGAGCCCTGATCTTCTTCAGCCTCTCCAGATCTTCTCTCAGCTTGTTGTCCAGACCGTTAGCGAGGACCTGAAAACATTTAGTCACACGTGAAGAACGCAGCGGAACCTCGTTCATGTTCCGTTATTCGTCTGCTTCAAAACATCAAAGTAAAAACGGTCTGATAAATGTCTTTAAAGTTATTATTCAGTCACACATCTGTACACGTGAAGACTAACATCTGCTCATATAACTCAGCGTTCGATGTTTAATGTGACGTTATCCTAAAGACTCGATGGAGAAGGTTCTACATCAGTGCGACGGTGGTTTTGGGTCGACGTGTGCCTCAGTGGCGGTCTCCTACCTGGCTGTATTTGCCGTCCTTGACGTCCTTCTGCCTGTTGAGGAACCAGTCGGGGATTTTGTACTGGCGAGGGTTCTGCATGATGGTCACCACACGCTCAACCTGAAACACATCCACAGACTTTAAAACACACGACACACTGCAGCGTCTACGCAGTCTGGAGGCATTAAACGAGACGTCAGACCCCTCTACAGACCCCAGGCCCCTCACCTCATCATCAGACAGCTCTCCGGCCCGCTTGTTGAGGTCGATGTCGGCCTTCCTCAGGACGACGTGAGCGTAACGTCTGCCAACACCCTGACACGAGACAGACGTTAACAGTTATTATACAACAAGATGAACGTCTCAAAAGAAACTCTCAGATCAAGAATCACCCATCAGGTCCGGTCTCAAGACGGACAAACACAACGTTACAATACAGAATGAGTGCACGTCAAGACCTTTGCACACGGCCCCGTTCCGCTCCACGGGAGACCTCGCTCACCTTGATGGCGGTGATGGCGAAGGCGATCTTCCTCCTGCCATCGATGTTCGTGTTGAGAACACGGAGAATGTGCTGGAACTTCTCAGGAATGACCAGAGACTGAAGACACAGAACAATAAACACGTCAGCTGTGGGTGAAAACACCTGCATTTATAATGTAGATGTTGGTGTTACAGTAGGGAAAGAATGCACATCTGGATCCTCTGGGAAAGACTAAATCTAGAAGCATCAAAAGCTGCTGAAAACCAAAGCTTAAGAGATCTAGAGCTTCAGTTAGTAACATTACAGGGAAACATGCTACTACTGGTGCTGCCAGTGTAACACCAGAGTTCAGCCTAAATTAATGCTCACACGTGATATTTACTCTCCAACACGTGTCTTACAAAAGGTTTTTGGGTCTTATTAGTAGTTAAAGTGGGTCAAATACTTTAAAGTACAGAATCTGTGCATCTGCAGCTAACATTTTTGGCTCCTGTTAGCACAGCTACTGGAGCTGTTGCTAAGCTAACTCAACAAACTAAGAGCACTTTAAAAACGACTCAGACAAACTTCACTAAACCGAAACCCGGAGCTGCTCAGCTCTTCAACTGACCCGGCTGCACGTGAGTCTTCACCGGCGTAACGTGCCCCCAGCCTGGTGCTGTGAGCTCAACATGCTAACACTTTGGAAAGTATGAAGCTAGTTAGCTGTAGACCGTCCATACACCTCAGCTCAGCACCGACAGTAAACGGCGTTAATATGCTTCATTTCGGACTAATATCCCAACAATTCAACATCCATCCGCTTGCACAAACTGTACAGAATTTATTTAATGTTAAACAATAATAAAAAAGACAGATCAGCGCTAGATGATTAAAGATTTCAAACCTATATCGGGTTGACAGAAAATGTACTCACCATCTTGGAAGTAGGTTCCGAGCGAAGAGGAAGCCGCTAAATTCTCGCGAGAGTTTGAATGTTATCGTTGAGCGGAAGTCAGTCCATCACTTTTAATCTATCCGACGATAAAATAAAAATGTTTAACACCGGTTCAATTAAACAAGCAATTATAATTGCAACGTTAACGTAGTCACACAAAAATAAATATGAACTATTTTGCGTTTATTTGTCTCACTTAATCTAACGTCACATTAATAGCTTGTTCTTAAACTCAACGAGGCTTCTTCGTTATTGGTGAGGCGGAACCTTTCTTTCTTTTCTTTATAACGTCAGTGTAAATTGGCCGTAATGGCGGAGGTAGCTGCTGCAGCCGTCGGAGCTGTTCTCCATGTAAACACAGCTGGAAACACGACGGACATGATGGCGTATTTCCACGACGAGGTGACGTCTGAGTACTTGTGTTTAAATCTTCAATTGTAGTGAACGAATATTAAAATACTCAACTGTTTATGCGCTCTTTTAATAGCCTGCATCCTGTTAGCATTCAACAACAAGAGGCTGACTGTCAATGAGCTGCAACTTTACATGAAAATAACAATAATAATTTACAGTAAATAAAGTATTTCAAAATTGTGTGTTTTAACCAATATATCCATGTAGCTGGAAGTTAATGTAGCTGTTAGCATCCTGTGAAAACACTGAGCAGCTCAGTGACTTCCTGAATGTAACACAGTTCAACGTCACTGGTGTTTATCATCATAATAATATGATTATAATATGATAATAATTATTACCATATCATAAGAAAACATCATCTTGAACTCTTAGAAATTAAAAGAAAAAACTATTTAGTTGAACTTAAATTAAATGAGTCAATTTATTAGACATTAAACATTAAACTGAATACACTTCAGAGAGTAGTTTTCCTCTCCATCAGTCAGGTTTTCATGTGTTAAAAAGTGATTTATATTGAAATGATTCCTGAGCTGAACATTGAGCCTCGTTGTGTCCCGTTACTTCCTTTACTCGTACGTGTTGAAGACGTTTTATTAATAATGTCTCTTCTTTCTTCTAGAACGCTGATGGAGAAACGACAAACCTGAACCTCGGAGAACTGGACCTCACGACGGACGAGTTCATCCTGGATGAAGTGGATAGTAAGTTCATTCAAATGTGTTTCAAACGGCATCAGGAGCTCGAGGAGGAGATCATCCGTCTCATGTCTGTCAGCAGCTACACTTTATATTTATACTAAATACTATGATTTACTTTACTGTGATTGCTGTTGTGTTCTATCTCTGTTCATTCTGTTATTCTGTTGTAATCTTAATGACACTCATTTCATCACATGTGACAGAAAGTTCTTTTGTTGAAGTTCTGTGTTGTGCAGAATTTGTGTGTGATTAGTTGTGAACGTTGTTCCTCTGCGTCTCCTGCAGTTCACATCCAGGCCAACCTGGAGGACGACCTCGTGAAGGAGGCGCTCAAAACGGTGAGAGAACATCCTGACGCGTCACGTTTGACCGGCAGCGTTTAACAAAGTTATAGTGTTGTTCTAGATCATTGTTCTATTGAATGTGACGATGACTCTGGTCTCCTCTGTGTTCAGGGCGTAGACCTGAGGCAGTACTCTAAACAGGTGGAGTCAGAGCTGCAGAGGATCGAACAGGCCTCCATCAAAGACTGTATCCTTCAGTCTGAACGTCTCCATGATGGACATTAGTCTCCTTACAGATACCATCTTAACTTAGGCTTCAAAGAATATTACATCATATATATTATTAATATAATATCTTGCTATGACAGAAGCACCAGTCATGTCCTCTCTCTCTCTCTCTCTCTCTCTCTGAGTTCAAAGCCATGTTGGTTCTGCATCTACTTTAAACATGTTGTGAATATTTTCCTGACCGTTCGCCCGTCAGACATCAAGGAGAGTCAGAACATCGCTCTGCTGCACAACCAGATCACCGCCTGTGACTCCATACTGGAGGTAAGACCAGACCACCTCGTGGTCTACGCCGTGATTGACAGGTCTCTGCCCGAGATCAGGGCGTTTTGGCCCCTCCCCCACCTTGTTCGGAACATCGTGTGTTAAAGCTGAGTGCTTCGTGTGTTACAGCTGCATTCTCTCTAGTGTCCACCAGGGGGCGACTCCTCTGGTTGTATAGAAGTCTATGAGAAAATGACTCTACTTCTCTCTTGATTTATTACCTCAGTAAACATTGTAAACATGAGTTTATGGTCTCAATCTCTAGTTTCAAGTCTTCTTCAATACAGCATGATGTTCATTTAGTAAATGATGGTCCATTTAGAGTCAAACAGACCATAAAGCAAATGTTGTCTGGATGGTAAATAACACATTTTTATTTATGTTAACGAGACTTTATGTTACACTCAAAACCAACACTTCACAGAAGCAACAAGCAAAGAGCCAAGTTATTTTATTTAGAGTAAAATGTTTGAGTTCTCTTCTCCGTCAGCGTATGGAGGGCATGCTGAGCGGCTTCCAGAGCGACCTGTCCTCCATCAGCAGCGAGATCCAGACGCTGCAGCAGCAGTCGGTCAGCATGAACGTGCGGCTGAAGAACAGGCAGGCGGTACGCAGCCACCTCAGCCAGCTGGTGGACGAGCTGGTGGTGCCCGGAGCCATGATCTCGTGAGTGGGACGGCTCCGCATCCGCTGTAGACGACCGTCAAATGTCTCTTTTGTTTTTTGTTTTTTTTGTGGCGTCTGACGTTGTCCTCCGTGTCCACGCAGCACCATCCTGGACAGTCCCGTGACGGAGCAGGAGTTCCTGGAGCAGCTTCACGAGCTCAACAACAAGATCAACTTCGCCAAAGAGCTGAGCTTCAGAGAGACGCTGGCCTGCACGGACATCCAGGACATCGTGGACCGCCTCAAGCTCAAGGTTCACCAGAATACCCGAGCACACATCCCACAATATTCACTTCACGACGATGTCGGACCAAGAAAAGCAGCAAATCCTCACAGCTGAGGACTGTCACAGTGTTTGTATTTCTGCTTGAAACGATGATCGATTATTAAAATAGTTCAGATGAACTTTCTGTCGACTGATTAATCGACTTATTGTTGCAACTCTGCCAGTTAAAAAGTCATAAGTCATGAAAAACACGTGAAAATGTAATATTCTAAATATTCTGCAGATCTTTTCTTTTTCTATTTTCCTCGTCGTCCTTTTTAGTAAATAACTTTTCTCGCTGACGTGAAACTTTATATATTCTAGATATAATTATTTATTCCTTCCTCTTCAGGCCGTGTCAAAGATCCGAGAGTTCATTCTGCAGAAGATTTACTCGTTCAGGAAGCCGATGACGAACTACCAGATCCCCCAGAACACCCTGCTGAAGTACAGGTGAGCGCTGCATGTTTCTATTAATAAATGAGTGTGTGAGTGATGTGTGAACCTTCAGCACATAGAGAGGAGTGAACGTGTAACGTTTGGTGTGTGTAAGAGCTGCTGAAGGAGATTTATCATCAGAGTCTGAGAACAAACTCATTGAGAGAAAACGTCCTTTAAAGAGACGTTTAGTTCATTACAGACATTTAGAGACTCTACAGGTGAAGAGGTGAACACATGAACTCATAGAGATCACCATGAAGCTTCACCACTTCATCACTCACACTAAGAGGAGGATTTAATGTCTTACAATTAAATATGCAAATGAGGCATTATGTAATGGTAACTTTTGGTGAATTTAGGAGAAATCTACAGACGTAAACAGACAAAGAAGTAAAATAAATGTTTTATTTCCTCGAGTCTGAAAGACGATGAGTTCTAGAAGAAGAACAGACTTGAAGTGAGGTTGCCTGAGTCAGTGAATCAGCTTCTGCTCTTCATTTCAATTCTTTATTGAAGGTTTTTATCATTTATTCACAGTTTAAACTGCCTTTGAGTCTCACACTGAAACCCACACACACTCAGTGGAACCTTCTGCTCTCTGACCGCCGTAGATTCTTCTATCAGTTCCTTCTGGCCAACGAGAGAACGGTGGCGAAGGAGATCCGAGACGAGTACGTGGACACCATGAGCAAGATCTACTACAGCTACTTCAAGTCCTACAGCGGCCGGCTGCTCAAAGTGCAGGTTCGGTTCAGTTTCATCCGTCGAGCGACAGCTTTCAAAGTCCTTTAGTTCCTTCAGAAAAGCCTTCACGAGCTTCTTTAACCAGACGATTCTCCGTCCTGCAGTACGAGGAGGTGGCAGACAAAGACGACCTGATGGGAGTAGAAGACACAGCCAAGAAAGATATCCTTCAACCTGTGTGTGTGTGTGTGTGTCTGTCTGCCTGTCTGCCTGTCGAACAGTGGACGAGTTAGCCTCACGTGGTTTCACAACCCTTCTGTCCTCTTCAGAGTGAAGAGACTTAAAGACATGAACATGATAAAACTACAACAGAGACGATCCATGTGACAGAAATGAATCTGTGACCTTGTATGAAGAAGGTGGATCCAAATCAAGCGGAGAACGTTAGACGGACGAGCGGAGAGTCCTGATTGGAGTATTAATGCGTTGATAACGTGGATCAGGCAGGAAGGGGCGTGTCCATTTAAAAAGGCCCAAACACAGAAGAACACGTCTATGAAGCGGTTTGATTTTAGAGCCGCTGCAGTGTCCGTTTGTAACAGGAAGTATTTTATACTTTATTAAAGAAATATTTAATCAAACAGATCCTGTTTCAAAGATTAAGATAAAAACACTTTTTCCTAAAACACTGCTGCTCATTTTGATGCGTTTCTATAAATAACCTTTATTATTATTATCAGTCACACAAGATACGTTTCTAGATTGAACCTTCGTTTCACGACACAATAACCAACAATCTAGCGTTAACGATTACAATCAAACAGACAATTAGGATTTTCTGCAGACCGTTTGTAAGAACAGAGCTTCAGGAGTCCAGACTTCCTGTTCCGTCATCAGTGTGGATCGTCTCACAGCGTTCGTGGAGCTCCTTGACTTCCTGCTGCAGGTTTCTTCTCTAAACCGTCTCTGAAGAGCAGGAACACCATCTTCACCGTGGGCCAGAGGGGGGCCATCCTGAGTCCTGCTGACCTGGAGGGGCCCATCCTGGTCCCCCATACGGCCCAGAGAGGAGACAGCCGGGTGAGGTTCACTTCAAGTCCTCATCGCTGGCTGGATAACTTCTTATTCTTTAAAGATAATAATTATCCATCATGATTTCCGTTTAAACTCTCGTGATATTAAACCACAGAACACGGCAGTTAACACGCGTAGTCTGAGTGTATATACCGACACAAACGTGTAGCTCCTCTCCTAAACGTGTACGGATGTGTTGATCATCTCTGACCTCTTGTGGCGTCTTGTAGGAACTCAGAATTGTAGTTTTTTTGTGATTGAGACTGATCATCAGCGGTGTTTCTGTCCTCCAGTACCCCTACGAGACGCTGTTCCGCAGCCAGCACTACGCTCTGCTGGACAACGGCTGCAGGGAGTTCCTCTTCCTCTCCGACTTCTTCATGGTGACGGGAAACTCCGCCCTCGACCTCTTCAACAGCATCATGGGGAAAACTCTCAGCATGTTCCTGGTACTCTCGGAGCCTCGTTGTTCAAGCTTTAGGTCCGCGGATGGTTTTCGTTCTGAGGCGTCATGTTTGTCTTGTCTGTGCTCCGTCCCCGCAGAAGAGCATGTCCGCCTACGTGTCCGACTGCTACGACAGCATCGCCGTCTTCCTCTGCATCCACATCATCCTCCGGTTCAGAGCCATCACCGCCAAGAGGACCATCCCGGCCCTCGACAAGTCAGTGTCCCAGTAGAGACCAGCTCGTGGTTCAAGGGTCCAACAGAAGACCAGATTCAAGATTTAAAAATCAGGATTCAGGATCATTTGATCACTGACACTGAATGACAACTCTTTGAGTGATGCAGTCTGACGTCACTTTCTTCCGTTTTAATGTTGTTTTAAAACCTTTTTTTCTGTTATTTGTGTTTTTATTTGGCGATTGTGAGGAATGTAAAGCCAGCATCGTGGCCAGGACCTGAAAAGAGATTTAAACACTTAATGTGATTCTCTTGTTGACGTATAGGAAATAAGAAAATACATTTTAAAGAGCTGCATTGGTGATGAAGGTGTGAGTGAGTCTTCCTCACCGGTGTGCTCAGGTACTGGGAGGCGGTGCTGGAGCTGCTGTGGCCGAGGTTTGAGCTGATCCTCGAGATGAACATCCACAGCATCCGAAACACAGACCCTCAGAGACTGGGAGTGCTGGACACCAGACCCCACTACGTAGGTCTACACGCACGCACGCACACACACACACACACACACACACACACACACACACACACACACACACACACACACACACACACACACAGCAGCGTGTTTCAGTGTGTTTGTTGATTTATTTTTAAGATCACCCGTCGCTACGCAGAGTTCTCGTCGGCCATCGTCAGCATCAACCAGACGTTTCCCAACGAGAGGACCAACACTCTGCTGGGACAGCTGCTGGTAACACACACACACACACACACACACACACACACACACACACACACACACACACACACACACACACACACACACACACACACACACAGAAGGAGGCAGCAGTAGACCAGCTATATGTGTCCTGAGAGGTTAAATCACTGTTTGTATGAAAGGAGTCTCTGTAGAGAGGAGAGATAACAGCCTCAGTTCTCTCTTTGTTCATCATATTTTATGTGTTTATATCTTTTCCTATTCTTCTTTGACTAGTTTATTGTGAATAAAGCGTTTGTGATTCTCTGTTTGTCTCCAGGTGGAGGTGGAGAACTTCGTGCTGAAGATGGCGGCAGAGTTTCCCTCCAGAAGAGACCAGCTCATCTTCCTCATGAACAACTACGACATGATGCTCAGCGTCCTCATGGTGAGCGGCTGCTGCTCGTAGAGTCGCTCTGTCGTTACCATGACGTTTCTCGTCTCTCTCATCTGGAGACGTAGATCTACATCTCTCTCATCTAGAGACGTAGATCTACATCTCTCTCATCTAGAGACGTAGATCTACATCTCTCTCATCTAAAGACACACACTGCTTGTTGTTCCCTGTTTGTCCAGGAGAGGGCAGCAGATGACAGTAAAGAGGTGGAAGGTTTCCAACAGCTGCTGCTGGCCAGGACGCAGGTAAACATCACTGAGGCATTCTGGGAAACCTGAAGCCCTGTTTCACTCCCTTCATTCTCCTGCGTCCTCTTTGTGTTTAAAGCTTTTATTTTGACACGCTTGCAGGTAAATTAGAATCTTGTAGACTCTAGAAACAGACCGAGGTATGTTTTAAGTTACGTAACAGAGGAACAGGATTGCGTAACATGACATTTTTCCCTCTCAGTCAAAACAGGAACAACAGTTGTAGTTTGGTGATGTGGTGGAGCAGCGTGGCATCATGGGAGTTGTTGTCTTCGTTGCAGTCGTTAGGATTCCTTCAGTGTTCAGGAGGTTTTTTACCACAGATGTGATTAGAACACTGAATAAAATCAGCTTCACGTTGAATAAAATCCTTCATCCGGTTAAAATATAGAGTTCAAAATAATACAAAGATATGAAATAATACGGCTTAAAACTGATTAAAATGTAAATACACAACATATAAAACACAGCGCTGACATTTTAATGTGTAAAAGATACAGAGTATACTTTTAAAGATGCTTTTTGGGAGCACTTTATCCCTCAGAACCTTAACTTTAAAACTTTCCTTTTATTTAAATATATGAATAAATATTATTCAGCCTGACTCACTGAAAGTTAACTTTTCTTGTAATTCTGAAGTAAATTGGATTAAAGTCTGAAATCTTGTCTTTTTTCGCATTTAAATAAAACTGAATGACGCTCACTGTTATGTTGTGATGTTTAACCCTCTTCCTCCTCCTCCTCCTCTTCCTCCTGCAGGAGTTCATCGAGGAGATTCTGTCCTCCCCCTTCGGAGGGATGATCTCGTTCGTGAAGGAGGCCGAGGCTTTGATGGAGAAAGGTCAGCTGGACCGACTAAAGAACGACGAAGGTGAGAAGACGAGCCAAAGAACCAGTATTCTTCTTATTGTGAAAGGAACATTAGAGACAGGAAGTCCTCTTTGAAACACCGACACGCTGACTCAGCGTGAGGAGGAGTCTTTCACTTCACGCTTCAGTTTTGTTTTACAGACTAAAGAACGTCCGTCATTCATCTCTGTTTCATTTCTCAATCTCTGCCTCATTCAGCTTCACATCCTTTTGTGTGACTTCTCACTGTGTGTGTGTGTGTGTGTGTGTGTGTGTGTGTGTGTGTGTGTGTGTGTGTGTGTGTGTGTGTGTGTGTGTGTGTGTGTGTGTGTGTGTGTGTGTGTGTGTGTGTGTGTGTGTGTGTTGCAGCTCGTATCACGCAGCTGGTTCGGGGGTTTTCCAGCACGTGGAAACAGTCGGTGGAGTCGATGAGTCAGGACGTCATGAGGTCCTTCACCAACTTCAAAAACGGGACCAGCATCATCCAGGTGAGATCCAGAAGCTTTGCACCTTCTCAGGGTGATTTCTTCATAATTCAGTCCAACAAACGACATCAAATCCTCACATTTCACAACCTGAAACTAGTAAACCTTTAATTCTGTGTTGGTAAATAAATCCCCTAATTACTTAGATTATTGGTTTGAATTGGTAAAGTCCGGGTGTCGCACTCTCATTAGTTAGATATTCATATTAATGTGTGAGAGGAAGCGAGTGGTGCAATAACTCCCGGAGCTTCCGCTTCCTGTTTGTGCTGCAGGGCGCCCTGACCCAGCTGATCCAGTACTACCACGGCTTCCACAAGATCCTCAACCAGCCCACGTTCCGCAGCCTGGCCGTCCGCTCGGAGCTCATCAACCTGCACCACCTCATGGTGGAGGTGAAGAAGCACAAACCCAACTTCTAACGGGACACACACACCTGGAAGCCTTCCAGTACCTGTACATTCATTAAGTCGCATCATAGATCAGTTAACCAAGTCACTGAATGTTTTATTCCACTTTGTCTAAACATGCGAGATACAAAAAGATAACTGTGATAACGATACAGCTACTGCTTCTCTGTAAAAAACAGATTTTATTAAATAATCAGAGTTCGATTTGAAGTTATGATCCTGAAGATTTCAGTCCTGGTGTGTTTTGAAGCAGTTAACTTAAACAGCACAGGACTGGCGGACTCCGCCACCAACAGTGAGGAGTACGATGCAGGAGGAACGGGCCGACCATCAATAATGATGAAGATCTGAAGGATTGTGACTTTTAAACAAATCAAAACTCTGAAATACTGAATAGAAAATGTGTCTTTCATCATGAAACACTTGAACAGACGTTTGTTTTTTTTCTTTGTTTTTATTTAATCTGCATTAATAAATCGTACGCTGATGAGATTTGCTTTGTAACATTTATAACGCTGCACTAGTGAGAAGCTCTCGCAAACATTTTTACTTGAAACAAAAGCGTCGTTTTGTGAGACTGAAGGACGAAGCTGCTGATGTTGTGATTGTTTCCTCGTGTCTTGAAGAAGACGACATGTCTTCGTCAGTGTCTGACTATAAACAAGTATACCGTTTACTGTTTACTGTAGTTTTTTAATCAAACAGGAGGAAGTTGTGCATTTGTTTCGGGACTATTTTCATCGGCGGATGAATCCACATTTGGCGCTTTAGAGAGTATTTGAAACAGAGTGAATGTTGGGAGTCGTTGGTCCGTCGGTGCAGAGTTCACCGTGTTTCTTTGGGTTTGTGAGGATCAGTGTGAGAAGTTTAACAATGAAGAAATGGAAACAGGACACCATTGTGTTTGCTTGTTTTATTCTCATTTATTTATTTATTAGAATGTAGTTAGAGTTGTATTTAAAACACAGAAACGTATCATCATTTTAACACAATTATATGATATAAGTCTCATCTCAACAATCAACACCAAGTAACCAAGTTACTTTAGACGATAATCATCAAATAGATTCTCATTGAAATGAAAGAAACTCGTTGATGTCAAAGACAGTAAATGAATCTAGTTGGTTAAAATCTGCAGAAACACCATTCTGATAGTTGAATATATAACATTAAGTGTGAATTGATCTGTATAGACATGAAGTAACCTTTAATTTAACGCAGAACATTAATTACATCTTAATAGGAGACACACGTACACGCGCATACACACACACGTGTGTGTATGCGCATATGTATGTAAATGTTTGCATAGGTATGTGCGTATACATACGCACATACCTATGCAAACACATACGCACATAAATGCATGCATGCATACATACACGCATACATACACATACATGCATACGTACACATGCATACATACGCACATACATAGGCATATAAATGCATGCATACATGCGTATGCACATACATATGTATGTGCATACGCATGTATGCCTGTATGTGCGTAATACATACATACATGCATACAGATTTATTTACAGTATCAGATTCATCGAACACAATGTTGTTCAAATTTTTAAACTTTGACTTGTTAATACTTGAAAACCTTCAGTCCTTCATTCTGTGTTCTTAGTTATTCGTCATGAATTCATAGTGAATCTACATTCATGAAACAGTCCCTCACATATCACTCCATTCAAACATATTGTGTTTGTACACTTTAGATACAGAATGTCATTAATAAGCGTTAGAGCTGCTGGTTGGTGCGTTTCTGAACTTCACTTAAAGCCAGGCTAGGTGTTTCCCTCTGCTTCCAGTGTTTGTGCTAAGCTAGGCTAACCACATCATGACTCTAGCTTCATATTTAACAGACAGATATGTCAGTGGTGTCATCTAACTCTCAAATAACTAAATAAGCATATTTCCAAAAATGTAGAATTTGTCTTTAAAAACTAAAGTTTGAAAATCAGTTAACTTTATCTTTGTAGACGTCGGAGTGTTAAACAAACAAACAAAACTTTTCTTCACTTAAATCACATCTCGCACACTCCGTCACTCTCTCTTAACTTACAGTCAACTCAAATTCAAACACCTGGCTCATCAGAAACACTACGCTAATGTTCAGAAACACTACGCTAATGTTCAGAAACACTACGCTAATGTTCAGAAACACTACGCTAATGTTCAGAAACACTACGCTAATGTTCAGAAACACTACGCTAATGTTCAGAAACACTACACTGATGTTCAGAAACACTACGCTAATGTTCAGAAACACTACACTGATGTTCAGGTGTGCGTGCGTGCGTGCGTGCGTGCGCATACTGTGCACTTAATTTGCAGAGAGAATTGTAATCAGAGGAGATGAATAATTTGGAAACTCGTGACGAGAACAGAGAAGACGAGAAGAGCCGAACAGCTGCTTTTGACAGCGTCATCTGGAAGACATGCGGGTGGAGACGAGAGGGTTACTCCAGGTCAAGTTTCTTTATTTCTTTTTAAAAACACTTTTATTTTAACGTGAACCGTCGTCCGGTTCCTGTGCCAGAATATAAAACGGTGTTTTCTCTCACCTGTCGGTGCTCGTTTATCCAGAACCTGGTGGAGTTTGAGAGCTGTGGAGTTTTCTGTGAAACGGGGAAACAGTTAACGTCGGTTGGTATAATTCAATATTTAAACAGGCTTGAGGGAAGATTATATATATCTTAAACGTGGACACACGGGGGAAAATGTACAACAGGAATAAAGGCTTCCAATCCCGATGCTTTATATGATAAATATTGAGTTGATTGTTTGAGTTATGGAGAAGAGGTATACGTCTTATTTCTTTCTGCTCCTTTTCTCACACATTCATCTCCATGAATCCCACTACTGAATGACAGTATGACAGTATGTTTCCTCTGCTAAAGGAGCTCATATCCAACACAACTAAGTGTGTTTGAAATCTCCTCAGTGGACTTTAAACGAGCAGACTTTTCCGTAGCTTTAATGTACGAATGCCTCCATGTTGAGCAGCGAGAGAACACTTTGACTTCACAGCTAAAACTCTGGACCAAGAATCCCTAAACACCCAAAGATCATCACTCCACAGAGGAGACGGAGCCCTCACCTTCCACGGAGAGCTGCACGGTGCTGACGGCGAGGCCGTGCTCGTCCACGACTTTGTAGATTCCTTCGTCCGAGCTCTGCAGGTTCCTCATCATCAGCTGCTCGCTGGCCGGATGTTTCCGCAGACGCTGCTCGCCGTGTTCGTCCTCCCTCATCCACAGGACCGACCACTCCGAGCTGTTCCTGTGGAGCGAAGGTCAGAAGCTGTTTGAACATCATCACAACGTTTCATCCAATCCCGCTGGAAGTTCATACAGTCAACAAAAGGGATGAAAGCCTGACTCATGCAGCTTCCTGTTGTCTCTGAAACGAGCAGTTTGATGTGTTTTAATATGACGTCGGATACAAACTAACCGTAAACACCCGCAGCTCAATTACAGAATGAGATCTTTGGAAAGTTCTCCCACATCGTTTTCATTGTTTCCAGAACCCACATGATCCGGCCTCTATTTAGCATTTCTTCTGTTTTGAAAGCAGACTTCATCGGGTGATTCATAACTTCACCAGCAGCCTGTGATCCGGGTCGCTTTGATGCAAACTGTCATTTCGTAGGAGTTGTTGTTTTGGGGGAAAAGAACAATCGGAGTGGGCGGCCGAGACGAGAAGAGGAGGAGAGAAGAGGAGGAGAGAAGAGGAGGAGAGAAGAAGAGGAGGGTATTCGTGATTAAAGGTTGGGCTCACCTGTCCTGGAAGACGACTCTCGCAGAGTGACGGGTGTAGAGGTCCAGGACTAAGTCCTCACCTGGACCTCGAGACTGGAAGGATTTGTGGTCTGAGAGGGAAAAATAAAACCAAAAGATTACAGAAATATCTCCGAAAATCTGATTATTTTGCATTAAAGTTCTTAATTCAATGAGAAAGTACTGAGCACTTTTTAATTGTCAAGTATTTAAGTATACAAAACAATGAGGTTGTTATAAAGTACATCATTCGGGTTTATTATAGAGTTAAATGATGATGAAGGGACACGAGGTGAGATAGAAACAGAAGTAGAGTCGATGGAAACACGAGAGAAGAAAGGAAAGAATAAATGATGAGAATCAACGACATGAGAAGAAAGAGAGAATAATTCAGCTAAAACCAAAGAATGAGAAAAAGAATGACAGGAAAAGGAAACATGAGAGAACAATAGAGTCTAAACTAAGAGAACAATAGAATCAAACAGTTGGAGGCGCTGACCGAACACGGACAGCTTGACGCTCTGAATGAAGACCTTGGTCTTCGTGTCCGTCTTCCCGTCCACCACCATGAAGCTCTCGTATCGCCCCGTGTCTGTGATCTGGACGTCGCTGATGATCAGAGAACAGTTCCCGGACCCCAGCTTCTCCTCGGGAACCTCCACACGGCCCTCGAACTCCTCCGCCTCCCACTTGTCCTTCCCGTGCATCTCGAACACGGTGTCGGCCGGCGTGGCCCACTGGACGTGGCAGGCCGACGGGGCCAACGCCAGGCGCTGCTTCCAGCTGCAGGGAAGGACCGCCCGGTTCCCCACCTTGGAGGTGACGGAGAGCAAGCGGGAGGACGAGGAAGAGGAGTCTGGAGGAAGGAGAGACGGAGGAAACACCTTCTCAAACCACAACTCGTCAAACACGGCAGCTTCTTCAGAGTCCTAGCGTCACATATCTCAAAATAAACTTCTGTTTTCACAGGAAAAAACAACAAAAGTGCTGAGTCAGCGTTAGGAAAAGCTCGTGGTTTGGGTTCAAATAAGTACGTTTGTTGCGTAGTTTAGTCTTTAACATGCGTAACGTGACTAATGACTTACGTTTAGTACGTTTTCAGTTCTCGGGGTTTCTGCTCTTCTTAGTTACAGAATGTGACTTTACAGGAAGAATTACATCTTCAGTCCTTCATAGTGCGACGCTGAGCTCGTGCCGTGTTCTCTCAGGTCCTAAAGGTCAACTGAGCGGACCTGAAGGTCAGCGACCGGGTCACAAACGAAAATGTGATTTCTCTTTTAACACCAGTTTAACATGAATCAGAAACGGTGCGTCACAATAAACCGTGCAGTAGTATGAGACGTCATTAAAGAATAAAGATGTGAAACATGATTAAACAGGTGTGTTATTAAAGTGGATGATCTGAAACGTGAACGGTCCGCTGCTGTGCGACTGACGCTCTGTGATTCTCAGGTGTTGGAGTGAGAACTAAACAACGGTTCATCTTCTGAGGACACAGAACTATAATTTAAACGTCGCTGTGATTTATGTGTTCATCCCATAATGATACTCACCAACTAAACCGCCAACCAGGAAGCCGTGTAGAAACACGAAAACCCTGAAAAACAAGATCACACAAACATAACAAGTCAATATGTTTGTTAAGGAAACGATCAAATAAATCAGCTTCTCTCATCAGTGAAAGATTATTCTCATTCTCAGAGTTTTATTATATAAAAGATAAGAAAACAATAAGAATTCCATCTGAATGATTCAGAAAAACAAACGGACATTATTGAAATGTGAATCTTTATTCAGTGTGGGCGGAGTCACAGCAGCGTCCCCACTCAGATCTTTCATAATTATTAAATATGTTTTCAATATAGAAGCTGTTTACATAATACGTCTGGATAGGACTGAGTATGTTTGTTAAAAACAGAATAAAATATTAAAATATCATATGAAACCATGAGACAGGGAGGATTGAGAAATCCTTATTTTATTTAATATAATTTATTTTATTTATTTTAATTATTTTATTTATTTTATTTATTTTATTTATTTTATTTATTTTATTTATTTTAATTATTTTATTTATTTATTTTATTTTCATGTATATCGTGGAGCTGAATGAACTTTACTTTGTGTGTTTGTGTGCTTTGGTATTATTCGGTTATGAAACTGAAGCATCAGTTTCACGTCTCACTAAGTTTCGTTTTCTTCAAAAACGAAACGCGCCTCGCGCTCCTCTCTGCAGCGCGCGCTGACCTGCTGAAGAGAATCTGATTACAATGAATGAAATAAACTGATGTTTTCATCCTGCAGCCTGTCACTTTGTTCATATTTAATGAAACAACAGCTTGTTCTTCGTGAACATATGAGGAATAATTCATAAACATAAAAACATCAGATCTGAAAATCCCTGTAAAGGAAGCTTTTAGTTTTCAAAGTAAAGTGTCGTGTTTCTTACCAGTTTCTCTTCGTGACGGTCTTCATGATTTCTGCTGTTTGGACACTTAGCTCAGTCCTCTTCAGTCCTCTTCAGTCCTTCTCTCCTCTTCTGTCTCCACGCTGTCTGAAGTCTGTTGACACGAAAGCTCTGAGGTCACTATTCAACAGCTGAGCGACACTTCCGGTAAGCGATGTAAGAAAATAAAAGCTGAGTTAGAAACTAACTGTTGATAAAGTTTCTGTTTAGTGATATAAAACAATAAACTGTAAACTATATATATATATAATAACAATCAGAAACTTAGAACTAAAGCTGTCTGACCAATCATTTGAGGCTTTTATTTACTTTATGATATTTGACTTAAATTGTATTCTTGTTGTTTTGTGGTTTTGTAAAGTGCTTTACAAATAAATATGATTATTTTAAACTAAACAATAGACTGTAGCATCTATGATTGATACTGATATAAACAATATATCATAAGAATCACAAACTTAGAACTAAAGCTCTGAGGCTTTTATTTCTTTTATTTATTATTTTACTATTTTTGTACTATTTTATTATTTGTTATTTTACTTATGATTTATTTTGGTTCAGTTAATGTTTTCATCAAGTTTTTTTGAAATATGTTTTTATTTGTGTTAGTTTTAAATATTTGTGTAACTTATTTTTCTTTTGAAGTACTTAATATGATTATATCTTAATTAGTCTACAAGAGAATGAAGATAGATATTTAACTTGTTCACTATGCTGGGATTGTTAAACCAACGAGGAGCGGTCGGGCTTTTATTTTGAAGCTCTTCCTGGTTATATAAAGTAAACATATCAATTGACAGATTTCTGCAGAAACGAAACGTACCGGCTGCAGATTATTCACTGACTGAGTGAGTGAGTGAGTGCTTAGTGGAAAATCTTCATCCTTCCGTTTTCTGCACACATTCACATGTTGGTGGTCTCAACTGTCTCCAGTCCTGCTGCTCAATAAAGTCCCCGCTCACTTCCTCCCACTGAACTCACTGTTCTCTCTCTAATGAACCAACCAGTCCTCGTGCACTAAAGCTGGAGGATCGTATGAATGATGGCAGGTGTCACACGGATCCTCACTTTCATGTGTAAGTTATTGATTGTTTCATGTTTAATGGCTGAAGGACGTTTGAGATGAGAGGAGGCTTCATTTGGAAGTTATTGTTGTTGTTGTTTTCATATTATTTCTGGGTTGTTTATTTTGTGCACGCTCATGATACTCAGCTGATGAATCAGGTGTTTGTGGTGAAGTCACACCTTCTCAACATGAAACTCAAAACTAAACTGAAAGAGCTGTGCAGGTCCGAGCATCTGACCTCTAGTTTCTGTCCTCTGGGGTTCATGCAGACTGGTGTTCTAGGGTCAGGTGGTCTCGAGGGTTCATGCAGACTGGTGTTCTAGGGTCAGGTGGTCTCGAGGGTTCATGCAGACTGGTGTTCTAGGGTCAGATGGTCTCGAGGGTTCATGCAGACTGGTGTTCTAGGGTCAGGTGGTCTCAAGGGTTCATGCAGACTGGTGTTCTAGGGTCAGGTGGTCTCGAGGGTTCATGCAGACTGGTGTTCTAGGGTCAGATGGTCTCGAGGTGCTCCCACCTCGGGGTTCACTGGGATTTAAATGCAGCTCGTGGGCATCAAACCACAGTCTGACCCTCTCAGTCCTGGTTCTGGTTCTCCCGTGCCTCCCTTCCCTCCAGTGGGTCCAGCAATACGTCCTGGGTCTCCAGCAGCGTGGTGTCGGAGGTTCTGGTGAACCTGCATGAGTTCATCTGGTTTCACCAGAATCCGACCCGGTGGCTCCGATGACGAGCATCAAGAATAGCTCTATAGAAACAGACCATCTTCTCTCTGATGGTCTCTCTACTGATGGAGGTCTGATAGAGGACCAGGACTACACTGAGACTGGTTCAGAACCAGTTAACAGTTGCTTACTGTCACTTTAAAGAAAAATCACCGAACTAGAGGCTTCAAAACATCAGACCACAAACCAATGAGTGACGTCACCACGATACGTCCACTTCTTATAAACAGTCTGTGGTTAAACCACCGCGTGTCTCCATCGTCTCCATTGGTCTAAAATGTAATTGTATATTGTTGCATTGAGACTAAGAGGCACAAACCAGACCAACAGGACACTTTGTACACGGACGCCATCTTAAATATTGTATTGTTCACTGTACATATAAATGTCTGACGTTTCCCCTCACCTGTCCGCCCTCCTCAGGTGTCGCAGGACGTCACCTGTCCTCAGCCTCGCCTGTCCTCCGCTCGGCCCTGGTGGTCCCGGCGGGGGGGAACGTCTCGCTCACCTGCAACCTGACGTCCAGCCCGGAGGTCACCTGGTACCGTCTGCGCTCGGATCAGCTGCTGCCCCTGCTGACGGTTGCGCGGTCTAAGCTGCAAAAAGTTACGATCAACTCTCACTTGGCCGACGACCGTCGCTTCAACAACAGGGGCGACCCGGAGGGAGGCCCGGTTCACCTGGAGATCCAGCAGGTGGAGGAGAAGGACGCCGGGCTGTACTTCTGCACCGGCCGCTGTGAAGGAGCCGTTTGTTTTAAAAGAGGAATTCATCTGGCTGTTGATGGTAAGAAGACATTGTACTTGAAAACAGGTCAGTTAGAATGTTTCCGCACCAAAACATCCAGAATTGAAAATGAAATTAAAGGTGCGTCCTTCTACACATTTCCCCAGAACTCAGTCGGTATCTTTGGAAGAACCTCTGCTATCATTTGAAATACTTAAACACTACTTAAATACTTAACATTTGTAAAGACAGACGCAGTTAAAGTGAACCATTATGACAAAATCATCCCTTTTGTGTTAAAAACACAAAGAAACTCATTAATTCACAGAAAAACTGATGGATTTGAAAAAGCAATAAGTTGAAGACTGATTGAAGGCGGTTGTGGCTCTCAGCTGAATTGAAGGTTATGAGCACATTTTAGTGGAAAGCAGGAGTTTCGGTGGTGAAGATGTTTCTTGGTGCAGGAAACCTGTTTTTTGTTTAGTCAGCAGTGGTTAGCGTGGTGGTAGCGTTGCCTTATAAAGGCGCCGCTCCCTCCTCCTGCCTCCACTGGGTGTCTAGAATAGTTTTTATTGATCACATTAATAACCAAAAAAAGAGTCAACGTCCCCCAATTATATTCACAACATATGAAGCGAGATCCTGCTGGTTGTGAGTTTCATGTTCAGCATTAGTATTTCTACATGTTTCACACAAAGTGTGGAAGGTTGCAGCTGCGTGGAAACAGCCTTTAGCTTCATGCAAAATGTTTCGTTTTGGTGTTTCTCCAAATGAAATTCAGATTTCATATTTCCCTGTGGTTCACATGCAAATGACTAGAAAAAGTGTGCAGATCTCTTGAGGTGTGTCAGCGACAACCACGGCCGGCTCATGTGTCTGAATGGATGCAGCCCACAATTGGCCAAACCCCTGGAAACCACCGGGCTGTGAGGAGTAAAACACACTTCAGCCAAACTCCACAACAAGCAGCGATGCATGCAGGCAATCTTATGGAAGCCCATTCCTGCCAGTAAAATAAAATAAAAAATCCACCCGAAAAAAATAAAATAAAATCCACCAAAAGAAAATTATATATATATACACCCAGAAAAAAAAAAAAAGATTATGTATTTTTTTTTTTTGCATGTCGTATTTGTTCCGGAAAAAAAGTAAAAAAAAAAAAGAAAAGATGATTTTTTGTTTTTTTTTTGCCGGAAAAAATACGACATGCAATTCTACACAAGGTAACTATTACTGGTGACTTTTGTAAATGTTAGATGTTATATATTATTATAAGTATTAATATGTAGAATTGCATGTCGTTTTCATGGAAAGACTGGCGAGGGGATGAAGGGACCTGTGAGGAGATCGTCACTGAAGCTCATGCGCACTTCTAATCTCTTTTGCTAGCAAAAAAAACAAAAACATCATAACCTTTTTTTTTTTCTTTCTTTTTTTACTTTTTTCCGATATATATATATATATATATATATATATATTTTTTTTTTTTTTTGGGGGGGGTGGATTTATTTATTTTTTTGCTGGCAGCAATGGGCTTCCATACAATCTTACATTTCTTGCCGAAAACACAACTCAACCCACCGAGCTGTCTGCTCGTGGAGCAGCTGCTGAGTTCTGTTAGCCGTTTGCCAAACACACATGTGAATAATGGAGTTCTGACGGAGCCAATCAATAAAACTCTACTGAGTCTTTTATCTGCTCCGGTGGTTTGTTGTTGTTTTCCAGGAGTCGACGGGGAGTCGACCAGGCAGCCATGTTGGAGTCTGGGGATCTGTGTTCTTCCTGCTCTGCTCGTCCTCGGCCTCGTCTTCATCGTTGGACTCTGCCTGCGCTCAGGTGTGTGTGCGTGTGTGTGTGTGTGTCCTTTACGTCTATCTTTGTGAGGACATTGATAGAGAGGACATGTCTGGAAAGTGTCCCCACCCAGTGGTGGAAAGTACTCACTACATGTCCCAAGACCAATTTAGAGGTACTTGAATATATATATATATATATATATATATATATATATATATATATATATATATATATATATATATAAAAACAATATACATGTACTTATATTATAGTTTTTACTCTATTACACTTATGTGAGATCTCTTGTTACCAGTTACTTTAATTATTATAGGTGAAGCTACACCGCAGTATATAAAGTAGTTCAACTTAACCAGCTGATAAAGTGATACTTTAAGTACTTTTACTTTTGCTACTTTGTACATTTAGATGTGAAGCGTTTCAGTGTGTATAGTTTAGAATTGTTCTGCATACTTTTACACAATAAAAGTATCTGATGACGTCATGATGTATCACATTGTTAAAAACTAGAATATTACATGAAAAGTGTCCTCACACCAGGATCTTTGCACATTATTTTATTACATTTAAAGTCGAACCGTCAGACATACAAGGAAGAACAGGAAGAGGTGCGTCCTTCAAAGTAGGGTATTGTAGTCACATTGGATGTTTGGACTACAAAACAGCGGACAGCGGACGAGAGAAACAAACACGTTAATTAAAATGAACTTGCAATGATGCCATGAAAAACATCAGACGAGAGCCGTCATACTTCACAGCATCTGTGCAGCTTCACAGTCGACGATCAACTCAGTTCATTAGTTCAAATGATCTTCAAATAACTAATTAAATGTTAATACTTTGTCTAAAGTTTGCTCATCCTGCATAACCATTTGTTTCCTTAAAGAAAGAAAGATCTTAGAGATTGTCCACTAGATGGCAGCATAAACTCCCACGGTCCCTTCTTGCATTTGAACACATCATGAAGAAACTGATTTTACAGAAGAAACACTTCTCCAGCAGCTAAACCCGTCAGTTGTAACCTGGCTGTGTGTAAATAAAGTTAAATTGATTTCTACAATAAGGCAGCTTGAGGTACACATCATCAGTGATGTGAGGCTGAATTTGAGAGGAAGCATCGTTTTGGATAAAGACTGCTTGGTTTTCTCTGAATGCGCCGCCCAACAGACAGGAAGTGGGACTTGACCTCTTCAGTAGCATTTACTTTCATTTTTGTGATTTTTTGTTGTTGTTGATAATCAAGAACACAAAAGGTTGAAAATATAATTCCCTGATAGCGCTGAAGAGGAGGTTGGATCGGCCTCCTCACGCCTCCTTCAGCAGGAGGCCGTACGGGCGGATGGACTCCTGCACGATGGCCCTCGTCTGGACGTCGTTGTGTCCTTTCGGGACGTAGACCAACCAGACGTCCTCCCTCTGGCAGTCCTTCCTCTTCTCCGGGTTGATGCGGTTCTGGAGGACCACTTTGTATTTCTTCCCGTCCACAGCGGACTTGAACGTCTTGCAGTACTTCTCCGCCATCGCCACGTCCGGCGTGGAGTAGACCCCTCTGCCCCTCGTCTCCCCGGTGACCAGGGAGGCGGCGGCGGCGTCCAGAAACGACGGCTCGTCGTCGGTGCTCCCGCCGTGGGTCAGGATGATGCCGAGGGAGCCGTCCATGTTCTGCCCGTGGTAGGAGACGGGCCAGGCGTCCTTCCCCGTCCCGAGCCAGGCGTCGCCGCCGTCGTACCGCTGCATGACCTGCAGGGCGACCCGGTTCCACCCGCAGGGACGGACGTAGCGCTCGTTGCCGCGCAGGAACGTTTTGTCGCCGTCCTGGAGGAGGACGGGCAGAGTCAACGGGGTCAGAGGACCATGCTAACATGCTAACAGGCTAACAGGCTAACAGGCTAACAGGCTAACAGGCTAATCACAGGAGAGAACTAAAAGTAAAAAGAAACCGTTTGTGATTTGGAACAAAGTGTCACTCCCTTATTCACTCGCTCCCTCACTCATTGACACTCTTCCTTCCTTCCTCACCCACTCACCTCATTACTCCCTTCCTCACTCACTTCCTCCCTCACCCAATTACTTCCTACACCCTTCACTCTCTCCCTCGTTCGCTACCTTACTCCTTCACCAACTTCCTTCCTCCCTCTTTTAGCCCCTCCCTTCCTCCTTTACTTCCTCACTCACCAAACCCACCTTCTTTCGCCCTCTCTCCGACCCTCCCTCACCCCTCACTCCCTCCCTTGTTCACTCCCTGACTCCTTCACCAACCTCCTTCCTCCCTCCCTCACTCCCTCACCCACTCCCTCCCTCGCTCACTCATTCTCTCCCCCTCTCACTCACTTCCTCCCTCACCCAATTACTTCCTACACCCCTCACTCTCTCCCTCGTTCACTACCTTACTCCTTCACCAACTTCCTTCCTCCCTCCTTCACTCCCTCCTTCACTCCCTCCCTCACTTCCTCCCTACCTTACTTCCTCCTTCCTTCACATTCCAGCATCACGTTTGACATTCTTCTCCACCAGAATAGAAACACGTGATCACTAAAGCTCCTTAACTGACGGTGTTATTATTATTATAAATAAATTATTATAAATGAACTAATAATATGATTCATATTCTACATGTTAGTAGCAGAGGAACGGTCAGGTGACCTCCTCACCTTCACGTTGGTGAAGTCGTAGTCGTACTGCGGATGGAAGAAGTCCTCCGGGTTGATCCGCATCTTGGTCCTGAGGCTCCTCTCGGGCCCGGCGGTGGAGGGGCCTTCGGTCAGCGCCGCCGGAGAGCTGTACATATCCTGGTCGTCCAGGTCCCGCAGGGACAGAGTCCCCAAACTCGGGTACTCCAGCTCCTGGAAGCCCTCCTGCTTGTAGAACTCCTTCAGGGCCACGACGTTGACGAAGTCCTGCGGGGAGAGCTGCGAGGCTCCGCCGGTGGACTCGACGTTACAGCCGGAGAGAGCCGACAGGGCCTCCAGACACAGCCGGGTGTCCGGCATGCTGCCGCCGGGAACACGAGCCTCTACTTTCCCTTAAAATAGAGAAGAATGTCGAACACAGTTTGAGCTGCTGGTGTCCTCGAGGAAAGAGCTCGACGTGTTTTCTGTCGCTGCTTCGACAAAAACAACTCGTCACTTTTTAAACTTTCACTTTCACTTACTGCCTGACTCACAGCGGGGCTGGGCTTCTGTTCAATCATTACAGCAACGTTTGACTCGACAGGAAGCTCAGAATCATTCATATTGATATTAAATAACCTTTGATTGCTGGATTCAGAGTCGGTGAATGAACCCCGGTCCTGTTTAATCCGGATTAAAATAGTAATCAGCTGTTTGTTTAAATGTCTCTCTTGTCTTCAGGTAAAGCAGCTGTTTGCTGCTGTGATCCAGACACCAGTCAGAGGGTCACAGAGGTCAGTAGAGACCAGTGCTGAATACACACTGTATTAATAATAACAATAGTAATATTACGCACTGATTTATCTATCATTTCATGAAAGTAAACAGTTACTCTAGTGAAATGTTTTATTCTCCTTTTTCTCTTCTCCTGTTCTTTCTTCCTTATTTGTTCCCTTATTCTTTTCCTCCTTCCTTCCTTCCTTCCTTCCTTCCTTCCTTCCTTCCTTCACCTGCACTTAAAAGCATAAAAACATGTCCAAACTATTAATGCACTTAATAACAAAACTAAACTATTATTTTCGCTGTTGGCTAAAAGTCTGACATGTGTTTATACGTCTAATGTATTGGTTTATCTGATAGGACGGTGCATATTAATACAAACAGCAGACAGACAGACAGCAGACTTAAAGCAGCACTTAACTGGTTAAATATATATAAAAACGAGCTGTAGCTACTGAATTCAGATTTTTCTCGAGCTACTTGATCCAAAGACTGAAGGTCCTGATTTAAATGACTGATCTGATGTGAATGTTTATTTGGGAGAATTTGTGGAGTTTAATGTCGTCTCCTGTCTCTGCAGGAAGAGTCTTTGCACTATTCCAGTCTGAAGCACGCAGACAGGCCCCGCCCCCCCGGCCGAGGAGGGACAGGATTGGTCGAAGACGACGTGACGTACTCGGCAGTGATGAGCCGCAAGAACCCGAACGCGTCACGTGACCGCAGATAGAGCGGCGCGTTGTTTTTAACAGCAGAGAATGTATTTCATTAGATATTTTATAAAGCTGTGTTTTCTACAATTATGTTTCTGCTCTTTAAACAAATCAATAATTACTTTTTTAATTCAAGTTTCTATAAATGACAAAGGCTGACATCCTTAATATGCTGGAGAAACAATCTGTATTTCACAACTACGGTACTTTAAGCTATTTTATCTTTCCTTCATATTAAAACTCTATCGACTGTGAAATGACGCTCTGCTTCGCTTTCACTTGTAGAGCGACTTATCTGTTGCTTCCTGACAATTAACGTACAAAACCACCACAGAGGAACGTTTAAATGTGACGGAAACGCTGTGACCGCCAGATAGACGCACACAATGACGGAAAGTTGTACATGTGATAAATAAACGTGACGAGAAAACGTCTTTGAGTATTTATTGAACACTTAGAACAATTCAGCTGAATGGATAGAGCGCTCTCTCCACGGAGGGTTCGGAGGTCTAACCACGAGAAAAGGTTTAAGAGCAGACCTCCAGGCCTCGGTCTGTGCTGCTGTCTCCATGGAAGTGGGTTAAGTGGTGAGATCAGGATAACAGCACAGCAAGCCAGACACGACACACCTTTGATACGATAACGTTGAGTATTCGGGTTTGTTGAGCTGCACATGTTCAGGGTTCAGCGATACGAGTTATATCTAAAGAAACAGTACAAATACTCTGATACAATAATGCGTTACAGCCCCTCATTTATGAAACAAAGATGAATAAAGATTTAGAACACGAGGTTTCAAAAAATTGATCAGATAAGGAGATCTGATGTCATCCCTACTCGTCATATTTTGCCTCTTTCTAATATATCATCAAAATAAAACAACATTTTTTAACCTGGTTTTCTCTAACATTCAGATTAATTTTCTTCAAAATGCATGCACATTAGCATAATTGTATTAAGATATCGCTCATTTGCATATTTAAACATACATTTAAACAACTTGTAATACATAAAATAATTAGTATGAATGTAAGTAATCAACTGGAGGAGTTTCATGTTGATGTTTACTCGTTAAACATTTATATTATAGTCATAGTGTCTATATATGTCATAATTAGCCTCTCGTGGTTTCACACGTGACGTTCTGATCAGGCGACAGGAAGCAGCAGAGCTCGCTTCTGTTTGGCCGGTCTGGTGACCACAGAGGAGTAGATGACGTGGTGTCGGTCCTGGTCCGGCGGAGTCCTGCCGGGTCTCTCCCTCCAGTTCTGTCGGCCCAGAGAGGCGTAGTGGATCGTCTCCTCCGGCGGAGTCGGACTCTCGTAAACCTCTCGCTCTGCTGAGACACAGGTGTGTGATCAGGTGGAAACACACCTCAGGATCAATGAAAGGAGCGGTGCTGAAGGAGTGACGGTGTTTACCGGTCGGTGTGTCGGACGTGGTCCACGGCTGCAGCTCGGTGTCTTCACGCCTCTGTGCTGGAGATAAACAGAAGAGAGCTGAAGCTCCTCAAAATAGTTTCTATTCCAAATGTCAAATGTAGTGAAATAGGAGGAGAAACCTGAGGGAGGGGTTTGAGGAAACTTCAATTAAACTTAAATCTAAACATCGAAGAAATGTGTCCTAATGTCAGAACATCAATAAATTAAACTATTAAATTCAACAAAATTGGAGTTGAGAAACAAAGAAAGCAGAAGATAATGAAAAGAAGACTTTTCAGACTTTTTGTATTTGAGCTCAGCTGACTCTCATTTCTCCTGATCATCCCTGAGACCTTCATCTTGATCGGAGTCCACCTGTGCTCGATTCAGGTGATTGGACATGATTGGGTTCAGAGACAGACCCTGGTGCTGGTCTTCACCAACAGAGGTTCATTTTTAAACCACATTAAATCATATTTTCACTTTAACTCAAGTTGCACCAACCTTGAAAACTGTAGGACTGGACTTGTCAGGGTCGAGGTCTAGTCAGGGTCAAGAACTGGTTCGGGTCGAGGACTGTAATGGTCATGGTTGAGGTCCAGTCTGATCAGATTCGAGGTCTGTACTGGTCAGGGTTTAGGTCTGGGACTGGACTGGTCAGGGTCTAGGGAAAGCTGAACTTCAGTAGATCCAGTGATGATGAATTAAACCACGTATGACGTCTCTCTGTCTGTCAGATACCTGCACTTCTGCATTTCTTGTTCCTCCTGCACTTCAAGCTGGTCAGTAAAACACAGACGGCGGCCAGAAGGAAGATCATCAACGCCAAGCTGACCACAGCAACCACCAGCAAGGCTGAGAGACCACAGACAAGTACACATTCATTAAGGACCACAGACACATCTGTACGTACACATTCATTAAGGACCACAGACACAACATCTGTACGTACACATTCATTAAGGACCACAGACACAACATCTGTACGTACACATTCATTAAGGACCACAGACACATCTGTAGTAAACCTTCAGTGAGAGCTGAAGGTGTTCGAGGTGCTGACTCACCGTTCTCTGGTCTCTTCTTCTCCGTCTTCTTTACCTCATCTGATGAACAGAAACACACAAATCCAGACGTCGTCCACTTTTAATAGTTTATTTCCTCAATGTTTCACTGAGTTTTTAGGAGGGACAAGAATTTAGAGAAGTTATAGATCAAATCAAAACCAATTCTGTCAACATAATGTCTGGTATGGATATATCA
The DNA here is from genome assembly GCF_910591455.1 of Pholis gunnellus. Taxonomy (NCBI): domain Eukaryota; kingdom Metazoa; phylum Chordata; class Actinopteri; order Perciformes; family Pholidae; genus Pholis; species Pholis gunnellus. The sequence goes on along the minus strand of NC_136543.1, from coordinate 21,260,075 downwards.
ATAAGTACTTAGCAGAAGACCTCAAGAGTCCTTTTTGAGCGCTCGCTACCTGTTACCGTAACGGCAGCTGTTCCAGTCGTGCTGCTGGTTCTCGGGATGCTGGTCGGCTCTGGCTGCCCTGAATAATCCAGAAACATCTATTTATTTTAATATGCGTCATCACTTAGAGGAGCCAAACTGCAGGAAGAAATATGACCGTCACTACTCGTCAAACAGGTAACAAACAACGAGCTCTCTCTGATAACAGCCTGCTGTCCTCTGCAGCTGAGGTACCTAAAGTCTTTACAGACCTGTCAGGACGGTGAGTGTTCCCTGCAGCTCTCCGTTGCACAGATACTCTCCGGCGTCCTCCGGCTGCAGGTCCTGGATCTGCAGGGCGTCGTTCCCGAGGCTGAGCCGGCTCCGCTCTGGCTTCACCGTACCGTTTCTGAACCGGGTGAGGACGGCCTCCCACCGCCCTCCTGCCCTCCGGTGGGACCACTTCTTCTTGGGTTTGGAGGAGCGGCTGCAGGGGATCAGCAGCGTCCGGCCTGCAGAAACCATGAAGTCATGGCCTGAGGGGGGGCAGAGACGCAGAGGAATTATGGGTAATTGTCTTTGACATGGATTGTCCTCTCCAGTATAGAGTGCTGCTGGAACGAGTCCTAAAACCTGTGAATGAGTCAGCTTTTTAGCACTTCTGCCATGTTGGTGGATCAATTGCAGCCCAAATATGGACGCCAAATATGGAGCGACAACCTTGTGATTATAAGCGGCTTCAATTAGCAGCACACAGGCCAGATGTGTGCAGCGTCAGCATCTGGAACAAGAAACAATGCGTCAGAGTTCAGCCTCTGTTGGTGACTAATTCCTCAAAACTCGAAACACCTTTCACTTCCCTTTTGAAGCAGTTTTGCTTTACTGTTCTAATTTGACCAGTTACACTCACGCTCTCCCTCTAGCAGCAGCAGCAGCAGTCATAAATGTGTTTAGTCAGTATTTTACGTTTCAAAGGGACACTAAGAAAAGCTAAAAGCTATTACTGTGAGTTGGGTGATGTTTGTGTCGAATTCAGACCGTGGGAACTTTAAGTATTAAACTTTCGAATCCCGTCCCTCCTCTTGTTACGTCCTCAACATCCTCTACGCAGAAAAACAAAAGAAACGTAGCGTGTAAAACCGTTTCACAACATCTTTCACACGACATCAGATTGATTTACTTCCCTCCAGACGGACTGTGGTTTTTTTCTGACGACGTCTATAAAAGCTCTGTGAAACCTGTTGCACATAACTGACTCACCACGCTGGATATTTTGACAACTTTATTTGAATCAATGTGAAATTTGAGATTCAGTCATCAAACTGTTGCACTTGTGTTTGCACTGTACGGCTCGACAAACATGGAGCTTTGAGGCTGAATACGATATATATATATATATATATATATATATATATATATATATACTGATATTTGAAAAGCTTATAATACATTTTACTTGAACACATTAAAACCTAAACAAGAGGTTTTTCTTTTGGTTTAAATTTGTTTGTATTTATGCATTTTTTTAGATGTTTATTAAGAGTCCATATTAATGGTTCAAACCCCACGATCTTTTGTACAACAATTTCTTGTTACTTATCAGCCAGCTGACACAAATACAAATATAATTGTTCTCTACGATAGATTAAATACTGTACGAGTCGTCCTGGAGGAATCTCCCTCCGGAGCTCCGGATCTGGGTCTGTCCACGGTGGACCGGTCTCTGCTGGAGTCTGAGCTGAAGGAGGTTCTGGTGAACCTGCATGATTTCATCTGGTTTCACCAGAATCCGACCCGGTGGCTCCGATGACGAGCATCAAGAATAACTCTATAGAAACAGACCATCTTCTCTCTGATGGTCTCTTTACTGATGGAGGTCTGATAGAGGACCAGGACTACACTGAGACTGGTTCATATAGAGGATCAGGACTACACTGAGACTGGTTCATATAGAGGATCAGGACTACACTGAGACTGGTTCATATAGAGGATCAGGGTTAAACTGTTTCATAATCAGTTTAAAGTTTAAAGACACAATCCTCAATAAGTCCCCCCTTCGTTCCCATAATGCACCACTCCTAGCTCCGCCTCCAGCGTACCTGTTAGCACCTGCAGCTCGGCCACCAGCTGCTGGTTGCAGTGAAACGTCCCGCCGTCAGAGTCGTCGAGCCGCTGGAGGCAGAGGCTGCCGTCGGACAGCAGGCGGTAGCGTTGGCTGTCCTCGTTGGTCTCGTAGCTGCCCTGTCGGGTCACCAGGACCTTCTGGTCCCGTTGAGTCCAGATCACTACGGAGCTGTCAGAGCCGCCACACGGCAGGCAGATGTGGTGGTCCTCCGGGACTGAAAACTGGATCACTGTTGGAGGACAGAAACTCCCTGAGACCTTAACTCGTGTTTACGTTTTAAGACATCGTCACGTCATAATGACACGTTCAAACACGTGACTTCACGTCCTCTATGTTTCTCAGCTGCTGCTTTTAGATGCATCACTCACATCCTGCTGATGCTTTTAGCCTCGTTTCCTGTTTTATCTCATGGAAACATGCTCCACTCATGTCGGCCTCAAATAAGAACCCAGGAAAAGAACTGTCAGACAGAATAATCGTGACTGCAAATGGGATTGTTATTCATTAGAAAATGAACATTAATAATATGCACACATGTTTTTATGGAAGAATCAAAAGTTATTACAATAAAACTGTATGGAGAAAAAGATATGAGGGCTTATTTTAATAATAATATATTTTAAATGCAGTCACCGAAGAAAAATTGCTATTAAACTTTAGTTCATATTAATGTCTTTTTTTAATTTTAAGACTGTTTATGCTCTTTTATGAATGTAGAAATTAAGGGTTGAAAAATTCTTCTTTTATTGTCAATAAAGGTACACTGTAAGGCAATAAAGTTTATACGATTTTCTTTCCCCAAATGTATATCAAACTGTATAAAATTACCCTTTTTTTGCACGTTACAAAAGCTATTATAGCTATTCTTCCTTCCGTTGAGTCAGATTCACTTTTGGTGTTTTATTGCAACAAAAAAATATATATTTACGTTTTTCTGAAGTATTTAGTCTGTAATATTTGAGGTGTCTTTTATTTTGAAATGAGGACATATTTCCATGAGATACTCAATAAAACAATAATATAAAATATGTTTTTACAGATTTAGGATTGTGCAGCGTAACATGAATCTAAAGCGAATACAAACGTTGATCTTGAGATGTAATATTACTCGTACCTGTGGAGGTTCCTCTGCAGCAGGTCAGAACCGTGTGCAGGAACCAAAACCGGCAGAAGATGATGAAGCTGAACATCTTCAGATGGAAAACATCAAACTGCTGCTGATCAAAGTTTGAAGCTTCAGTGTGTGAGAGACACTCTTCCTCCTGGTCCTCCTCTTCCTCTTGTTCCTCCTCTTCCTCGTCACAGCGACGGATCTGAACGTCATCGTTCTGGAAAATGGAGGTTTGTATTCACAGCAGGTCGCTGCTGCCTCCAATAATGACTTCCTGTAACTGGAGAAGCAACATGTCGCCTAAATTCAGAAAGAAATAAAATAATTTTCCATCCCCGTGTAAGAGTTTCTATTTTCAAATTGCTATTTCACTTCATTTAGTCTTTTCAACATGATTTCTTTCAGCAGTGTCTCTTTTCTGATTTTCTTTTTATTACAGCTTGATTATTCAGAGTTCTAAAATGTACTACTGTAATACTTCATTTACCATTTTCTCCTTGAACTTGTATTCTGATGAGAAGTATCCTCCCTATAGATTTGGTCAATGTGTCAATAAAAAAACCCCCAAAATGAGTCACAGTTATTTATTATATTAACTTATTTTATTAAGTAACTTGTACTAACTTTAACAAAATAAAGTGCAGATTAGAAGAACATTTTTAAATTGTCTTGATTAAATAATTACACAAACAAATTAACCTTCAACATGTTAGAATAATAAACTAAAACGGGACGCTGACGTATTAACATGTTTTTTTAATAGAGGCTGAAAGATTCATTTAGTTAAAGCAGGACGAGGTGATGAGTCTTTATTTGGTTCTCAGGAGTTCTAGTAAAGTAACGATAATAAAGAGTTTAATGTTCTGAACGGCAAATGACGTGATTCTGCAGCTCATATTCAAACCCTCAGCAAACTCAATGAGTCCAGAATTAGCAGATGAGTCAGTATTAAAATAATAAAATAATAAATTCTATAATGTAAAAAATACTAATTCAAATTAAATAGCATCCAAGTCAACATAAAGAATGATAAAAGTCACCTTTATTATTCTTGTTCATCAGAGAATGAAGGGGGTCATTGGGCTGATTCTTTTGCATCTCTTTGCAGTTGTTTTGTGTCTCTTTGTAGTCATTTCTTGTCTCTTTGTAGTTATTTTAAGTTTCTTTTGTTGCTTTGTGTCTTTGGTACTTGTTTAGCGTCTCTCTCTGTAGTTGTTTTGCCACGTTTAATAGTCATTGTGAGTCTCTTTGTCGTTGTTTTGATCTTATTGTTGTCTTTTTGTGTCTCTTTGTCGTTTTGATCTTATTGTTGTCTTTTTGTGTCTCTTTGTCGTTGTTTTGATCTTATTGTAGTCTTTTTGTGTCTCTTTGTAGTTGTTTTGATCTTATTGTAGTCTTTTTGTGTCTCTTTGTCGTTGTTTTGATCTTATTGTAGTCTTTTTGTGTCTCTTTGTCGTTGTTTTGATCTTATTGTAGTCTTTTTGTGTCTCTTTGTAGTTGTTTTGATCTTATTGTAGTCTTTTTGTGTCTCTTTGTAGTTGTTTTTTTAGTCGTTTTGTGTCTCTTTGTTGGCCCCTTCAGTCATCCATCTATTATTCAGTGACTTGATACAAAAAGTGGAGGAAGTCATCTCAACCACAGACAAAAAAATAGAAGTACAAACTATAAAGGAAGTAAATGAGTGTGGGTGTGAGAGGCTGACAGACAGCTCATGTGCACATAAAGTTATTTTAGGTCTTTAAAGTGTTTTTCTGTTCAACTCAATCCAGTGGTCATAAAGTTCATTATTAAAGCATCATTTCAGTTTTTTTCCAGACACTGAAGATCTTTCTGAAACGGTCCAAACACAAGCTTTCATTATTGTCCTGCAACAAATATAACTTCATCCAGGAAGCAGGGCGACAAGAACAAGTTCCACACAAACAGAGCAGAGTCTAACTCCATTTACCTAAAATAGAAATAGGGAAGGACGTAGTGACCACTTCAGTCAGTGGTCAGTGTGAAGTCATGAAAAGATGAGAATCCGCGCTTTAAAGAGTAACACAGCAGTGACGTAGGTAGACAACATTTCAGGTTTTTTTAATAAAAGAAATGTGCCAATACTCAAAAACAGATGTTAACTCAAAAAAACACATCAAGGGAAGGCAGGTTTTCTATTTATTAAAACAGAAAAAAAAACATGATTTATATCGACAGCTCAGAATATACAAACTACAGATTATGACACTGATGTGTTGTAATATGACAAATAAATCGACCTTTAGAGGAAAATACTGTGGTTTAGGGGAAATTACGTAGCTAATATTTACATAGTATTTTTCTTATTGTTCATCAAAATATAATACATGTCTGTCATCCTCCACCTGTCCACCAGATGCCCTTAGAGCTTCTACTGGTCCCAGTCACCTGACCCTCTCTCACCTGTCTCCACTTTCCCTCATCAGCCCTGCTGTACAAACACCAGCCTCTTCCCCCCGTTAGTCAAAGTTGCTATCTTCCTTCATGCCTTTGCTTTCGAGCCACCAGTACCTGGACTTCACAGGACCATCCAGTAAGCCTATATACACCTTTAATGAATCACTCAACTGATTTTGGTTCAATCCTGCATTTCCCGAGTTAAATGCACATATAATAAGACTCATGAGATGTTTTCATAAAGAGGCAGTTCTTGAAGGCGTTTGTGGACTGATGGTCTGAAGCTTCCAGTTCAGCATTTTGGCCGTCGCCATCTTGTTTTTTTTGTAACCAGAGAACAGGAAGTGACCATATCTGGACTGAGGAGGAGTGACGTAGAGACGCCGTATACGTCTCTGGTAGAGACCTGTCAATCACAGTAAGCCCCGCCCCTAAAGCATCCCCTGCTTTATGGTCTGTTTGACTCTAAATGGACCATCATGTACTAAATGAACATCATGCTGTATTGAAGAAGACTTGAAACTAGAGATTGAGACCATAAACTCATGTTTACAATGTTTACTGAGGTAATAAATCAAGAGAGAAGTAGAGTCATTTTCTCATAGACTTCTATACAACCAGAGGAGTCGCCCCCTGGTGGACACTAGAGAGAATGCAGCTTTAACACGTGAAGCTTTGACTTCTCTCTTTAAATCTGGAGGTTGCCGCCTGGTCCGAAACAAGGCGGCAGCAAGACCCCGGTGTGTAAAGGCCTTTGATTTCGACTACCAAAGCCGAGAACTTAAAGATGGTGGTCGGTGTTGTTTCCATGTTTTGGGGGTTTCTCCAGTAAAAAATATGTGTTTTCAGGGAGCTGTGATGGACCTGTAGATTGAGAAAACAATTTAGAATTTAGTTAAATCTGTAAATGACCATCTGCATCTCATTTTGTTTTACAAGAATCATGCTTTCATGGCTCTTGGAACCAGTGTTCCAACCAGTGTTCTAAAATCTAGCGACTTTTTCTGGTGTTATTGGAGACTATTTTGGTGTTTTGGAGACTCTGACGTGAAATCACGTATCGTTCTGCAGTTACTGTCCTCAACGAGCAGTGGTTGCTGCCGTCACTGCTCTGTAATTACATTACAGAAAGTTCATTTGTAGTTCTAAACATATTTAGGGTGTTTTTTACTCACTTTTTATGTAAATTAGGCAATGACGTCATTTAGCGACTTCTAGCGACTTTTAGGACGGCTGCTAGCTACTTTCCTTACTGAAGAGTTGGCAACACTGCTTGGAACCACTAAACCTACAGCACGTATGTATTAAAGTTACCTTTATCAATTCCACCATTCAATGGGTTGCTGATCAAGGAATAAGTAGCGTCGTTAGGTAACGATGTCTCTGTGAGAAATAAAGGAAACATAATGAATATTTACTGTATGTAACGACAATATTTGGACAAATGTTGATGAGAGCTCAGTCTTTACCGCTTTTCTTCTCCACTCGTGGAAGATCCGGGATGGTGGAGTACATGGGATCATTATGGTGCGATCCATCTATTAAAACGTTTTACCAACAAACATTATTTACCAAATCAAAACACTATAAGACCATTTGTCAGCTTTTCTTAAGGGTAATCGATAAAATATGTGTAATTATTTACCTTGAAAATCTGTCTTGCAGTATGAAGCTGTGGTTCCAGCCAAGCTTCCTTTGCCTGTCAAAGATCAACATGTGTGTATGAAGATATAAACGGTAGAAAATAACATTTATATCTACACATGTCCATAAATCTTTTTGTGTGTTTTTTATTATCTTTGCACAAGCACTTCAGGAAAAACATAAAAGCTTTTATGAAGCAGATGGGATATTTTTGATTTAGATGGTTAAGTTCAGTATATATATATATATATATATATAAGTAATCAGAAATGTCACCACACCATTCAAGCAGAAATAACACTGTAGAATTTCAGCCTCAATCGTAATAGAAAAAGGAAGTTGTCTGTCTTTAAAATAAAAAAAAGAAGGAACCCTTATTATTTACCATTTGTCGGCTGAAACACGACTCTATCCTGTATCTCCTCATAGATGGGGCATATTTCTGCATGTCCTGTGGAAAAAGATTGTTAACAGTATATTAGTATATATATTAGTATATGAGTAACTACTGATTATCAGATTATCAGAGTGGTGTCGCATTGGGCCTTAATGTAGCGTGACATAAGCGTGATGTTGTGTATAATACATAAACTTTGGGAACCACCGCAATTAAAAATGTCGCCATTACTGCTGCAGCGCATGTATTTCAATGCAAGTTTACCTTTACTTTCTATTACACATTCATTTTGACAAACATTTCTAGAAGTTTGGGAAGAACCTGAGCAGTTCTCTCCAGCAGTAGTGTCACACTTCAACTTGCTAGCTTAGCTAACTTTAGTGGGCTAAAAACACTGTATATTAACCGTGACCGTGACACGTTTACCCCGTGTTACTACGTTAACCGTGATGTTACACAACGTTAACCGTGATGTTACACAACATTAACCCCGTGTTACTACGTTAACCGTGACTGCTCTATTATAGCTATCAGAGCTTGTTATAATTTTATATTATGTATTTATTTATTAATTTGCTGAACTTATTAAATATGAATTAATTCATGATTGATTCACCTCGTCTTTTAATCTTGCGTCTCCAAGCAAAGTAGACAACAATAATGATGAGGAGGAGGAGGAAGGCGACTATTCCAAACACTAAACCAAGAGTTTGGTCCTTTGCTGGAAGACAAAGTAAGAATTAGGAACCACAATATTATTTATACATTTATTTATATTATTATTATATTGTCCTACTTGTGTTTGACCCCGTTGTTGATGTAGTAGCTGTTGTTGATGTTGTTGAAGTTGTTCCTATTATTGCTGTTGTTGTTCTTGTCGTGTCTTCTGTGTGGGGCAGAGGAATACAAACAGTATATATCTGACCAGCTCTCTCAGATTGATCACCTTTTCTTTAATTTCATGTTAAGATCTGTTTAATCTTACTGTTCTTTTCCTTTCTGTCTTTCTTGTTGTTTTTTTTCTTTGTTGTAGTCGTGTCTTCATCAGTCAGAGGTGTAGTTGATGGTACACGTGTTGCTGCTGCTGCTGTTGGTCTTGTTGTGGTTGAGGGTGCTGCAGTTTTTGTCGTGTCTTCTGTGTGAGCCAGAGGAGTACAGTATATATTTTACCAGCTCTCTCAGATTCATCACCTTTTCTTTAATTTCATGTTAAGATCTGTTTCATCTTACTGTTCTTTTCCTTTCTGTCTTTCTTGTTGTTTTTTTTCTTTGTTGTAGTCGTGTCTTCATCAGTCAGAGGTGTAGTTGATGGTACACGTGTTGCTGCTGTTGGTCTTGTTTTAGGCGTGGCGGTTGAGGTTGTGGTTTGGCCTTCAGTGAGAGAGAGAGGACATGAATACACAGCATGAAAAAGCTCTTTACCTGAGAGTCATCACACTCATCTTTAGCAGGGGAAAAGTCTGTGGTTTTCCACTTTAATGGGTGTCATTTAGCGACACAACTTTCTCACAACTGAAACCGTTTGAATGCAGAGGGTGTTTGCTTGATTAAAATACAAAAAGGAACCGTACCATTACACCTCTTGGTTGAGGTTATTTTTTTGTGTTATCTGTTTAAAGGAATCGAAAATGTCACTATGGTTAATCAGCTAAAGCCTGCAGCTGGTTAGCTTAGCATAATGACTGAAAACAGGGGGAAACAGCTAACCTGTTCCAAAGGTAACAGAATCCACCAACTGGCACTTCTAAAGCTCACTGATTAACGTCTTAGATCTGTTGAATCTATATTGTTTATTGTGACTAAACTGACTGTTTTCGGGGGTTTTCACTTCTTTTTTTTCACGCCCAACCACATTCTGCAAAGACCTGCCTCCTACTCGGCCTCTGATAGGCTCAGACCCTGACATTCTATAAATATAGAAACATAGATAACATGTCGTAGCTTCAGACATGAATGGCTGGCTACTTAGCTTGTTAGCTTGTCCTTCTCCACAGCGGTGGTTAGTGAGGCGGAGGGACCGTTAGACCTGCTGTTTGGCTGATTTGCTGTCACCAGTGTAGCATTAAAGCATGGTGGAATGAACAAGCTAGCTAGCTAGCTAGCCAGGTGGATTGCTACGTCCACCGTGCTGCTACACTGGTTATGGAAAATAAATGAAGCACTAAGTTGTTACATTTTACTCATTGACTGGCTCGCTACACTTCGTAACGTTGCTACTCCACAGCTTGTTTAGTTATTCCTGTAAAGCCTCACCACTACCACGGTTGCAATGGCAATGTAAAGAACACATAAAAATGGCCGCCGCTTTGACCATCCTGCCCCGTGTCTGGTCTACTTCTATTTCTACGGGTGCACCCGAATGGGAAGGTTAGTCTGGAGCTCCGTCTTGTTGTGGTGTCTCTGGGAGTTAAGGGATGAACAAGCCTCTAAGAAGTCTGCTTTTTTACTTCCGCACATATTTCTTTGTTCCTCTCTGACTTCTTGTGTCTCACCTTTGGTCACAATCAGATACGCAGCAGGTTTTCCATCACAGTAGTAAAGTCCAGAGTGTTTCAGCTCCACAGACGTTATAGTCAACGTCTGGTCAACAGGTGAAACATAAAACCCTTTCTGGTGTTTTATTTCATCAATGTTTCTGCTGCTCCAGCTTTTATTCTGTGATCCTCCAACATCAGGACATGTCAGAGTGACGTCTGTCCCCTCTGTAGCATGAAGTCCAGTTGTTCCTGTACACACAAAAAACATTGTTTTATAATGCACCATCATAAACTCATCACATGTATTCATGTTAAAAAAATATGAAGTTTTAGGAGTATTTCCATTTAACATGTTCTTCATGTACATGAGATTTTAGTGGACTTCATTTGAAGAGATCTTTCCTCATGTGACCTGCGGACTTGTTTCTTTTACAGTGTATATAGTATATAGTACATTTATTTAAAAATGATTAAATAAATGATCTTTGTAAGAGTAAGAACTCATAATTTCCTCTCACCATTTAGCCTTCCCTTCAGTGTTTTAAAACCTTCAAAGAAAAGGACTGAATTTCTACATCTTTCGTAACTCCTTTCCTTCGTGAGAAGCTCAGTTTGAACATGTGATAGTTTGCAGTTTTATAAATAATAATGTAGTAATGTACTTCATTTTTAGTAAAGTGTGTTGAAATCTTTAAGAATAAAAATAAAATGACTATTTTGCAACAAATACCCAGAAATGCAGAAGTACACCAACAAGCTTCTCAGCTACATTACCGAAGAATGTAGTCACAGTTAAAGGTATAAAAACTAGAAATGTACATTTACATTAATGTAACAAAGTTTAAGGAACATGAAACATTTAGCTCAGGGACGCGATGCTAAAACAGCAAAAGACCTTCATGAGTGAGGTGTTACCTGGTGGGATCACCGTCAGCTCCACGGCTGCTTCACTGTTACAGAAGTATCTTCCAGAGTCTGAGACGGTAACTCCGCGAATGAACAGAGACTTATCTGCTAATGAACTGAATCGTTTCTGTGGGTCATGAATGTGTCTCTTGTCCGTTTCACCTCCAGCTGTCAGAATGTCAACTTTACGTCCATTACTCTCTCTGCTCCACGTCACGGTGCCCTCCACAGAGTGAGGACAACCAAGAGAGACTGAGGTCTTCTCCTCGACTATTTCATGGATTATTTCTGCAAAACAAACACAATTACAATCAACTAACATCTGTTCTCAGAATTTAAATATTGTTAATTTAATATTGCAAAGACATCAAGGGACTGCAGTTTATATCTGCAGGAGACAAAGTCAACGTTAACTTATTTTACAGTAGTGTTATTTTACTTGTGTTCGTCACTAACCCGTTAGGTAAAGCATTATTTTAAACCAGATCGAACAGAACCAAGTACTTTTGTCTCCTAAACATACAAGTAGTTTATTTTGAAAAGACGAGTGTAAACTGACACACTGTCCCTGAATCAGCCTCGACGTTAACCCTCGATTTGCTGAACTCTGGTGAGATGGTTGAGGTCAGACATTGACCTGGAGGTTCAGGTGAGGATCGGTCTAAATACGAGTCCCGTGGCATTTAGACCGACAGGAAGTTCAAGTTCAACTCCAGTGAACGAATGATAATTATACTTCATGTCGCCCACAGTTCCACCTTTACACCACGATAATAACAAATCATCACACGACTATCTGAGCGGATGAGGATCTGAGTTTATGAAATATTTAATTTAAAACTTGTATCTGAATGATGGAGAACACACTTCCTGATGTACTTTCATTGAACACGTAACTCTCACAGACGATCATCGGCTGTTGAATCTCTCGCTGACACTTGGTTGGAGTTGAACTACAAACATCACACACTCTTATGAAACAATTCAAAAACAACAATATTAAAACGGATCATTCAAAGAGTCCTTACCTGCGGTGGCGTTCCAGCCCAGCACTAAGGCTAACAGGCAGCTGCAGATCTTCATCCTCCTCTTCACACAGACTGAGTGATCAGTGACCACAGTTTCCATCTGAAGTGAGAACAGGAACTCGGCTGTCTGGGCGCAAATGTTTACTTCCGCTTACAGAAGAAAACCCACAATGTCAAATTACATTAACGTTTCCATTATGAATACTTGTGTTTCCTCTTATTGTAATGCGATATCACTCACAATTAATAAAGTGTCAGAAGCTCAAATGACTTTTATTAATGTTTAGACCTCAGATGTGTTCATGAGTCATAATCCTCACTGATGCACTTGATGTGAAAGAAGCAGAACAAACATATTTTAACCTTTATGAACAAACGTGTTTATAACTAATGAGTCAATATGTTCTGTCCTTTAGCTCTGCTTTGGTTTCCACCAGTTCCTGACGGATACATCGCCTCAAAGTAGATCAGCATATTTGACTAAGTTGATGTACTTTCATGATTCTTGCAACTTAAGGGGATACTCATACATGTAGTGTAGGCCTAATGTCAAGTCAGCTGCTTGAAACACATTAAATAAAAGTGGAAAAAACAAATTAAACATAAAAAAGACAGTTGCACTTAATGTCATCATGCAGATTCAACCACAATTCAATAACCAGAACAGAATAAAAGTGAACCATGAGAGCGGACATGCTGAGAGAAAGACACACTACACAGCAGCTGAACACAGAGACAACAGGTTGTGGTGAAAGATCAGAGTTAAGAAACACATGACAAGCTTTTTATTCAACTCCTTTGAAGGTAATTTACTGTAAGTACAGGTGGGGCCAAGTCTTTGCTTTGCAAGTCACAAGTTAATCTCTGACAAGTCCCTAAACATAACCAAGTCCTGTTGTTGTCTAAACCTAACTAAATATGCTTGTTGTCTAAACCTAACTAAATATGCTTGTTGTCTAAACCTAACTAAATATGTGTGTTGTCTAAACCTAACTAAAGATGTTTGTTGTCTAAACCTAACTAAATATGCTTGTTGTCTAAACCTAACTAAATACGTTTGTTGTCTAAACCTAACTAAAGATGTTTGTTGTCTAAACCTAACTAAATTCGTTTGTTGTCTAAACCTAACTAAATATGCTTGTTGTCTAAACCTAACTAAATACGTTTGTTGTCAAAACCTAACTAAATATGTTTGTTGTCTAAACCTAACTAAGTATGTTTGTTGTCTAAACCTAACTAAATATGTTTGTTGTCTAAACCTAACTAAGTATGTTTGTTGTCTAAACCTAACTAAATATGTTTGTTGTCTAAACCTAACTAAATATGTTTGTTGTCTAAACCTAACTAAATATGTTTGTTGTCTAAACCTAACTAAATACGTTTGTTGTCAAAACCTAACTAAATACATTTGTTGTCAAAACCTAACTAAATATGTTTGTTGTCTAAACCTAACTAAGTATGTTTGTTGTCTAAACCTAACTAAATATGTTTGTTGTCTAAACCTAACTAAATATGTTTGTTGTCTAAACCTAACTAAATATGTTTGTTGTCTAAACCTAACTAAGTATGTTTGTTGTCTAAACCTAACTAAATATGTTTGTTGTCTAAACCTAACTAAATATGTTTGTTGTCTAAACCTAACTAAATATGTTTGTTGTCTAAACCTAACTAAATATGTTTGTTGTCTAAACCTAACTAAGTCATGTCCTCTAACTCCCTGAGCTCAGTGTTTGGACGTCAGTATTCCTGCGTACAGACGTTGTGGTTTCATCTCTCACACTTTGGCTCAGACCTTTGGGTGAAGTCACACTTTAACAAAACATCTCAGAATACATTTTGAATTTTAAATGTAATCTCTTCGTGATTCCATGCAGCCACAGCGCCACCATGTGGCCGTTCAGGCTTCACTCTATGTTTCGTCTCTCAGCTCCTTTGTTCCACTTATTGAAGTGTTTTTGACGACTCAACGTTCATTTGATTTCATCTTTAATATAAGCTTTCACTCTGTGATCATGATTATGACTTACATATAGTTATTCATGTGCAAAGAACAAACAGGAGTAAGGTGTTCTCCATGAATAACTTTATTTTGATAACATCTGTATTCATAAACCCTCTTTTATATGACAAACAAATGCACTCTGTCTCAATGTGAGTATGTTTGCTTCCAAAGATGTAGAAATATTCTTTTAACTCGAACGCATTCTGATTCAAAGCTGCTGAGCATAAATAACATAAATATAAAAATGTTGCAGTATTTCCTCATCATGTACATCATTTATAGTCTCAAAACCGCTTTTTCAGTTTGGTTGATGTTCTCCAGCTGCCAGACAATGAGAACGAAGACGACAGTCGACAATCAGCAGAAGAAGAATTGGCCACAGATGAGGAGGAGCTGGAGGAGGTGATGGTGGAGGAGGTGATGGTGGAGGAGGAGCTAGAGGAGGAGGTGGAGGAGGAGCTGGAGGAGGTGATGGAGGACAAGTTCATAGTCAAACATCAATCAGTACAGAAGATGTTCAGGCATTTATCTTGATACGGAGATAAAATACATTTCTTTGAAAATATTACTTATTGCTTAAAAGCATCAGGAAAATATGGTTAAAGTATAAAACCTGTGACTTCATGAGAAACGTTCTTACCTGCAGTGACGTTACAGCCCAGAAGAACAGCCAACAGGCAGCTGCAGATACTCACCCTCATCTTGACTGAAATGATTCAGTCTCTTCACTTCTTCCTCCTTTCAGATGAGGACAGGAACTTTGTGGTTTAGTGTTTCTAAAACGAACACAGCTTTGACACACGTCTCTTTGCAGTCGATGAGCACTGATGGTTTTCATGGACACATACAAGTTCATGCGTCAACAAATGCTGTTTTAGTCCAACTTGAAGGTTTTATGTGGGTTCATTCACCGTCCTCATCCTCAGCTGCATCCTCTTCACTCTGAAGATCTTCTGACTGTTTCAGAGTATTTATTGTTGTTGTTCAACAGGGTTTCACAGTGAAATGCAGACTGCAGCCATTAACTCAACACAAAGATACACACAAACATCAGCCTCCTCCAGACCTGGAGCTGCTCTCCCTCCTGACTGGTCCAGAGCTCCTCCTGGTCCTCTTCAATGTGTGGGGGCTCCGGGTCCTCCTGGTCCTCTTCAATGTGTGGGGGCTCCGGGTCCTCCTGGTCCTCTTTAAATGAAAATAAACCTCGCAAATAATAAAAAATAATTAGATGGTGAATTTGTCACCATCCCAGAGCCCCCACACATTAATACACATAAAATAACGCATTAAAAGCAGTTCATTCTAAATAAAGAGAGTGGCTGGTTTATTTAATTTAGGAAACATGTCGTTTTTTATATGAACATTTTGGAAAACGCACTCATAAAATCAGATTACCTGCACTAAGAACTATATACTGCATGTTTTTAGCTAATTAGCATAAATAAATGAGTGTGTTTTTATTGCATCAGCTGCACTGCTGAAAGAAGAGGAAGAGATGTTTCCCATCATGTCCTCGTGCGCCCCTCAGTGGAGTTATCTAATAACTTCTTCCCACACCCGAGACATTAAGATTACAAATAATAGTCATATTAAATGTTTTGTATTTCGCGTGTAATCTGACATAATGCAGTTTTACTTTCACAGTGCTGGAATCAAACAAAACTGTTGATTTGCGCTGATGAACCGTGATTGGCTAACGCGCATGTCAATTCAAGGCGGGGGCAGGGCGGAGCCTGGAACTCCTTCACGGCTATTGGTTCATTGTACCTGTCCATCAAAACGCGCTGATGCGATTGGGCCAAATCACCTCTAAAACGGCTTTCTCATCAACACCCTCCAATCGCACTCTATGAATCATCCCATTGGTTCTTCAAGACGTCAATCACGCCCTTTCCTCTTTTCTCATTGGCTGCTCTGTTTCAAATGGGCGGAGACTTTCCCCGGAAAAGTGCGTTTCCTTGTCTGTCATATGCGAAGCTAGCTGTTAGCCCGTCCCGTCGCTATCTGCAGCAGCACCACAACACAACGCCTCTGTGATTATTACTTATTATTATTAATATACTATGAGTACGGACCTAATATCTGATCTGGACACGCGCTTCTTCGCTGATAACCTCCTGACAAGCGAAGACTGGGGTGAGTTCACGCAATAAGCCTTTAAAACGGTAAATAAACGAGTCTTTTTAAACGATGCTAAGCTAACGGATGCTCATCCAGCAGCCGTTGAAACGAAGCTGAGGCGTTAAAAACTATTACATCTCCTTTTAAAATCTCCTTTATTCACATTAAAGGTTTTATATGATAACGAAGGTGAATTATGTGCGCGGTGTGTGTATATATATACGTGTGTGTGTGTGTGTGTGTGTGTGTGTGTGTGTGTACACTTCCTCAGTCAGAGGACCCGGATGTGTCAGTTTATCTCTGTGGGTTGAAGCGTGATATCATACGCTTCTTCTTCTCCTCCTTGTAAAACATGTTCTTGTGTTAATGTTGACATGTTCCTAGTCTAAACTCTCTTCATTACACAATCAGAGTGATATGGATCATAAGAGGTGTTATTATGGGCTGCATCTTAAAGTAAATGTAGTTTTAACCAATGTACTTCTAGTTTAATCTACCTGGTGTGAACCATATGGTGTGTACTAGTACACGGATGTCAATGAGACATGCCGTTAAGCATCTAGCCAGAAGTACACACTTCTGTACATAATATAGCATATAAATACACTATATGAACTGTGTGTATAAGTACGCTTTACATGTTTGCATTAAGAGATTATTATTTTAATAGTATTTATCTTTAATAAGTGAGGCAGCGTGATGATGATGATAAACATCTGTATTACTCGGGCTGTGTTCACTCATTACATCTTATCCTGGGAGCTTTATCATGTTTATCTCTTATGATTGATAATATTTATTATTATTATGTGAGAAACAATTAGAGACAGAAGTGAAAAACACCAGCTGCTGTTTAAAGGAGAAGTCTGGTTTATCTTTGAATTATTATCAACATTTGTTATTTCAATAATATTTAATTCTAACACATATCTGAGTTTACACCTTTCCGCCATAGAAAGCACATTTTTAAAATATTTTTTCAATCATTAAATATCTTTATGTGATGTATTTCCTGTTTTTATAATTAATACATTATTTATTTTATTACCTACTGCCTCTAAGATTCTGTTTTTGTGTCTGTAATTTAATTATTACAGATTGAATATTGTGTTTATAAAACTCTACATTTCATATTACATTTCTTACATTTTTATGTGATTTTGTTTAACAATGTGAGTTGGTAGAGCTGCAACTAATGCTTATTTTCATTACCGACCGTTTTTTTTTTAATTGCTTAACGTCAGACGTGACGTCATCATTTTACTTTAAAATATAAAAAATATTCCGTTTACAATAAAATATGATTAAAAACATAAAGTCTTGAGACGCTGGTTTTGCTGCATGAACGACTTTAAAAAGATGAATCGATCGTTAAACGAGTAATCGATCGATCGACTGATGCAACGCGATGTTTGAGTTCAATAGAGATTCAACTCATAATTCATTTAGTAGAATTCAACTTTCTGTTTTCATTCAAGAAGTCAGTTCACTATTCTCTGTATAGAAATGTGTCTGAATGTCTTTTCCAGAGAGAAGTTGATATATGTGAATGTATGAGGTGATGTTAACGCGCTCCTCTCCTCAGATGCCTGTCTGTACCAGTGTGAGAGCATGGAGGAGGGCGAGGACGCCGACGTCAGCCGGGGCCCGAAATACGAGCCGACGGTACGAAGACGAAAAGAAAAGAAGTTTCTGGTTTATTGTCCGAGAGTGAAACTGAAGAACACAAACGCTCCCTCAGCTTCACATGTTCACACATTAATAATAATACTTGGTTATATTCTCAAAGAGCTCACGCTTCAGATTGAGATTGTTTTAGTTGAGTTTTGTTGTAACAGCTGATCTCAAAGGATCCAGACTGTTTGTTTTAATCACCACCGTCACAAACACACATTCCAACAGTTAGAAACATCAGAAGATTATCTATTTTTAGTGTAAACAGCTCATAATTCATCTCTAATATCTATTTTATATTTATGTGAAAACATCTTCAAACTACTGGATTTTTACCAAAACTACATTTGACCGACTACACGTGAACACATCATGATAACCTTCAGCCAGTCCTCGTGTTCACTGAGCAGAGCCTGAAGGCATCATCGTGTCACTGAAGTGAACCTCCGTTTGTTAGCCGTTAGCGGTGCTGCTAACGTTACTAGCTCTCCTCTGATTGGTTGTTTACTATGACACATGATCAGAGACTAGAAACACGTGGATGATGTCCTGAATGTTCTCCTGACTGTTGAAGGAGAACCAGCGTCAGTAGAACTTTATTTCCCTCTGACGGTTAAACTGTTTCATCTCTTAGCGTTTATAACAGACTCCAGAACGTTTAGTCACAACAGCTGCTGTTTGTTTCTTTATCCAACATGAAGAAGGTCCGTGTTCTTCTTTATTTTACCCAAATGTTGAATTATTTATGAACTTATCAGCGTCTCTGTCACGTTCAGTCAGCAACATCAATCATTCTGTTAACCCTCAAGTCAGTTAGTTGAGACACACACACACACACACACACACACACACACACCTATATACACACACCTATACACATATATATATATATATATACACACACACACACACACACCTATATACACACACCTATACACATATATACACACACACACACACACACACACACACTGACTAATCCAGCAGTTGTTTTGCCCCCTCCCCCACAGTTCGACAATGACCTCGTGCTCACCCTCGATCCTGACAACCCCACGTCGCCGTGGCAACACCTTGACGACAACCTTCTCACAGGTACGAATCGACCAACAGGAAACACCTGAAGCCACAGAGACGCTTCGTCCTTTAACAAAACGTTGGTTGAGATTAAAAAGCAGCATCAGTCCTCCAATAATACTTCTTATATATACAGCTCAAAGCTCATTGGTTCATTCTGAAGTCATCGATCTTTAAAAACACAAATCTGTAGATTCATCTTTAAAGGCGCAGTGATCCCGTTAGTGTTTTCATTTAGAGGGTTTCAGTGAAGTTCTTCAGAAACAAAGTGATTTAAGTCTCTAACGTCATGAACGTTTATATGTTCTTATGTTAAGTTTTATGCACTTTATGACACATTTTATTATTAATATTAAGCCTTTAAAACCTCGTCTTGATGTTTCTGTCTCTGAAGGAGAAACTCCTGTGATCAAAAGTGAAATGACCATCACTCAACCGTTACCTGTGGAGATGTGTAAGTTCAGTTACACACACACACACACACTCGCACACACACACACACACACACACTTGTTTTACTGGTTTGTGTGTTTCTAGTGTTCAAGGTGAAAGCCGAGCCTCCTTCTCCGGCCTCCTCACTCGGGTCCGACTGCTCTTCTTTGTCACCGGACCCACAGGTGTGTTTAAAAATGAAAGACACAAGATATGTGTTAGTTTGTGTTCATAACGTTTGAAGGCGAGTGATTCATGCACAACATGAAAAGCATTGAAGATATTTGCAGCTGTATTTCTTTGTTCTTCCTGATGGTTTTTCACATTAAAAGCCTTCCTGTAACGGGGAAAAGCTGCAAGACTTTTAGTGTGAAAATACGTGTTGAGTTGAGTTCTTCCATCGATGAAGAAATAATCATAGTTTACCGAGTTTATCAAGGCAACAATAAAACACAGAGGAGCTTCACATTTCCATTCATTTAAGGAAATTAGAATAAAATAAGCCGTCAAAGTAGTTATTAGTTACATATTAACATTCACACGACGATGATGATGATGATGATGACGACGATGACGATGATGATGATGATGATGATGACGGTGACGATGGTAATAATCTCTCCCGTCCAGATCACGGTTAAAGGTGAAAACCCTCCGACTCCTCCGTACATGTACGGAGACATTCTGTCTCCTCCGCTGGGCTCCACGGAGATCACCGTGGCAACGTCAGGTGTACCCCCCCAACAGACACAGACGAGGTTACCGACGACGACGACGACGCAGATCCCGGCGGTCATCGTCAGCGGACGACCGACGCAGACCGGTGGGGTCAGACGCCGACATCGCGTTCGTGGAATCAAATCGTTTCACGAAGCCGTTTAAAACGACTCTAAACTGTCGTTTCTGTCTCCTGAAGTTTTTCCGGGTCCGCTGAAGACCTCCATCCTGAGCACCAAGCCCCCCATCCAGCCCAGACCGGTCTGTGTCACCACCATCCCCGTCACACAGACCTCCACACCGGCCAAGACCCTGATCCTGCAGGGCCTCCCCTCCATGGACCAGAGCAGACCTGGTGAAGAGACTTTGAGTTTGATGTCTGAACTCATTTCAGTTGTTTAAAGACTCCGAGCACTGACGACCCGTCTCTCTGCTGTCCCTCGTCCTCCTCTTCATCATCCTTTTATCTGTAAAACTCTTCTCTCCTCCGGTCTGTTCCCATCCCTTATTCCTCTTCACCCTTCCTCCCTTTTCACCGCCTCCTCCTCTTCCTCCTCCAGTGGTCTTGTCTCAGTCGGTGTGTCTCGGTTCGTCTCCGACCATAGTAAAGATGGAGCCCGTATCTCCCAGCATGCCTCAGCACTGCTCCAGCCCCACGGCTCCGCCCACCAGCAAACCCATCGTCCCGGCGACGACGGCGTTACCCGGCAACAACTCCAACGACATTGACGTGAGTAGAACCTGGAGAACGACGACGTGCAGCCTGAAACATCGGAGAAGTGACGAAGAAGTCCTCTCTGGTGTTTAGTCTGAAACAGAGCGGTTTGGTAACATCAGACCGACTCCTCTGACATAAGCTGAGATATAGAGATAGATCTATATCTATATAGATAGATCTCCATCGTTTCATATTCACTCCACCCGACCTCCTCCTCTTCCTCCTCATCCCTTATTCCTCTTTATCTTTTCTCCTCCTCCTCCTCCTCCCGGTGCAGATGAAGGTGCTGAAGCGGCAGCAGCGGATGATAAAGAACCGGGAGTCGGCCTGCCAGTCGAGGAAGAAGAAGAAGGAGTACCTGCAGAACCTGGAGGCTCAGCTCAGGGAGGCGCAGCAGGAGAACGAACGCCTCCGCCGGGAGAACCAGGCGCTGAGGGAGAGACTGGCCGGGAAAGAGGTGAGAGAGAGGAGGGAGAGGAGGGAGGTGAGGGAGAGGAGGGAGAGGAGAGAGAGAGGAGGGAGAGAGAGAGGAGGGAGGTGAGGGAGAGGAGGGAGAGAGAGAGGAGGGAGGTGAGGGAGAGGAGGGAGAGGAGGGAGAGAGAGAGGAGGGAGGTGAGAGAGAGGAGGGAGAGGAGGGAGAGAGAGAGAGAGGAGGGAGAGAGAGAGGAGGGAGAGGAGGGAGAGAGAGAGGAGGGAGGTGAGGGAGAGGAGGGAGGTGAGGGAGAGAGAGAGGAGGGAGGGGAGGTGACTCTTCATCTTCTTCGTCTCTTTCTTAAACAATGGTCTGCTCTCTAAATGTGTGAGGTAGTGACTTCATGGGCTCCATATAAATAAGATGCATAATAACGTTAAATGTCGTACAAGCTTCCTCCTCTCCTCCTCTTCCTCCTCTTCCTCCTCATGAGTATCCTTCAATGCTTCGTTCATCTCTGTCTCAGCTGTCATCGACGAAGCTGAGCAGGTTGATGTTAAAGTCAAAGAAAAGGGCAGAACACAACGTGAGAGAGATCTTATTTAGTGAGCATAAACACACGGGAGCGTTGTGACCCTAGAGAATCAGGTGAACAACATGTAACGTGACGTGAACTTACTGATTTCATGAACGTTTTCAAAGATTAAAGAACTATTTTCTTAGTATAAAGACGAGTCTCGGAAAAACCCGGAAAGCCGTTGACCAATTTTCCAGTCGATGAAAGTGAAACACAAAGTCAAGTGTTTGAATCGGTTGAATAATGTCCGACTGTTCAACGTGTTTGGTTCAGTTGCTAAAGTTGAGGCGTCATTTCTGAACGTGTGAAAGATGATGTCATAGATAAAAGTTAAAGAATAAAGACGGCTCGTCTGAGGAAAGCTACTGGAAGAGAAAAGAACCTGTGAGCTGACAGTTAATTATTTGTGACAGTCTGAGCAACCTGCAGAACTTGCAGAGCAGAAACGTTTCCTGGAGAAGAGAAACGATCCTCACTGAGCGACTGAAGAGCTCCTTCTGCTGCAGCACCGAACTCACAGGAAGTCACAACTGAGTCCTCTTCAAGTCATCACGACTCCTCATCCGTCTTTAATCAGGTCTAACTTCTACAGACCTCAACACTCACTATGTTTTACTGTTTAGTCCGTGATTAAGATACGACGCAGTTAACCGACGGATTCAGAGTGAAAATGTGGAAGAAAAGCTTCGTTACAGTCGTCTGAACTAAAGTCTTTGTGTCATTTTCCGTCCGGCTCAGAGTTGTTGGGATACTTTGTGTCGTCGTTCGTTCAGGTTCCTCCGGTTCCTTTGAATCAGTTAAAGGTTGACGTGTTGACGTGTTGACGTGTTGACGTGTTGACGTGTTGATGTGTTGACGTGTTGACGTGTTGACGTGTTGGTGGAGCTTTGTGGGTCAACACACGTGCAGCTTTGTCTGCTTTTATTCTGAGGTGCACGTTTCGCTGTCTCTTATCTTTTCATGTGTTAAAGGAAACCCTGACTGCTTCCCCCTGATTTGAATGTGTTCATGTTCATGCAGCAGGGGGATCAGGGTCTTAGAGGTTAAATCAGGAGGACGTCTCACTGCTCAGTGTTCTAGAGTGAGGAAAGAAGAAAACACTCCTGCTGACTCAGCAGGTTTACAGTTCAGCTGAACCTCGGTAAACAACAAACAGGTTGAACACGAGGAAATACGTCTCCAGAGAGACTTCACAACCCTAAAACACTTCAAGCCTGTAAAACCTGAAACTAATATGTAAATTATGAATATTTCTTTATTCTTCTTGAGTTGAATGCAGACACAAGAACAGTGTAGTTGTTGTGAAGTTAAGAGTTGTAACTTTCCTTCTTCCTGCAGAATGTTGTGTTCATTGTTTATTTATTATGAGCTTCATGAGTTTCTCTTCTGTGTTTCAGGGCAGCGACTCAGCGAGCAACAAGAGGGCCGTGTGTGTCATGGCCGTCCTGCTGTTCATGACCTTCAGCTTCGGACCCGTCAGGTAACCGCAACACTTTGACCCAATTCCTGAACCTCCTCACTGACTCACTGACTGACTGACTGACTCACTGACTCACTGACTCACTCACTGACTCACTGACTCACTGACTCACTCACTGACTCACTGACTCACTGACTCACTCACTCACTGACTCACTGACTCACTGACTCACTGACTGACTCACTGACTCACTGACTGACTCACTGACTCACTGACTCACTCACTGACTCACTGACTCACTGACTGACTCACTGACTCACTGACTCACTCAATCACTCACTGACTCACTCACTGACTCACTGACTCACTCACTGACTCACTGACTCACTCACTGACTCACTGACTCACTGACTGACTCACTCACTGACTCACTGACTCACTCACTGACTCACTGACTCACTGACTGACAAACTGACTCACTGTCATATTAAAGTTACTCAGAAACATTAAGGGTTAAAGATGGAACAAAAACAAACATGAAATCAGAGATTATTTATTCATCAAATATTAGATTTAGTTATGGAAGCTGTTTTGACAAAAACGAGTAAATAGATTGTATGAAATGAGTTTCATCAGTTTTCTCTGTTTTATAAATCAAACTTACTTTCCTCAGTAAACGGAAATGAACCGTAAAGTGACTGAAAACATTCTGAGTTAATGAACTATGAGTTAATGTCACGTTAATAAATCCTGCAGCGTATTTAAATCATGAAAACGTTCTTCATAAACAATCAGATGTCTGAGCTCTCTGACTTCTTCCGTCCCGCAGCATCTCAGACAGGAAGCTCTCTGGCCTTCAGGACGGCGTGGTGACGTACACGGGACGACGGCTGCTGGAGATCGAACAACAACAACAACGGCAACAACAACAACAACAACAACAACAACAGCCTCCGAGCAGAGTGGAGGACACAGCGGAGACGGAGGAGGACGCAGGAGACGAGGCTGCAGAGTTCACTCAGTTCAGGTGAGGAGAGTCCGACGGAGGAAAGCTGGAGTTTACATGACATTTACATGACTTTCCTTCTTTAAACACGTTTATATCTCCACCGTTGGTTCACTTCCACCGTTCATACTGTCAGCCGAGGCTCAAACTAATCAGCAGGTTTTCATTAGAGGACGAGACAAATCATTCAGTAACCGAGTAACACGTGCAGAATGTAGGAATGTAATGATAAGGAAGGAGTGATTAGACAAGACAAGAGGAAAGGAAAGACAGATAATGAAGGAGGGACTGGGGAAAGGAAAGAAGGATGGAGGGAAGGAAACAAGAAAGGGAAAAGAGAAATATGGGAGGAAACAAACAATGCTGTGAGCTCACACTTCAGTAGATGATCTTTTGTCTTTCCTTTCTTTCTATCCCCCCTCCTCCTCCTCCTCCTCCTCCTCCTCCTCCTCCTCCTCCTCCTCCTCAGGAACCTGAGTGACGTGTTCAGTGACATGAAGGATCTGGTTCTTCAGGACATCGATCGTTACTTCAGCTCTTCAGACTGCAGACAGTTCAACCGCTCAGAGTCTCTCAGGTCAGTCACACATCTTTAATACATCTTTATACATATTAATACATGAATATATATGTATTAATACATGAATATATATGTATTAATATATATTAATATATATTTATATGAGTGTTTGTCCTCCTCTGGGCATTCTTCATCTCCTCCTCATCTCCCCTTTTCCCTTCTTTCCTTCCTTCTTTCCTTCCTTCCTTCTGTCTGTTTCTTGACAGGTTTTTTAGATATTGTGTGAACTTTGTCACACCGCTTACAGGAAGTCACATCACATGTTCCTCTCCGTTTAAAGTCTCGTTTCTTTCCTCTTGTTTTACAGACTAGCAGACGAGTTGAGAGGTTGGGTTCAACGACACCAGATCGACCGGAAGAAGTCTGGAGGAAAACCCAAAGTCGCCAAGAAAGCCAAGATCGCCCAGGTTCAGTAGAAGCCCTCCTCCTCCTCCTCTTCTGCTTCCTCTTCCTCTTAATGCTTCTTCTTCGTGATATTAATTGTTCTTCCGTCTCGTTTTGTTTGTTGCAGAAAGCTCAGCTGAGGAAGACGAACTTCTCCAGATATCTTCCGATCCAGGCTCACCGCTCCATCGAGAGGTTCAGTTTATGATACGAGACGTTTCTTTAGTTTCTCCTGTGAGGAGTTCATTCAGGCTGTTCAAATGCAAAGCTTTATGAAACTGAGAATATATCTACACACACTTTACACACTGAAAGTACAACCTGTGAGTTTCTGTCAGCTGGGTGAAGACAAGAAACGCTTTATGAGAAAATCTAAATGAGCTCATAACTGATATTTAATTGTTTTATTAAAGATGAAAACAAGAACTACAGCTGATGGTAACATGACCAATATTTCAGTCGGCGAAACGATTTCTTTGAGTCTTTTATTTTGTAGTGAGACTCAATAACGACCCTGAACTTCCTGTTCCTGTGTGCAGTCAGCTGCAGGTGCTTCCTGGTCCTGAGGTCACTTACAGCGACTTCCTGGACGCCATCGACCGCAGAGAGGACACTTTCTACGTCGTCTCCTTCAGACGGGTACGACGCATGATGAAACATTGAAGGGTTTCACTGTAACATGATACTTTTAGACATTTAAATGTGTCTAATATGCAGGAAGTCACAGTTCATCCATTGGTTTTCTTTAGAGTCATCTTAATAAAGATGCTTTTGTTTGAAAATGACTGCTCCACCGCTCGTGTTTCTGTGTTTGTAGTCATGTTGATGGGTTCAAACCTGGTCTGTGTCTCTCTACAGGATCACCTGCTGCTGCCGGCCATCAGCCACAATAAAACCAGCCGACCTAAGATGTCTCTGGTGATGCCGGCCATGTCTGTGAACGGTGAGTCTCAACGTCAATCTGTTGTCATGAGAGAAGACTCCTGGCTGGATGAAAGATGATGCTCAGAACTTAAGTACAGAGTTAGAAGAAAAGTTAAAAAAGGAAAATTACATAAAAAAATACATTTATGAGGTTATTTTCAGATTTGTTTTGATAGAAAAACCATAAAATCGACCAAAAAGCAAACCGTCTCTGGCATGTGAGTAAAACGTTTGCCTTCTTGTCTTTCTCCCGCTCTTTCTCCTCACCCTTTTCCTTCCCTTTGTCCCCCCAGAGAGCCTCTATAACTCCTCCCATGGCTACGAGATGATGATGCAGGTCGACTGTGAGGTCATGGACACCCGCATCGTCCCCATCAAGTCCTCCGCCGTCCCGCCGTCTCTCCGCGACCCGCCTCCGCCTCCCCCCTCCTCCCCCCACCACCACCACGGGAACCACACCTCGCTGCGAGGGCGCCACCACCACCACCACTCGTCTCAGAGGCAACCTTTACCCGCCCGCCGACGGACAGACGAATATCTAATCAGCCAATCGGAAGGGGTCTGAGGGAAAGGTTAAAGGTTTCACGTTGGAGTCTTTAGAAAACGTCTTCTTCACCTTCATCATCGGCAGGTAACGCTCACACATCTCTGCTCTCTGGAGAAAGTTTCCCGCAGTTTTTCTGGAAACCGGAGAAGTCGTGAAAAACGTCCACGAAAAACCTGCAGGAGGATTCAAATCACTAATTCAAAATGGCCGACAGAGCCGATAGAAACTCGACTCTCTGTGGAAGATAATATTCTAATATATATATATATATATATATATATATATATATATATATATATATGAATATACTTGTAGACGTTGGGTGCAGACCCGGCAGCACAACGCACTTAGAAATTAATCCTGCGTTTTTAATATTTAATTGTGAAAGTGTACCGTTTGAATGACGCGTGGACGACAGGAAGTGGCTGTGATTGGTCCAGCAGACACAGCTGCACAGTCACACCTGTAGAAACCTAAAAACTCACCTGTTGATCAGCAATAAACCCGTTGGTGTTAAAGTTGTAGCTGTGCAGCTCCAGCAGGACGGACGTGAGGTCACTTCCTGTTTTCCTCGACACTACTGATGGTTTCTGAGGAGTTAACGTTTGTATATTTGTGTCGTTGTGACTTTCGCTTTTGTCGGTTTTTGCTGCGTGAAGCTGGATCTTAATGCTGGAAGAACATACAAGGAACTATACGCAATATATCAACGTTCATCTTTATTATTGATTATTGTGACTGTTTGTCCACCCAACATGGAGGCAAAGCTTCTATCAATAGATCGGTGACGTTGATCAAACAGCTGAAACATGTTGATCTTTGTAGCTTCAGCTAACAAAAAGAAGCTCACTATCATTTTTATCATTTTTATTTTTATTATGCTAAAGGTGAAACTAAGCGGTCGATTAATTAATCAGTTAATTCTTTCAGTCATTTTTCAACCCTAAATGGCCCCAAAGAATTCCACAAATGTCGAGACTTTGCTGCTTTTCCTGTTCGTTTATCATCCGACATGTAATATATCTGGATATTGAAAAGAAAACTAATAATAATATGCAGATTAATTAAAAAAAAAATGTAAATGAAATAGCTTTTATGGGCAGCCTGTAAGCTGCTCTTTAAACGTCCTGTGATCATTCAAAAATACGTTATAGGAGTAAAAAACATCAATGGCGAAATAATTATAATAAGTTAAAGTTCTCTATTCATTCGCTCCTTGATTCTGTTATTCTGTGTAACGTACACCTTCCATTGATATAATCGTCTCTGATTCATTAACAATAAACGTCCATAAATCTGCTGAGGAACCATGAAAAGAATTGTCACGTTTGAGGTTTTCTTCAGTGATCCAGTGACGGGCGTTCATACGTCCACAGCTACACTGCTAACAGATGATTCTGCATCCTTTAAAGGTCCCAAAAAGCCAAAATATAACCAACTAACAAGCGTTAACGTCCCAAAAGGAGAAGCTTACTGAATAAAGATGTTAAAGCATAAATAATATTGGGTTATAATCCAGACTAAACCTTCAGAAGTTCACTAAGATCCGGCTTCATGTGGCGCCCGTCAGGTTCTAGTTTATTTGATATAAAATCTTGTTTGTGTTGAATGGGTTATTTAATAGTTGTAAATATGTGTTTCCTTCTGTAGATATTTCTCTTTGTCACCTTTTTTATATTTTTTTATTTCTTTGTCTTTGGATCTTTTGACAACAAAAAGAATAATAATAAAAAAAAGAGTAAAAGTTTATATAATAAAGCGACTCGGAGGGTAAAAACAGACGGCTGGTGTTTCATATTCAGTTCATCGATGTTCTGTCCTGATAAAGTACGTTTATGGAAATATAAATATTTTATATTGTACAGAATTAACTTTCATTAAGTTTCAGCTTTTAGTTTAAACATCTAAAACCATCTCGGAGAAGATCATGAAAACAAGACAATCTTCTTCTTTTTACTTGTAAAATGAAGTTTGTACAAAATGTCTCAAACATTTAACGCTTCCTGTTTTAGAAATGTTTCTAATCTCTTTTTTTTTTTTTTTTTTTTTTTTTTTGGGGGGTTTTTGCCTCTCGCGTATCTAACAACTTAAAAAGAGTCACTCCACAAGTTTTACACATCAAGATCAGTTTCCTTCCTTTAAGAGCAAAACACAAAGTTTGACAATCAAAGAAATAAAAACTTGAGTTTTAACATTCACATATTTTACTTTTAGAAAAAGAACTTCCTGAATATTTTGTATTTGATAATAAAACGTGTAAAAATCAAGATTCAGTAAAATAAAAGTTTATTATTTTTATTTCTTCACCGTTTTTACATAAATAAATAAACACAGAACTCCTCCGTGATTTGTAGTTTTGACTCTTTTGATTTTACAGACGAGATGTAACACGTTGATCATCAGTCAGACTTTGTTACCTCTGACCTGAGCCACGCTAGCTGTTTCCCTCCGTTTCCAGTCTTTATGCTAAGCTAAGCTAAGCAGCACTGTTCCTTTAACTACTACTGACTTTAAACTCTTTATTTCTGACTCTGGTTTTTTATTTTCATGTTTTATTTGTGGAGCTCGTCGTCGTCGTCCCGCTGAACTGCAAGTCTGGAAAAAAATATATAAAAATGCTTTTTTGTTTTTGTCTTTTTATACTGATTGATTGAATTTGTTACTTTTTGTGTAAATAAATAAAGATTAAAAAAAAAAGTGGAAATGAAGTTAAATGTTGAAGAGAGCGACTGAGAGACAGATGTTCTCATGAAAACATCCGTTTCCTGATTTAAACAAATGTTTTGTTCAATATTTCCCCTCTGGTTGGTGGTTTGTAACTGGCTTTACTTCCTGTTTAAAATAATAGTTACTATCAGTTATTTTCCTCAATAAATCTAATGTGTTTGAGTCACAAAATGTCCAGAAGAAAACCAGCAAAGATTCACTTATTTACTAAATAAATCAACTTGAACGCAGACCGAATATCAAAATAGTTGCAGATTAATTTTCAAATAATTTAAGTGATTTATTTACTTTATTCCTTAAATCTGATATTTCTGAAATCATAAATGTGTGAGTTACAAACTTTGAATGTGTGATTGTGACGTTTGAGGAAGAATTTTAGTTAAAAACCACCGAGTCCAGTTTTTTTTACTGTCAGACGTTTAAAAAGGATTCCTCACACACACACACACACATACACCTGTGGTAACGATGTAAATACGATCTCTCTATATCTATATATATATATATATATATATATATATATATATATACACACACACACACACACACACACACACACACACACACACACAGTTTGCTACTTTTGTTGTCCTTTTTATTATTTAAATATGTAAATACATCTTTCTAATTCCACGACTCATCTGAACTTCTGTCTTCTGTTGTTTGTAGGAACCGAAGCGTTAAGTTTGATAAAGATTTAATAAACTAAATCAGATCTCCTGTTTGAGTTTCATTAACGGTGTTTTTCTGTTAAATAAGTTTGTTATTAATGACGTCGATCAGCTGATCATCACTGATAAACAGGTTTGTGTGATCGGCTTCATGTCGGAGGACGGGTTAACATCTCTGCAGAGAATAACTTTATTAAGTCTAAAGCACTCGCCTGTATGTGTGAGCTCACAGCTACGCTGTGATGTCACATATTTAACATACATTCTGTTCTGTGTTCGGCGCTCCCTACCTTTACCTGACAGTTGGTGCGTTCCAGTTTGGTTGAGAAGATAAAAGAAGCAGAGACGAGGTTTAGTTTTATTTCCCTGTTTTGTCTTTTTCTTAATAATTAAAATCTCTTTTTTTTTGTGCTGGCACACAGCAGCTGTTGACAGTTAACAGAATATAAATATGCTCAACTTTAATTGGAAATACAGTATAGAGCTTTGTATCAAACATTAGGCAGATAATAGTTGTGTTTTCTGAAGTCTGTAAATATTAAATGGAGGAATGTTGCAGTTTTCCTTTTGTTGATCACTATTCAGGAAATCAATCCGTGTTATTTAAAACGAGTGTTGCATCATCTCTGATCACAAGTTCACTAAATGAGCTGAACGTCTGTTTATTAGCAGTAAACATGAGAATCTCTTTATTTTTAAATATTTTCACTCATAAACCAAAGTAGCGACACATTCATGTTTTGACCTGGTGATGGCGCCACATGAACACTGAAGGATCACTAAAGTTCTTAAGATCTTATCCTGAAGCAGACGTGAACGTCTGAACCAAATGTCAGGAATAATCCGGCTACAGCGTCTCTTTTAGGAGCCGGGATTCATTTTGATAACTGGCTCCATTAACAATATGCCGACTGAACTGTTAGCAGTTCCTGTCTGCAGTGTAATCATTAACATACAGATAACTATCACTGGGTTACTTTGACACCCAAAGAACTTAAAAACAGGATTTTTCTGAGACAAGTTCTGCACTTATAAAAAGCTCCTTTTTCTGTGATTTCAAAGCACATTTATTGATGTTTATTCACTTATTTCTGAAGCAAATTTGACGACAAACTCTCCAATAATTCTCTCAGAACAACAAGCGTCGACCTCCTTAAAACTAACTCATTTGAAGAGAAACCACGTGACCAGCTGCAGACCACCTGAGGCCCTCAGCTCTCAGGTTAACAGTCTTAATTGTGTAGCAGTAAATGTTCAAGCTTTTAAAGTGCAATGAGCTGCTGTAGGATAAAGTTCAGAGTCGTAAAAAGCAGCAGTCGTCGTTGCTGCGGGTTAACAACCGGCCCTGAGGGGGGGGGGCACTATCACACCTCATCTGAACACACGGGTGTTCTTCACCTGAGGGGGAAGCATTGAGTTTGTCCTGCTTCACCTCTGAGTCTCACATGTTTGTGTTTAAGCTCACATTGGAATATTATAACACATCTTTAAAACCATTTTCAAAACAAAACAGAAGAAGCCATTTTAGTCCGTCACTGTTTTCAAATGTGTTGGAGAAAACTGAAATATGACTGAAGAATTCAGAGTCTTTGCTGCGACACTTTAGATTTAGCTTCACTCGTTTCTTCACCTTCATTGGAGTCCGTCTGAGGTCAGTCAGCTGATCGGAGCACAAACCGGTTTAAGTTCTCAGAAGTCAAAGCAACGCAGTAACCGTCGTACGTCTCTGAAAACCATGAGATACGTTAACGATTGGTTTCTTTTAGGCAACAAAACTACTTGGTTATGATCCGGTAAAACATGGTTTGTGTTCATAAAACAACATAACCAGAGTAAATAAATAACCGCCATTAGCAGACTTTCTTAAACAGCGTTACATGACAACGCGACAACGTGACAACGTGACTCCGTAATAACGCAACAATGTAACAACGCGACAATGTAACAACGTGACTCTGTGACAATGTAACAACGTGACTCCGTAACAACGTGACTCCGTAACAACGTGACAATGTAACGTGACTACGTAACAACTTGACAATGTAACGTGAAAACGCAACTTAAGTAAATATATAGCAATGTTTACTTGTAGTTTGAAATGGCACAGAAACGAGGGGTTGAAAGAAGGAAGTTGAAGGAGTGAAATTCTTGTTTGTTTGATCCGTCGATTACCACTCCTATCCACCCATAGAGACCAAAAATAATTTCATGAATCTGTTTCATATCAGCCTTGTATCACACGGTTAACGTTGTGAAACCATTGGTGAACTACTACGATTAGGGAAAAGCTCATGGTTTGTGTTTAAACAGTAGTAAGCAGACTTTCTTACTCAGACTTACGTAACAAGTCAACGTTTACTTTTAGCTTCACATGGGACACGAGCAGCTTGAGTAACATAACGCAACTTAAGTAAATATATGACAACGTTTACTTTTAGTTTCAAATGGCACAGGAACAACGGTCTCCTGAGTGAAAGTCCTGTGTTTGAGTCTTTTCTCAACTGCCATGCTCTCTATTAAGCCTCATAGCTTTAGTCGCTCCGTACATTACGTCACTCGCTCCGACCGGATGCAACAACGTTCACATTCAACAGATTGTTGCAGAAATCAGCACATTTTCCTGAGCTGACCTCCATAATTCTTCAATAGAAGATGTTTGGGAACAACTCCTTGAGTTGCCTTGGTGAGAGAAAAGGAAGAAGAAGAACCTGATCTATATATATCTATATCTATATACAGTATATATGTATATATATATATATATATCTGTATCAGCTAGAGGGCGACGTAGCTCTGCAGACAGAGACTCTACATCCTGCTGCTTCTGGAAACTGATGGAAACGACCTCAGCAAAACTGTTAAACGCAGACATGTATATATTATATATATTTATATATATATATACATGTGTGCTATGATACACGAGAAAACAGCGTATCCACAGGGATAGAAAAGAGAACTATCACAGTTCTTCACTGTCACCATTAAAATGTCAGAAGACAAAATAATTTACTTCAGAAAATCTAGAGATGGAAGAAACACATGCAGCAAACCGTGTGCCAGAGAAACTCATCAATGAGTTGATTTCTAATCCTCAGCGTGTGTGTGTGTGTGTGTGTGTGTGTGTGTGTGTGTGTGTGTGTGTCATCACTGTCTGCTTTTATAGCTCTGTATTAAAGATTGTTTTCGTCCTCAGCAGCTTTTAAATCTACATCTGATGACAGACGTTCTCTCTTCGTTTTCTTCTTCTTTAAACCATCGAGCCAACATACTTTTTTAATTTGTCAAATTCACATTTTGACAGCTGATTTCAGAAAGATGTGAGTGAACTTTGTGTGTCAATACAACCAAGAAATGAGACATCAGAGAGAAGAGAGCAATTGAGCAAAACCTGAGGGTGGAGTGAAGCTCTGCATTATTATTCTTATAGTTTGGACCAATGTTTCTGTTCTGTTGTGCTGACCAAGTTCTGAGAACACGGTGACACAAACCACAGGCAGCGAGACAGGCAGTAAACAAACTACAGGCAGTGAGACAGGCAGTAAACAAACCACAGGCAGTAAGACAGGCAGTAAACAAACCACAGGCAGCGAGACAGGCAGTAAACAAACTACAGGCAGTGAGACAGGCAGTAAACAAACCACAGGCAGTAAGACAGGCAGTAAACAAACCACAGGCAGTGAGACAGGCAGTAAACAAACTACAGGCAGTGAGACAGGCAGTAAACAAACCACAGGCAGTAAGACAGGCAGTAAACAAACTACAGGCAGTGAGACAGGCAGTAAACAAACTACAGGCAGTGAGACAGGCAGTAAACAAACTACAGGCAGTGAGACAGGCAGTAAACAAACCACAGGCAGTGAGACAGGCAGTAAACAAACCACAGGCAGTAAGACAGGCAGTAAACAAACCACAGGCAGCGAGACAGGCAGTAAACAAACTACAGGCAGTGAGACAGGCAGTAAACAAACCACAGGCAGTAAGACAGGCAGTAAACAAACTACAGGCAGTGAGACAGGCAGTAAACAAACCACAGGCAGTGAGACAGGCAGTGAGGCACCTTTCGACCGTTATTAGCCGAGATATCTTTGTTTTTTGGTGGATTAGCACCATTTAAAGTATGCTAGTAGCCGCTAGCAGCTCCTGTTTGTGATGTACCCTCGTATGTACTTTTGTACTGAAGAAAACTTAAAAACGGGACGATTCTCAGGCAAGTTCTGCACTTATAAAAAGAGATTTATGGACGTATAGTTCTCGACATTTCACTCAGAACCACAAATGTCAACCTCACGGTGGCGCTAGAGGAAAAGTCAAATGATCCCCATCGTCAGCAGGAAACATCCTCTGGGGATCATGAACTTCATGGCAGATTTCAGTCTGGAGCTCCAGTCCTGCCCCCGCTGTTTGATTGACAGGTTGAACTCTGGGAAGTCCAGACAAACCGCAGCAACGAGCCGAGAGATTTTAATAAAAGACAGACAGCTCTTTAACACCTGTCTGTCTCTCTCTTTACAACTCTTTCCAGTCATTATCGTACTGCTGCAGACTTTTGATCTCATGCCAGAGACGCTCCAGACCCGTGAGGTATCACTGAGAAGCATCAGCTACTGGTCCAGTGTTCAGGGTCCAAGAAACCAGAACGTCACACACCAGGAAGAGAAGCGTCACCAGGTAACACGGTCAGCGGTTAGACTGAAACACACGTTGCTCTGATTCTGTAGAACTTGAAATTTAGATTCTGACAGACCGAACACGCACCAAGTAGACATCTTGATGCTTTTAACAGTTTTAATTCAATGTTTTAAGCTCGTTAACTTGTCCGGCACATTTTAGAAGACGTCGGCTTTAAAAAGGTTTATAACTCAAAACCGTTACATCATTTAATGAAGAAGCGTTGGAGATATTTCTAACCGAGGGTGGCCGTCATGGCAGCTTTTTAATGTTCCTCTCGACCTCCTCGGAGCTTGTAAGTCCTCAGTCTTCGTCCCTCAGGATGTCGAGATTTACAGCAGCGTCTCCGTCACAGCGTTCGATTTACGGGGTTTGTGTCGACGGCCAAAAAGCTCCCGTAAAGAGAAAGAAACAGCAAATACAGAGATTTAAAGCTGCACGTGTTCACCTGGCCTCAACAAAACCAGAAACCACAACATCATTTAATGTTCTGATAGAGGAAGACGTTAGATTCTCCCACAGAAACACTGCTGCACCATCAGCACCATCAGCACCATCAGCACACATGTTGAAGAACACAGTTAATGAGCCCACAAACTCTCCGGCTGTTTATTGTTTAAACATGCTGGTAATTAGGAGAATTATCTGCTGATGAACCGCCAAGGAAATACGTTGGACTCCCAGGTTTTAACCGATTACCTCATAGGAGGCAGTCTGCTTGTATTTATATATATAGTATACATATATATAAATACACATAGTATGTGTGGGAACTAGTGTACAGAATGTGTACGTGAGTCCGTGTCCGTTATAAACACGCTGCAGCTTCACTGAACAGACAATAAACATCCAGACTTTGGCAGCGCTCCAGTTAGACGTGATGAGAGCTAAATAATCAACATTTTAATTTGTATTATTTATTCATGTTATCACGATGACAAGGGAACATACACAGAGCTACAGATGCTAATACTTCACTGCATGTGTAACAAACCTTCAGAGCCTCCAGACGGAGTCTGATGAACGACCTCAGGTGATGTCACTTGAGTCAGCGTCTGATGAACGACCTCAGGTGATGTCACTTGAGTCAGCATCTGATGAACGACCTCAGGTGATGTCACTTGAGTCAGCGTCTGATGAACGACCTCAGGTGATGTCACTTGAGTCAGCGTCTGATGAACGACCTCAGGTGATGTCACTTGAGTCAGTGTCTGATGATAGTGATGTCATCAGGGTTATTTGCTCAGACTTGACCACATTATACATCATATATATAATATAATGTATTATATATAATATATAATATACAATAAATTATATACAATATATTATATTATATATAATAAAGTATATTGTATATTATATAATATAGAACTGCTTCTACAGGCTGAGTAGAAATTATATTGTTGGCGAGAAACTTAAAAACTGATTCTCTGTGTTTTGCTCACTGTCTTCTTCTGTCTGTCTTAAAGCAGAATAAATTAACGTAGTTTTGCTCGAGGGCACTTCAAACGGTTTCAGGTTGTTCCCTCCTCACATCACGTCACAGTGAGATCTCTACGAGTCGTTCTGAAGCAGAGAACAGTTTGTTTCTTCCTGAATAAAACGGTTTTATGGTTTTTGTGTTCCGACGTCTTCGTCCGTCTCACATGAAAAACTCATCAGCGGACTTGAACTCCAACAACGATTCAGCGTCCTGCCGAGTCGCTCTTCAGTGTTTCCAACAGAACGAGGCCAAACCTCACTTCATCACATAAACAAACAGATTCAACACACATGTATTGTTTGCTGTATGTATATAATAATATACATACAATTAATAACTCAATAATTAATATGTATTTTATGACATTTTAACACAAATATGTCAGAGGATAACATGATGAAGTGGGGACATCTTGGACAAACATGGATGTAACGTAGAACTTGACTGGAGGAAAGGATAGGTACGCTAGTCCTGCGAGTACAGTACAGAAGTAGTAGTACTGCAAACATGGCAACATTTAACTGTCCGATTGTAGTACTTTTACTCTGTTTGAGGTTCACCAGTAACCTTTTTATCTGATACCTCAAGTTTTACTGCAGAACTCCAGCAGCTGAGTTTGTTCGCAGTTTGACACCAAAGGGGGGACAGTTTGATCCTGGACCTGGACCTGGACCTGCACCTGGACCTGCACCTGCACCTGGACCTCCTCAAACCAGCAGACAATGTGACGTTTGGAAATAAACACATGGAAATATAATTCTAGCAGCAGAGAAAAGGGTCAGAAGGTTCATAATGTGGAAACCGTTGATGTTTTTATGGAGATGCTATTCTTTTTTATTTCTTTATATGTTTATGAGTCTTTTTACTGTTTTTATGGAAACTATATGAAAATAATTCTGGCAGAAAAAGGCGCCAAATCTCAAATAATTCAAAACTTTAAATCAAAGTTAGTAAATGTCTTTAAATTTGTAAGTTGCGTTAACGTGTCGCTGCCGCGTTCTTCTTCTTCTTCACCTCCTCATGTAGAGCATGAGGTCGCCCTCTAGTGGTCGCTTCAGATTCAGTTTGCATCAAAGTCCTGAAACCTGTTTATAAACGTAAAGTAACTCCGTCACCAACAAGAAGTGGGATTGATAATGTAAACAGGGGGGGGGGCTTCTCTCCTGGGAACCATTAATCTGACAGCTGTGTTTTCAGAGGGGGGCTTTAGAGGAGGTGCGATGCAGTCATGTGTCCCCAATAAATGTGCCCCCCCCCCCCCCCCCCCCCCCCTCAGCCAGATGTTGAGGTTTGCACTGATGGTTGAACCAGCTGTGAGTGAAATATGCATCTCTAACGTAACACAGGAGTCACACGTGTGTGTGTGGATCTTTGTCTTCTAACTCGTAATGAAGTCAATAAATACAACGTGCTCATCTTATCTCAGCTCAATCGATCCTTTATCTGAAACTGTGTTATGAGTTCAATGTGCCGACACCGAGAGGACGAGAGAAGACTAAAGACACAACTAATGAAGAAGTCAAACCATCCGTTCTCCATCTGATGATGACGATCATGTGAAAGCTCCAGAACAGCCACTAAAGGGACCTTGTGGTGAGATTATTTTTTTCAATTTAAATACAAATGTTAAAGTGCTTTGGATTCAATATGTTTATGTATTTCTTCAGTGAATATGATTTGTTCATCTCTGTGATTCTTGTTTGAGAGCTGAGCAGCGAGTTTGTGGATTAAAATTTTTTTTTTATTATTTACATAAACAAATGAGAAAAGTAATTATCTGTAATTACTGTAAACATTAAGCATTAAGGTGAAATTAATGATATTAATCAACTATATATGTGCACAATACAAATTTAACTAAACTGTATAATTCTATTAATCGTCTGTAACTGACACTAAACGGCTGAAAAGGTAAAGTTTTGTTTGTATCTATTAAATATTAACATAATCTTTACTTTACACATTTTAACCCGCTCAGATCCCCCGAGCGCTCTAATGAATGGGACTCTTCTAGGATGTCTAGATCTACGATTGCTGTCATGTGATGCACAAAGGTATTTGATTGGATGTCTATGAGCCAATCACAGAGTTCCACGTCATCTAAAGTGGCCTGCAGTAGAGCCACGCCCCCTTTTACCAGCGAGCATGGCCGACCGAGAGGAGGAAGAGTAAGACACGTTAAATAAAAGAGATTTATTCTCAATCTTCTGGTTTGATTTTCTAATGGTTCATCTTTTAATGCAATTCAGGAAGCTTTGAACGGAGTGTTTTCTGGAGATTCTACAAGATTTTTATTTTTAAAGTTTTTTCCAGGGACAGAAGTCAACATGTCATGAAAGTTCCTTGTCGTGACTTGAATTAACAACACATAATAAAGTATTTCATCTTTATTTATTTTTTAGATTTGATGGTAAACGAACAAAAGAATGAAAGCATTAAAAAAGAGGTCAATCAACTTTCCAAATTATGCACATTTTTCAACATTTATATGTTAAATGTAAGTTATTCAAATACATTTCTGAATGAGCTTTCGGGTTCAACCTGACTGAGAAGAGGTTTTCTCTCGGTGGACTGTTTCCTTCACACAGCTTGTTTAACAGTGTGTGTTATTCATTAAGCTTTCCAGCAGAGTAAATATTAGTCATAAAACTATTTCCTTTTTCCAGGAACAAACACAAACTCAACTTAAAAAGTTTGAACTCAGTTCTGTAGTTCAATGTCTGTGTGTTTCCTTTGAATCAGCTGCAGGTCTGAACAGAGACACTTGTTGTGTTTGTGGGTCGTTTTGTTGCGTTGTGTTGTGTTATTGCCTTCCACTGCTGCATTACATTGTTGCGTTACGCTGTTGCGTTACGTTGTTGCGTTACGCTGTTGCGTTACGCTGTTGCGTTACGCTGTTGCGTCACGTTGTTGCGTCACGTTGTTGCGTTACGTTGTTGCATTTGTTGCCTTACGTCGTTTTGTTGATACGTAGTAGAATGTTTTAAAGTAAATCTATCGACCATTTCCGGACTAAAGTTAAAGTTGAACTTAAGAAACTTTCCTCGTCTGAGCGACTGAACCTCTTTTACTCAATAATAAAGTCACAGAAACTGTAATAAAACCCGACACACTGCAGGAATATTGACATTAACAGCAGCCTCTCCTGTCTTCATTCAAACAGGAGCCTTCACTGTGCTTTAATTCGCTTATTTGAGGCAGGAAATCCAATGAAAGGCAAATATTTAAAATGTAAATCAGTGGCCCTGCTTTGGACATAAAAGCACTTCTGTGAGCTGAGAGAGAGACGGGAGGTTTCTCTGTTTACTCTCGTGCTTTTGATATTAAGTACCGGAGTGGAGAATGCCCCGTTTATATGAGGCGTATCACGTGACGGGAACATGAGAGGAAACGTGTAAGCATGGGCTTTAGGAGCAGAGAGGGCAGAGAGAGGCCAGACAGGATGAGATGCTTCATGGCTGCAGGTTGTTTTGGGCGCTTCGTCCGTGCTGCGTTCATGTTTGGAGAGAAGGTGTTCAAGACTGTGACTGAGGTATGAAATCATTGAAGTGTTCACTCTTAAATCCAGTTATTACACGCTGTCATCGTGTTAACCTGCATCTGTGACCTGCGACCTGCTGAGGTCATTTCTGGCAGCAGAAAAAAACACCGAAACAAGCTGACAGACGCACAGATGCAGCTTCCTCTTAAAGGGATTGTTCAGGTCTGTTTGAGGTGGTGATGATTTACAAAATATCGTGCTCTTTGGCAAAAAAAACCTATGTTGAACTATTCCTTTAAGGAGAAAAACTCCAAATCCCCAGAGTCCTCGACTTCTAGCTCAGTTGGAAACTCTCTGCGTTAATGTGCACGTGATCTCAAATATTCCTCTCCTGTGTTTGTGCAAATGTGAGCGGTGGACGCACCCCTGACCTCTGACCTCTGACCTCTGACCTCAAAGTGTGACGGGACGGAGTGAAGAGAACGTTTCCCTTCAGAATATCTCAGAGAAGAAAGATCCGGACTCTGAGGACGGAGTGTGGAGGCGGCTTTATCTCCTTAACAGAGAGTTTAGTCCAGCAGTGATGATGATGATGAAGGTCATGATGATGCCTTTTGGAAAGCCGGCCTGCTGGACCTGCATGACATCACTGTTGCTCTTCGTCCTTCCAGCAGCACTTAAATATGTAGTTCCTGATCCCCCCCGACGATAACATGAACTCATATTACAGATGTGACTTCAGAAGCTGTTGATCTGCTACTATTGTCTTCAACGGGATCCGTCCCGGAGGACAGACCAGGTTCCACATCTGGATCGCAGACTGGAACCGTTTCAGTAGTCCAGGTTCACTCAGACCCGGGACGGAAGGATGTGAAGGAAGACAAAACCGCTTCATCTTATTTCCTTTTTCTGCTTTACATTTCAGGGTCAATCAGACTTAAAGTGACAGTAACTGATCCTGAACCAGTCTCAGTGTAGTCCTGATCCTCTATATGAACCAGTCTCTGTCTAGTCCTGATCCTCTATATGAACCAGTCTCAGTGTAGTCCTGATCCTCTATATGAACCAGTCTCAGTGTAGTCCTGGTCCTCTATATGAACCAGTCTCAGTGTAGTCCTGGTCCTCTATATGAACCAGTCTCAGTCTAGTCCTGATCCTCTATATGAACCAGTCTCAGTCTAGTCCTGATCCTCTATATGAACCAGTCTCAGTCTAGTCCTGATCCTCTATATGAACCAGTCTCAGTCTAGTCCTGATCCTCTATATGAACCAGTCTCAGTGTAGTCCTGGTCCTCTATATGAACCAGTCTCAGTGTAGTCCTGATCCTCTATATGAACCAGTCTCAGTGTAGTCCTGATCCTCTATATGAACCAGTCTCAGTGTAGTCCTGATCCTCTATATGAACCAGTCTCAGTCTAGTCCTGATCCTCTATATGAACCAGTCTCAGTGTAGTCCTGATCCTCTATATGAACCAGTCTCAGTGTAGTCCTGATCCTCTATATGAACCAGTCTCAGTGTAGTCCTGGTCCTCTATATGAACCAGTCTCAGTGTAGTCCTGATCCTCTATATGAACCAGTCTCAGTGTAGTCCTGATCCTCTATATGAACCAGTCTCAGTTTAGTCCTGATCCTCTATATGAACCAGTCTCAGTGTAGTCCTGGTCCTCTATATGAACCAGTCTCAGTGTAGTCCTGATCCTCTATATGAACCAGTCTCAGTGTAGTCCTGATCCTCTATATGAACCAGTCTCAGTGTAGTCCTGATCCTCTATATGAACCAGTCTCAGTGTAGTCCTGATCCTCTATATGAACCAGTCTCAGTCTAGTCCTGATCCTCTATATGAACCAGTCTCAGTATAGTCCTGGTCCTCTATCAGACCTCCATCAGTAAACAGACCGTCTCCTCTCTGATGGTCTATTTCTATAGAGTTATTCTTGATGATGTCATCGGAGCCACCGGGTT
Organism: Pholis gunnellus; assembly: GCF_910591455.1. NCBI lineage: Eukaryota > Metazoa > Chordata > Actinopteri > Perciformes > Pholidae > Pholis > Pholis gunnellus. The sequence goes on along the minus strand of NC_136543.1, from coordinate 21,218,365 downwards.
GGATTCTGGTGAACGTGTCAGAAGGACTCTCCATCGCAGTGATGGCGGCGTCGCTGGATGAGTTTGTTTTTGTGTCATTTTAAGAGGAAACCTCTCCAGGATCAACGTTTCCTCAAACAAACGGTTCGTTTAATATCTTACGGAAAGTTACTCGTCTTTTTTTGTGCGTTTTCCTGCAAAATCCAGCAACACGTGTAAATTCAAGTTTGTTACACGAATACAGTCTTTTCAAAATAAACGTCCTTCTTCACAGGAAACTCGGTTAGTTTTAGGCAACAAAACTACTGAGTTAGGTTCAGTTAAAGGTCGTCGTTTGGGTTCAAATCACTACAGAAGTTACATCACGAATAAATCAACGATGGCGGTTTGTCGGACTCGTCCAGCATTCAGATAATCAAATAATGCAGCGTAATCAGTAGATATCCCACATTATTTTATTTTGTACGTTATCCACGGCATCGTGAACGAGGAAGTACGAAGATCCTAAAACCACGAACCTTTGAGGGGGATGAGTCCATCGACCGCCTCGCTTTCCTCCAGGAGGCCGCTAAACGAGAAGTCAACGTCGATTTATTCGTCTCGTGATTTTAACCCAAACGACGATATTCTCCTGAACCTCACTGAGTTTCCTGTGAAGATGTTTTTTGTTGAAGACTTTTGTAGGAAAACCCGCGAAGAACGAGGAACCTTCCGTAGGATATCATCCGAACAGTTCTGAGGAGACGTTGACCCATCGTCCCCGCGTTACGGCCTTCGTACCTCCTTCGTGTTTACGTGGGGAACATTCGGTATGAATTCGTGGCGTATCTACGAATTACGCCGCGTTCTTTTTCTCAGGTTTGGCTGCGACTTTTAAAAACTGAAAACAAGATGATATCAAGATGATATCGCTGATTGTTTCTCACGTTCATAAGATCAACACAAACGTCTGTTGTCTTCCTGCTTCTTGACTTTTCTTCTTCTCATGTGTGCATCACCTCCTTCTCCTCCGGTTCCCACTCGGTGTGACTCTCGGCATTATTCACATTCTGCTGCTCCGTCCGTCACCGAATAGTCTGAATTCCTTCAGAGGAGAATCCTCTTCCTCCTCTTCCTCCTCTCCGCCGTCACAAAAGCAGCTTTCAGCTTCCTGGGAACAAGCCAGCAGCGTTTCTACAGCTCAGCGTCTGAATTTTGATGTTTCATTTACTAAAGAGGATAATTGACTTGTTGTATGACTGTGGGAATTAAAGAAAGTTCATCTCGACGACAAAAAGAAATCTAAAAAACAAGTAGAACGTTATGAGAGGATTTTATGTGAGTAAAGAAAACACAACTTCAAACTCTATAAACATCCAATACAATTAAAATGTAGTTATTCTAAGCTGTTTACAGACGCTGGTCTGCAGACTGAGATCTGTATTCAGAATTATTCATAAAAGCAGACACCAACACTGATAGCAGTATCTTCTACTGCAGGACGAAGTCTGCAAAATGTGCAAAGATGCAGAAAAGCTCTTCACACTGCTGACTCTTAACATTTGACATTTGAGTAACTTCACAAGCATCCCGGCGGCGGCTCACAGGAAGTCTGTTTCCCACAGCGTTACTCAGCCAAAACAAAGACGACCCCCCCACCCCGACCTCCCCCGTCACTGACGTCCATCACTGAGAGACATTCAGCTTTTGTCCGTCAGACAGCAACGGTGCTAGAAGAAACTAACAAACACACAACTAGACACCTTGAAGAAGACTTGAAACTAGAGATTGAGACCATAAACTCATGTTTACAATGTTTACTGAGGTAATAAATCAAGAGAGAAGTAGAGTCATTTTCTCATAGACTTCTATACAACCAGAGGAGTCGCCCCCTGGTGGACATTAGGGAGAATGCAGCTTTAACACGTGAAGCTCTGACTTCACTTTTGTCTGTTTTGGTTCATTTTCTCTGTTTTTCGTCTTCTTGTCCGTCAGAGGTCGTGTCCTCCACCTCCTGGCTGCTCCAGGTTTCTGTCCTTCGGCCGTTTATGAGAAGAGGAGCCCCATATGGTGAAGGAATGATGGAGAGGATGAAGAAAAGGTAGGCAGACATTTTTTTTCCCTGGTCCGTCTTGTAAACTCTTCCCCCACGTCCCTCTCTTCAGCTCTCAGAGGAGCGATAGCTGAGCTGTTTCTTGATGTTCTTCCAGTTCCAGTCTCTCTGTGAGATGGACAAACCAGAGTCTGGAGGCTAAACGTACGAGGTCACGACCAAAACAAAGACAACAGCTCCAACACAAACACAGTCTGCCCCCACACACAACGTTATCATTATCAAATAATATTAACCTTTTAAAAGTTTACAGGTTTTGGCCCGAATCATTTCAAAGTCAGAGAAAATAACTTTCTCTTTGCAGCGGTCCTGATGTTTCTGTGGAACACGTGTTTGTGTCTGTTGCGATGTTAAAAAGAACATTTTTGGATTGAAGCTGCCATATACTTGTTTATTAATATCTTATTATAATAAGTGACATCAACACAAGCGTGGTGTCTCCGTCCTGACTCCGCTAAACCTCCGTCCGTGACTTGATGTCAGTCGGTTTAGTTCTTACAGCAGTTCGTCCGCGCAGTGGTTCACATAAAGATGGCCGCCGCCCCGACCGTCCTGCTACGTTGACTTGAACGGACGTCCCGTTCTACTATTTAGCGTCTTCTGTTTCTGTGAGTTCATTACTTCATGTCTGTCCTTAAGGAAACATTTAAAGTGACTCGATATAACATCCTGAACTAAGTGCCTCAGTTTCGGAGTCGTACTCCTGCAGGTCTGTCCGACTCGAGTCGGCCTGAACGTGAAAGAGTTCAGTGTCTCCACATCTGCCCGGTCAGGCAGGCAGCTGATTGGTGGAGAGGTTTTACCTCACGGCTCTGCATGCGTTTAATACGGCTCCATCTGTACCGTGTGTGTGTGTGTGTGTGTGTGTGTGTGTTGTATGTACACATGTGGTCGGTAGGACCACGGTGAGGATATGTTTTCATCTCGACCGTCCGCTGGAAGCTGAAGCCGGTCGTGTTTCAGTGGAAACTGTGAGTCAGTCGGAGCGGCGCTCTGTGTGGCCGACATGTGTCCGTCTCTCTGAACGCCGGTCGATATATTTTATTAAAGTCACGCTCTGCAGAGTGTCACGTATGAGTTTGTGAAGTATTTGAGCTCAGGGTTTCCTCTCCACATTCTGCCCGTTCTGCTTTTTAAGAGCTGATTTTTGGGTTCGACGACTGAAACAAATAAGAAAACACATTATTAGCTGCACCTGTCCAGTCTGAGGGACATCTGGGTACAAATGATGTTCGTTTCCAGTTTAGTTAAATAAAACATATCGTTGTTCAAAAATCATCAGAAAAGGACTTAAAATAGACTTAAAAAAACAATTTACAGCATTTCATGGTTCTTATTGTAACACACCTCAACTTTTAAACATAAACTTCTTTATAAATTGTACATTTCCATAATTGTTTTTGCAGAACTGCTTTTTCTTGAAACTTTGATGATTTATGAAATCTTCATTTTTATGTTTTTATCCTTTTTTCATGACAAATTACTAATTTCTTAGTTTCTTTTTATGTGTCTATGTCCACACAAACAAATAAATACAAAACAATATCACCGTTTGTTTTGAGGGGAATGCGTTGGTCACATGTCTGCTTTAGATGATGCTGTAGCTTGTAGACACTGTAACACGATCATTTATAAGACAGGATGAACGTCACATTTTAGACCAAATAAAGGAAATGATACGAGCTTTGTCAAATGTATTTTCTGCAGCAACTTCGTGTGTGTGTGTGTGTGTGTGTGAGTGTGTGTGTGTGTGTGTGTGTGTGTGTGTTCGTCCTGTTGCGTCGACGGTGTTTGTTCTGGAAAGATGTTGAAGCTGCTGCAGAGCGTGACCCTTGTAGCCGACACACGACTCCTCGCCGACCCGTCACAGACGCACTGAAGCTTCTCACGTCAACGCCTGAAGACGTGAAGGTCGGCTCTCACTGACTCTCACTGCCAGTATAGACACAGTATAGTTTAATTCGCTCTCTACATAGAAGGATATTAACACATTAACAGTTGCTCCTCATTTTTGGAGCGTTTTTCCAGCGACTCGCGTCAATTTCCACTCAACACATGAATCGTCTTTTCAAAATAAACTTCCATCTTCACAGGAAAACTCAGGTTTAATGAAAGATGGATACTTTATAAATACTTGACTTTACTTCTGAAGTTACAAATAAATCAACACTGACTTCTCGTTTCACACGGGGAACAAATGTTTGTCTCCGTTTCATCTGACCCATCCATCTTTCTGCTGTCTTCCTGGTTCATGATCATGTTGATGACGTATAATTTGATTTCGTGGGATATCTACGAAATACAGCGGATTCATTTTAATAGCTTTGAATGCTGAATGAGAATAGAGTACCAAGATGTACTACAGGGTAGTAAAATCTTCTCATGTGTGATTTTAGGACGTGAGGGCCAACGGGTGAACACTCCCAGATATCACATTATTATTGGCTACGAGCACTAAACTGGAAGAGCAAATACAAATGTGTTCAAACAGTCCACTACGCCGCCCGCTCCGTCTCCCCCTCCCTCCTGATCGAGACCCAGAGATCCTGGCCTCTAATCCAGACCTTCACAGCCCCCGGTGCGTGCTGACGGTCACGGTCTGCAGACATCTATAACCGTGTTGACGTGTGCCCCATGCTGTGCTTCATCTAAACATAATTCATATCCGTCTGCAGCACCAGCTGAGCGCGTCTCCAGAACCCTGGTCGTCTAGTAAAGGTTTAAAATCACAGCTCGTGAGTTATACGTGTTCCTGAGGGACGGCTTTTCCCTTCGCGTGTCTTTTTGTTCTGCGTAACGCTCCGGCAGGTCCTGACGGGCCTGTTGTACATGAGCTACTCTACTAATGAAAACCTGATCCGTCCTGAGGTAATGCTGCAGTCACTCTGTGCTGGAGGCGAACGGAGGACGGGGAGCGAGCCGGATCCCCTCGTCTAATAGATTCTCAGTCTGGGCCGTCGTTTTTCACAGCTGCTGGCAGTTTGAGGAGCACAACAAGGAGCTTTGTACACACACACACAGACAGATGTCTGTCTGAGTGTGTGTGTGTGTGTGTGTGTGTGTGTGTGTGTGTTTGTGTGACGGCATTCAACATGTTGCTGGTTTCCTTTGGAATTACACAATTGACAATGCACAATTTACTTCCAATGCAACCACATCGTGTATATAACAAGTGGACGTAGCCGTGACGTCAGTCATTGGTTTGTGGACTTTCCTTTTTGCCACCAGTGAACAGGAAGTGACCATATCTGGACTGAGGAGGAGTGACGTAGAGACGCCGTATACGTCTCTGGTAGAGACCTGTCAATCACGGTGTAGCCCCGCCCCTAAAGCATCCCCTGCTTTATGGTCTGTGTGACTCTAAATGGACCATCATTTACTAAATGAACATCATGCTGTATTGAAGAAGACTTGAAACTAGAGATTGAGACCATAAACTCATGTTTACAATGTTTACTGAGGTAATAAATCAAGAGAGAAGTAGAGTCATTTTCTCATAGACTTCTATACAACCAGAGGAGTCGCCCCCTGGTGGACACTAGAGAGAATGCAGCTTTAAGACACTTCCACATCGGTTTCACTCGACAGAACCGGAGCTTGCCGCCTGATGCTAACTCAGAAAGTTAAATGTTCGCAACTTCAGACTTTCTCAACAAAGACGAGCGTGAAAATTGTTTTTCACAACTAAGGAAGTTTTATCGCAACGTAACAAACAACGGTTTGCATGATATTATACTTGTTTATCCTCATTCTTCGTCAGGTGTTCAGTTGACTGATATCGGAAACCTCGTCACTGCAAAAGCAGCTTTCTTTCAGAGAGGAAACTGTATTTAAATATTTCACTTCTCACACTGCAGCTCCTCGATGCTCAGATGTGGTTTTTGTGGTTGAAGTGAGAACCGCCGCCGAGGTTAGAAACACAGGAAGTGGAGGAAACGATACCTCACTCACGCCTCCAACCACAGAGCGCTGTTTCAGTTTCACTTGAACCCTGAAAATCTCACTGTGATCACCGAGGCTGCAGGTCAGCAGGCCGCCCACGAACCGAGTCAGGAAGCAGCTGGACCAGTTTCAGACCAGCTGGTTCTGGTGCAGACGACACAGTCCTGCATCCAGAGGAGCTTCAGGCTAAACGGGACATGATGTAACCGCACAATAAGCAAAACAAAGACTTCTGTTTCTTTTAACTGCCCAATATTCTCCCAGTATTGTCATTTTTAGCCACGCTAGCGGCATAGCTCGAGGGACGTCCGTCCGTCCGTCCTCTATATTTAAACGAGTGTTTGATGAATTGAAGCTTTGAAGATTCACAGAAGAAGAATCCTACTGATTTTGAAGATTCAAATGTTTAATATCTCCAATACTTTGGTTTTATTTATGAACAAATACCTGCAAAACGAATAAAGTTCCCAAAGTTGGCTCTGTCCTCTCTGTCCTCTCTGTCCTCGACCTTGTGTTGTTTATCTGTAAACTTCCATCAGTCCGGCGATGTGCGACGGCTCTCTGACGTCCTCAGAGAACGACGGGACGTTCAAAGACGCTTTGTTTTAATTACACCATTGGTTTTCTCCATAAAGCATGAAGGGAATCGCTCCGTCCTTGAAGGATTTAACTCACTTCTTTTCAATTTGCCGCTTGTTAAATGATCAACCATCAGTTCCACGTCGCCAAAAACCATTTCCCGCTGCAAAATATCAACTCAGAGGAAGCTGCTACAGCTCAGAGGGACATGAGTGAGTCGTCTTTAATGGAAGAAAGAGGAAGTTGCTCAGGGAAACTCTGCCAGAGAGCCCGGAGCACAAACACTTTACGAGCCTTTTCTTTCCTCTTCTGTACATTTGGCTGCTCTCAGCTCTTCATCCTTTACTCTCTGACGGTCGTCAGGACTTGGCTGCTTTAATGACTCATGTCCTCTGTTGTCATGATGATTGAAAGAAAGAGTGTGATGTAACACAAACCCCCCCCCCCCCCCCCCCCCCCGTTGCTGGGTTCCCCCTGAAGTCTTGTTTCATCCATCTTATTTTCCTCAGGAGCAGACTGGGTGGTGGAGTATAGCCTCAGGTGCTAGCTGGGTTAGCTTAGCTTCCATCTCGGTCCTCCTCGGCCGGGTGGTCCGGCTACATCCGCTCCCCACGAATGAATCCAATCCCCCTAAAAAGAGGACAATCAGCTTCACATTGATCGCTATCATTTTTGTTCCTCTTTCAAACATCTGTGCAGAATGATGTTCTTTGAAGCATTAAGTTAAAGTCCTTTGACACGAGGACGCTGCAGGAAGTCGTCGTATTAAAGCTGCGTTTCTTTCTCTTTGTTGTTCTGGTTCCAGCTTCTCTGAAGTATTGATTGTTTTTTATGATCAAAATCTTAATCAGAGAATCAATTCAATCAGATTACTTTGATTAAATCAGTCTGCTCCTCGTTTTTTTAATCAAATTTCAGTTTGATGCAAACGTTGATGAAGTTCTTTCTTCTCTCATCGTGTTTTTCTTTGCTTGTTTGAAACATTTGTATATATATATATATATATATATATATATATATATATATATATATATATACATATACGTTTGTTCGTCTTCACGTAGTTTTCCGCTAAAGTCTCGACACGAGGGAGAAGTTTCAGTTTGGTTGTAATCTGCGGTCTCACCACTAGATGCCGCCACATCGTACACACTGCACCTTTAAGAGTAAATGAGTTTGACAAGCGATGGTTCACAAATACTACAAGCTCCCACCTGCACGTAGAGTGACATGAGAGACTGTGATCGTCCATTTAAAGAGTATGTTGGGACCAGCAGGACACGGTACGGTGGTTTAGAGTGTTTGTGAACACTCGTAAAGTCCGTGCACGCAAAGTCTTGATTGGTAATTTTGGCTGACGGCTCACACTCACGCAGCATGTGTCTAAAGCAGAGAGCTCCGTGCTTTTTGGCACAAAATCAAACAACTAAACCGGTTTTATTTCCTCCCCTCTTCGTCTTCGTCCCTTCATCTCGTTGCTCTCTGACAAAGTCAACACATCCGACGGGTTTGAAAGGGTTTGACTTCGCCTCTAATGGGACTCTGGGGATCAGGTCTGGGGTCTGAAACAAGCTGCTGAAACAGAAAGAACAGAATCATTTAATGGTGATGAGGAGAGGGGGAAATATTAACGATGTAGAAATACGAACACACAGGTTTAACATCTGTGTTGGACAGAGGAAGCAAATTAGGGTCGGCAGAAATTCATGCTAGAAATGTGAAACATGACAGCGTGATGATTAGCTCTGAGTTTGACATTTTTAGATGTGTTGCTTTGCAATTGTTTGCAAGATGCTGACAGGCTTTTACAGGCTGCATTCTCTCTAGTGTCCACCAGGGGGCGACTCCTCTGGTCCTATAGAAGTCTATGAGAAAATGACTCTACTTCTCTCTTGATTTATTACCTCAGTAAACATTGTAAACATGAGTTTATGGTCTCAATCTCTAGTTTCAAGTCTTCTTCAATACAGCATGATGTTCATTTAGTAAATGATGGTCCATTTAGAGTCACACAGACCATAAAGCAGGGGATGCTTTAGGGGCGGGGCTACACAGTGATTGACAGGTCTCTACCAGAGACGTATACGGCGTCTCTACGTCACTCCTCCTCAGTCCAGATGATATCTTCTGTTCACTGGTTGCAAAAAGTTAAGATGGTCGACGGCAAAACATCCGTCAAACCAACGGGCGACGTCACGACGACTACGTCCACTTCTCATAAACAGTCTGTGGTTCTGTGATGATGTGAAGCGCTGCGTGACCTTTAAAACGTGTTGAACAGTCAAAAACAAACAAAACAAGATCTATGGAGTGCTGCAGAAATGACATCATTCTGTAGTCCAACAGGAAGTTAGCATCACACTGATTCCCTCAACATAAAGCCGGATTCTTCCACTGGAAAATAATCTCTGTGGCAACCAAACGTTTATGATTCTTACACGTGTTGTTCATCAAGATAATCTTCACGAATGAACACGTGAAAGCTTCGACCGCTAACCGTTTGATTATTATGTGGATTCCAATAACTCGACGTCTGAGTGAAGCCAGAGAGGTTCGTGGTGTCACACTCGTGACTGAAACCACAGCGGCAGAGAATAAATAAATGAGCCACATTTGTGGGCCGAGTGTCCGTTTCCTGGTCACGCACACGAACTTCATCCGTCAGTCAGTCACTGACAGAACAATCAAAGACGTAGGCGTCGACTCCAATTAGCATTTTCCAGCTCGACAGGATCCATGCGCTCGTTATTTTCTCGCTCTCGCTCCCACGGACTCCACTTGGCTCCGCTCAAACACGCATGTGGAGCAATTAGCCGTCGCTCCCGTCGTGCATCTGGTCCCGGTTTCTGTGGCCTTTCAGTCATTCAAGGGCTCCTTAAAGAGACCATGAAAGTCCAGTTGATGAGCCTACGAGGGCGAGTAAACGGCCCTCGAGCTGGTTAAAGTTCAGGTGATTAGCTCTGAACTCTTCATTGAGCTCAGTGCTGCTGAACGGACTGAAGTATTATAACTTTATTATCACTGATCAATGACCGTTAAAGGACTTTATAATGTCATAATGTTCTTTATTTGATTTGTTTTACAGGAAAATGTATATTTTGTATAACAGCAGTGTTTCTATGCCTTAGAGCAATAATGAACTAACTGACTAACAGATACAGCAGCTGACTGGTTACTACGCTCATTAATAACAATTCATAATAGTTCAACACTTTTAAAAACATGCATCAATGTTACTACTTGACAATAGTTCAATGAACAAAATACACAGAAAGATGCATCAGTGTAGCATTATACTACTATATATGTGTATACATATATATAATATATATAATATATAATATATAGTCAAAGTCATCTGATTGAATTGATTCTCTGCTGAAGACTTGGATTAGAAAAACAATACTTCAGAGAAGCTGAAGAGAAAGAAATGCAGCTCAATGTGACGACTTCCTGTCAAACGACTTCAACTTCAAGCTTCAAAGAAACAAAATCTGCACAAACGTCTGAAGGAGGAAGAGAAACGAGCGGCGCTCCGTCGTGCAGCGAGCTGACAGCGATGGACGTGCGTCTGATTGAACGTGGTCATTGAGGTTCTGCAGCTTTTTGTTTTTTGTTCTAAATATTTTAGATTTTATCTGAGATTTCACACTTTAATGAACATTTTTAAATTTATGGAAAAAAGTTGATGCACCTTTTGTAGATCTGCTGTGAGTGTTTCATAATTATTATTATTATAGAATATTAAGATGAACAGAAACATCCCGGCTGACACTGGAACAACACTTTTGGATAAACATTTTTCTTCTTTATTTTGATTAATAATTAGTTTTTTGTGTAAAATGCATCAAACATAATGACAACACAAGGGAATATTTGGGTGGATGTGTTTTTACGTTATTTCTTTCTCACACATCCACTCTTTTGATTTCACGAACTCTCTCAGAGGCTGTGGAAGGTTTTCCAGGACGTGATGGAGCTCAGAGCTCAGAGTGCAGCTTCTGTCTGGAGGGAAGCCAGCGGCAGCAGAGAGGACTCGTAAACCGGACAGTAAACCGGATTACTGAACCTGAAGCCCACGAAGTGCAGCAGAGCTGATGTGAACGCGTGAAACCGTTTCAAACAATCCAATGAGCAGTCGTGATGACAACATTTTAACTCTTTAGTGCAGTTTGGAGGTGAACTTCGACGCAAAGCTGAAGAAAAGAAGCTAATCAACGAGGAGACGGACTGAAGAGCTTCAGGTGTCGGAGGTCAGTCGGAGTTCAGAGTCGTAAACTTAAAAGTTAATAAACTTGATCGACTTCAGAGGTCGAACATTTCATCTTCGTCCTCCAAACTTAATGAACATCTCGATAACTCCCTGGAGATATGATGTTCATACTATCAATGAGTTCAGATGGACTGAAAATTAATCTGCAACTAGTTTGATGCTTTAGAGACCAAATCAATAAGTCAACACAGTTCTATTAGAATAGCACCTTTAAAATAATTCAAATGCAATTCAAAGTGCTCTAATAGTGATCGACAAGTTTAAAAAAAAGAAGTTGAAGGCTTTTCTTTGTGAAAAAGACGTTTTCAGCAAATCAAAGCTTCATGTGTTTAAAGCTGCATTCTCTCTAATGTCCACCAGGGGGCGACTCCTCTGGTTGTATAGAAGTCTATGAGAAAATGACTCTACTTCTCTCTTGATTTATTACCTCAGTAAACATTGTAAACATGAGTTTATGGTCTCAATCTCTAGTTTCAAGTCTTCTTCAATACAGCATGATGTTCATTTAGTAAATGATGGTCCATTTAGAGTCAAACAGACCATAAAGCAGGGGATGCTTTAGGGGCGGGGCTACACTGTGATTGACAGGTCTCTACCACGGCGTTGTCCGGTCTGGGAGTTCTTGATGTTTTTTTCTTAAAACTTTAACTCATTCCCTGTGTTTTCACTTCATGAAAGCCGTTAACCAAGGTTGCGACGGCCAACAACCAAGATGGTACCCGTCAAAAACCAAGATGGCAACAGCCAAAAACCAAGATGGCGACAGCGAAAAACCAAGATGGTAACCGTCAAAAACTAAGATGGCGCCGGCCAAAAAAACCTGCCTCTTTGTAGACTTTTAGCATCTTTTTTGTCTCTGTGTCTCTTTTTCATAGTTTTGCATCTTGTTGTTGGTAGTTTAGTACCTCTACGACTTCCCAATGAGAACTGTTGGCAGTAACTTCACACAGAGGCGCTGGCCCAGGAGTTACCCTGTAGACCAGGAGTTACCCTGTAGACCAGGAGTTACCCTGTAGACCAGGAGTTACCCTGTAGACCAGGAGTTACCCTGTAGACCTGCTCAGTAATCCGTCCATGGTTCTTTGTGCATCCTGTGGTCCTGATGCTTCCTCAACTCAACAGAAACCGTGCAAAGCTAACGTGACAGCAACAGTCTGAGCATTTGAGGTCACAGAGATGTGTTGCACATCCTCTCCCCGAGCAACACGAGACAGAAGGCAACCAAATGTCTGAGTGACATCGGATCCTGGAGCTGCTTCGCTGTCAGTGAACAGTTTGTCGGCATCAAAATGAAACTGATGCAACAAACAAAAAGAGAGCGAGAGGAGCCGAGTCTCTGACGCCTCGGACAGAGAGCGCTTCCCAACGCATTAAAGATTTTTAGGCCCCTGGGTTCCCCTAAAAACATTTCAGAATTCAGATGTTTTCCATCGCAAATCCTCCGCCCAACAGGGACCAGTAAAGCACACAGTTACATCAGAGACGGAGAGGAGGAGGAGAGGGAGGAAAATTCTTCAAGTATGAGAAAACTTTACAGCTCTCCTCCCCTCCCTCCCTCCCTCCCTCTCTCTCTCTCTCTCTCTCTCTCTCTCTCTCTCTCTCTCTCTCTCTCTCTCTCTCTGTCCATCCCTCCCGTCCTGCTGGTCAGTCAATGAGAGCTTCACAGAGAGAGAGTCACCGGCTCACAGCAGGTAGGATGCTTCTTCACATTCTCTGAATGTTTGATCGACTTCACTCAGAATCATTCTGGAGATTTTAAAATAAGTTCTTTGATATTATGGATACTGCTTTAATATGCACGCAGAGACATTAATTCAATTTGCAAATGAAATCGATTAGAACTTAAACCAGTGTTACAGCGTGATCCTCAGCTGATGGATAACTGATAAAAAGCAAGAAAACATGAAATATTCTGCACCGAACAGAAAATATTAACAACTTCCAGGAAACAATTTAAACTTTTGCACAACTCTTGTGACTGCGGGAGAGTTTTTTATTAATGGCTCATAAAAAGTGTTCTTCTCATGCAATCATCTTTTTATTCTGTTCTATATCTCGTGTGTCGTCCACAGTCTGCCAGTTGGTTTATGAGTTTATTTCAGCCTCGTCGATTTCAATCAAAACAGAAACAAGACAGATTGTTGCAAGAAAAATATTGCCTGCCAATTCCTAAAACAAAGAGCATTTTTATTTTATAACTTGTTTTTCTCCAGATGTTGAGATGAGGATGTTTTTACTGCATCAGGTGGATTCAACGTCTTCATCTTCAGGCTCCTGCTTAATGCTTAAATTACAAATAGAGAAGAACAGAAACACAGTTAAGTGCAGTGAAAAGTTGTATGTTTGCTCAAATGTAATGAAGAAAATTAAAGTACTTAATATCCCATAATGACTGGAAAAAACTAAATATATTCAACATGATGAAATGTAAAAAAAGAAGAGGAAGTGTAGCTGGAAACATTTCCTGTAAACTATTAATATCAGGTGAAAACATATCTGTGAGTTTTATTTTTTGAGTTTTATGTAAAAACAACAAACTTTGTGAACTTCTTTTTTTTCTTTTCCAAATGATGTCATGGTGTGTTCGTGTGAAAGTCTCCGTCTGGCTGTTCAGACTTCAGTCGTTGCGTCATCGATGCTTCTTAACGAGGGGCGTGTAATCATGACATCACTAATGCCAATCAAAGCATCGTAACACGCCATCGACCTGCGATACAGACAAACCTTATTTTGATCAAAAAGTCTGAATTCAAACCTCCGGTTCTGAAAAGTGAAGCCAAAGCTTCATGTGTTAAAGCTGCATTCTCTCTAATGTCCACCAGGGGGCGACTCCTCTGGTTGTATAGAAGTCTATGAGAAAATGACTCTACTTCTCTCTTGATTTATTACCTCAGTAAACATTGTAAACATGAGTTTATGGTCTCAATCTCTAGTTTCAAGTCTTCATCAATACAGCATGATGTTCATTTAGTAAATGATGGTCCATTTAGAGTCACACAGACCATAAAGCAGGGGATGCTTTAGGGGCGGGGCTACACAGTGATTACAGTCTATGTTAAAACACTGCAGCCGGTGCTCGACCTCGAGTTAAGGTTGTTTTGCGAGCGAAAACTACGATGTCACTGCTGCTGTGTATGTACGGTAAAAAATAAATGCTCACGCTTAACATTAAATTATTATTTTCAAGAAGGAACGCCACAACAACGTGTGCGTACAGTCTGTTTGTAAAATGTATTTGAAGCCTCCGGTGTTGTTGTCTGATAAACGACCTCGAGTGATGTCACTTGAGTCAGAGTCTGTTGTTGATGTTTGGAGTTCGTGTCAGTAACTTTTTCTAGTCCTAGTATTTCATCACTAAGTCCTAATAAACTCTCAATGGTCTGTTTTAGTGAATTATAATGTGATTAAAAGGAAAAGTAGGAACACAAAGAAACTCTAAAGTTAGATGTTTCTAATGTTAGTTAGAGATTCATTTGATTGTTAAACTTCCACAAACTATATAAATAATTAGTAAAATCTCACACCCTCACATGTAAATGCCTCCAGGTATCACTTCCTCATTGCATGAACCGAGTGTGTGTTTCAACGAGCCGCTCTGCAGGAGTTTATTTTGGCTTCTGAAGCTGAAACGGGACGAATGCAAACCAGCAGCAGGGAGAGAACGTCTTTACGGTGCGTTCAGGGACCTTCTGTTGCCCCCTCGTGTTTCCTTGGAGGGTCCAGCTGGAGCAGCTGCCTTCAGCTGGTATTTACAAGCTGGTTGTTCCCATTGAAGTCAACAGAGACGGCTCAGCAGAGCTCCAGACGGAGGCGAGCGTTAAACTGCAGATGCTGAACCCTGTTTGTGTCGGGTCACGTCTGATTAGCACAGCTCACGTGTGAGAAGCTTCACTGTGAAGGAGGCTTAAAGGCCAAACTGTTCAACTTTATTTGGTTATTCATAGATTCTGGAGACGTTTCTGTCTTTGTAAGAATTTTAAAAAAGGTAATTGAAAAGTATCCAAAACTAATTAATATTCAAAACGTTGAAAATTGAACCACGAGGGGGAAAACCTCCATTTGTGTATCAAACGTTCTGATTTTGTGTCTCTGATCAGAATACTTTCAGCTCTCTAACTGGGGTTCTAGTATTTTGTTGTTTTTCGTAGTTTTACCATTTTGATTTCAACACATCGTTCACGTCCTGTTCAGACGAAGACTCTGATATGTGTAAAGAATTAACATTTAACTCGTAATAATAACGGAGGAGTTTCAGTCGGATGCAATCTGTAACTTCACCACTAGATGGCGCCAAATCACACACACTGTTTCCTTTAAATGAAGCGCAAGAGATCCACCGTGTGCAGAACTCTCTGGGTTCTAAATGGTGAACTCAAATCCTGTTCTGTGCATAGATATTATGCACAATAACAAACTAGAAGTGCCCTCAGAGAGCGCAGGCCGATGGCATTTCCTCTCCAACATGCAGTGGCTTCTACTTTGACCCGCGCTTCACTCTTCACTCTTCCACCAAGTTGCATAAAAATCGTTTGAGCGTTTTTTTACGTAATCCTGCTGATAATCAGACAAACACATAGAAATGTGTTCACAGACGGCCTCCCTTATTGTTCACATGTTGTGGACTGTGTGAACTCGCTGCTGCAGACAGTGGATTAGAGCTGGATGTCGACACATTAAGCAGCTCTGCTGATGAACCTCTCGGGGGGGGAACACGGTGACTTCATTCAGGGTTTGACTCATATTTGTGGATTTGTTTTTGCTACTGAACGTCTGCTGCAGGAGACGTCTCCGGGGAAAACTCCTGTAGTCTGACAATGACGTGCCGGGTTTCCTATAAATACTGTTTCACTATGAAATCAAGTTTACATTTAAAAAGTAACAGATTACTTTTGACGGCTAGTGAACCTCTGATCAACGTTATTGATCAGTTTTTGACAAGAGAAGAGAAGTTTAAGATAAAATAAGACGGAACTTTATTAATTCTTATGCAAGAGTTTGATCAAAGACAACAGAAGAAGAAGAACAAAAACAATGAATTCAAATATAAAATGTATGAAAAATAGAATAACAATGATTCAGTGTAAGATAGAATAGCATCGCTATAAGAGTAAATAAATCAAGTAAAAACAAGAGTATAAATATAAAGTGTAGAAGAAGTAAAACCAACAGCAGTGCTAAACGGAGACAGACAAGTGTTTTTGAGCATATTGTAAACAGTTATATTGCATAAGTTGGTTAACACGACCATCAGAATTAAATAATATGAAACAGACTACGAGCAGCTGAACCAATAAGACGTGAGGATAAATGAAGCAATCGCAGCGTAACAAGTCGTCTCAGTGTCAGAAAGCTGTCTGCGGTTTATTGGCCGACGGGCTCGTAAACAGCTGACGGCCTCATTTCTGCTGATTGCCACTAAAGTGGAGTCTGTTGAGCCGACGGGAAACCTTCAGGTGGATTCAAACGTTTGTTTGTTTTTGTTTTCCAGTAGGAGAGAAAGTCCCGGAGCTCAGCCGGTAGATGTCATCACCTCAGTGGGATCTGACTGACGGAGATCTGATCTGTTCATCGTCGGAAACAATCGGCTTCAAACCAAACAAACCGCTTCGATCAGCTCATGTTTCATGAGCTCGTTTTTTCTTCTTCCCTAAACAACCCGAGGAATCCTTTGGTGGTCTGATCACAGCGATGGTTCCCTTCATCCCCTCCCTCCTCCTCCTCGTCCTCCTCCTGGCTGCTCCGGCC
The DNA here is from genome assembly GCF_910591455.1 of Pholis gunnellus. Taxonomy (NCBI): domain Eukaryota; kingdom Metazoa; phylum Chordata; class Actinopteri; order Perciformes; family Pholidae; genus Pholis; species Pholis gunnellus. The sequence goes on along the minus strand of NC_136543.1, from coordinate 21,201,755 downwards.
CTCCTGACCCCGTCGACCGCCAGCGAGCTACAGGTCAGAGGTCAGAGGACGCCGAGGGACGCCAAGCAGGACTCCATCAAGGTGAGTCGATGGTCGGGTCAGAGGTTTAGTGAGAAATTGTGGATAAAACACGTTTCATTTCATTTCATTTCATTGGTGCAGGTGGTGATCTCTGAGGGCTGCATCACTCAGGGGGAGTCATCTGATGTCAGCCAGGGAGGTAAACACATCTTTTATCTTTTCATCATAGTTGCTTCTAAAGATCTCCTCCCGTGTTTTTTTAATCCGACCTGGTTCTTCCCTCAGGTAAAGAAATCAACCTGACCCCCGGTTCCCCTCTGGTCCTGACCCATCGGATCAAACTGGTTCCATCGTTGGGTTCTGGTCTCGGATCCGGGTCTTGCGGATGCGAGACGGACTTCGCTGCCCTGCGGGAGCGTCTGGAGGGGCTGGAGAGGGAGGTGTCGTCCCTCAGGGAGAAATGTGGAGGACCTGAAGGAGGATGCTGCACCTCCAAGGAGAGCAAAGGTAAAACACTGAAGCCACTGAGTTCAGCTGAAAACTAATGTTTATGTGTATTTAGTCGTGTTGTTGGTGCCTTAAAGCTGCATTCTCTCTAGTGTCCACCAGGGGGCGACTCCTCTGGTTGTATAGAAGTCTATGAGAAAATGACTCTACTTCTCTCTTGATTTATTACCTCAGTAAACATTGTAAACATGAGTTTATGGTCTCAATCTCTAGTTTCAAGTCTTCTTCAATACAGCATGATGTTCATTTAGTGAATGATGGTCCATTTAGAGTCACACAAACCATAAAGCAGGGGATGCTTTAGGGGCGGGGCTACACAGTGATTGATAGGTCGCTGCCAGAGCTATTTTTAAATATTCATTTATAAATTAGCAACAACGGTTAAAGGGGCGACTGTCACATGTTCTCAGTGTGAGAACATGTGATGTGAAAATGCTCAAGATGAATCTGCTGAATCTGCAGCTCCTCGCCTCACATCTTCAACATCTTCTCAACGCTCTCAGAGCATCGTCTTCAGAATAAAAGCTGTAAAAAGCCGCTGTTCACTACCTGCTCAGCAGCAAACAGCAGACAGGCTCAGTTAGAAGCTAGCTGGTGAACATAGAGGAGCGTTTAGCAGCTAAAGAGATGTTTCCCTCAGGAGGTGGTGGAGACCAAAACCGGAGCTGAAAGAGAGAGAATACTGGACCGACAAACTCAAAGACTCCTCATGAATCATCGTGTTGATGTGTAACTGCTGGATGTAGAAATAAGACGTAGGTCAATAAATCAACTTTAAAGTCTCAGTATTCTGACATGATCAGTTTGAGTTTAACCCTCAAAAACATGTTTAGTTGACGTCATGTTTTTCTAACTGAGCCTCGCCCGTCTCACAAACACAAACACATAAATCTCTCATGTGAACATTGTGTGTCTGATTGATATGATGTGTTTGTCTGGACCAGTGGGAGTCAAACTGAGGTCTGGGGTCCCTCAGGGGTCCTGTGATGTTCAGTAGAGGTCCACCCTAAACGTGCGTAACATTGTGTCTATGTGAACGTGTTGATGTTGTAAATAATCTAATATGTTCACGTTCACCTTAACACACAGTGAAACCTGGCAAAGTGAAGTTATTAGGACATAATTGATAAGAAATATAAACCCTCCCCTTTAAAATGAATGAATAATGGGGATGTTGAACCCAAAGTTGGTTATTAAGACATGTGAAATGATAGTTCTTAGATCTATTCACCATGACAACAAATACAAACACACATCTTCTCTCAATTATTTTAATATCGAGAACATAACAAACCAGTCTAGACTCTTACTGGATTTGTTAACAGCCTGAATGACACATGTGTTTTTTTGTGTGTGCAGCATGTGTTTATGTGTTGTCTAAACACTGAATGTTCCTTGTTTGATCTAAAATTCCCCTTCTCTGTAGTCAGTTTGGTCCAGACTGACTTATTTAACTTCTGTCGATGAATGATGTGCAGACGTTCGTGTCCCCAGAGAATGAATCTTAAAGACGTTGGTGATCCTCTGACTTTCCCTCTGGCGCCACCATGTGGCCGATATCTGTGGTTTTGACTGAAATGTCTCGACGACTATCGAATAGTTTGCCATGAAATTTGGTTGAATGAGAATATTGACGTTTTTAAGTTTTCTTCATTGTCAAAATAATCAAGTTGTCTCTACGTTAACGTTTACATTACAAACAGGACCTGCTGTTATTTCATTCAGCATACTTTTAATGCTATAATGTAAATAAATCGAGACTATCATGAAGGATTATTACTGACGTTTGGTTCAGACATTCACATCACCATCAGTTCAACAATTGAATGGTCCAAATACCTGCAAGACTAGTGACTCGTGACTCAGCCGCACTCTGTGCTTATCGCTAATGCTAGCATGCTAACATGCTAAACTTAGATGGGAAACATGGTAAACATGAAACCTGCTTGTTAGCATTGTGAGCATGTTAGCATGCTGGCGTTAGAATCCTTCACGTTTGTCGAGCCCTTTATGTTAATTTGAACGTGTTCATCATCGATGATGTTTTGGGATAATTTAAGCCAAATATCTCCCAAACTCCCATTTAGTCCCAAACAACGTCGTGATTTTAATTCAGTTAAAGAGACGATAAAAAATGATTGAATAAAAAGTAATTTATTATTAGAAGAAGTTAAAACAAAATCAAATCATAATCAGTATCTCACAATAATAATAATCAATCTCAAGGATGTAAAACAGGAAGTGAATAAAAGACATGCTGCACCGCTCCTTTAAGACACATTATTAACATGAAGCAGAGCTTTTCCTCAGATCAATAACCGCTGAAACATAAATCAATACTCAGAGTCACACATCACCACCGCCTGAAACTCTTCTTCATCATCACCGCCTGAAACTCTTCTTCATCACCACCGCCTGAAACTCTTCTTCATCATCACCGCCTGCACGTCTTTGTTTCAGCCAATCGGTGTTGAGTTCACATTACTTCACTGTTTCTGCCTGTAGCTGCTTCCGCATCACACACACACACACACACGCACACACACACACACAGCATCGAAGCGTGACCTGCTGCTGCAGCCGACAGATGAAAGAATGATTTATGAATGAAGTATTTAGATTCTTATAAAAATAGACTCTCATTCCTTCTTTTTTTCTTTTAAAGTAAACATTAAAAAACAAAGGAATCAACAACAGAAAACAAAAACAAAAGTTCAAAAGAAGAATGAGCTCAACCCTCCCAACCAAACACGGGACAACGAAAAACATCAACCAACAGAACTATATTATGATTAAATATAACAAACATGTTGCTGCAATGGAATCAATGTCATCAAAGACTAAAGTATTGATTTTCAAAATAACTCATCAATCATGAGCAGATTATGAGATGATGAGCCCGACCTCCAAGACTTTATAGCTGTTTACCTCTTGTAGTTGTTGTTTTGTGTCTCTTTGTAGTTGTTTTGTGTCTCTTTGTAGTTGTTTTGTGTATCTTTGTAGTTGTTTTGTGTCTCTTTGTAGTTGTTTGTGTCTCTTTGTAGTTGTTTTGTGTATCTTTGTAGTTGTTTTGTGTCTCTTTGTTGTTGTTTTGTGTCTCTTTGTAGTTGTTTTGTGTATCCTTGTAGTTGTTTTGTGTCTCTTTGTAGTTGTTTTGTGGTCATCTTGAGTCTCCTGGTCGGTAAATGTCTCTTTGAGTGACATTTTGTTGGTAAAGTCTGGCGGGGCCCCGTTACTCTTTGGGCCCCTGGACCTGTGCCCGATAGGCCGGTACAGTAATCTTTACGTCGTCAAATAATCCTATTAATTACCTCCCACTTGTACTTGGTTTTGTGTATTTCTACTTGTGACTGTGCTGTCAGTTAAATTATTTTTGGACAGATTTATGTTCGGCTCTGTTCATCGCTCACGTCCTCCGTCATAATGATCCCATTATAACCTGGCAGAGCTCAGAGCATGAGCTAACTCTGTGAGTGTGTGTGTGTGTCCTCAGCTCGCCGCCCAGTGTGATCTCAGTCAGTCTCAAATTAGTGAAAGCAAAGCAAGTTGTACTCTAATTACCTAATTACAGAGGATTAGAGCCCCCCCCCCCAAAAAAAAAGACGAAGAAAGATGTAGATTCATGTTTCAAATTCACCTCCAGCTTCTATGACGGAGGCCTGAGGGTGGAGACGGTGGTCATTCCATCAACGTTCACATCTTTAGCTCCACTAATAAGAACAGCTTCATCATCACGATTATAATGGACTCTGGATCAGTGGGTTCCAGCGTTTTGGGGGATTTTTGACACTTTAAAACAAAAGATCTGGTACCAAACTGTGATAGAAATATTATTTGACAAAAAGAAAAACAACAAAAGTCTTTAAACTCGGCAACATTTTTTTTTAGGTCAAGTTATAAAATTATTTATTATTGTTGTCATGGTTAATTGTGTATTTTTTTATTTTTATTAATGGTAATAATATATATTTGTTCACTTTATATTTATGTATATATATATAACGCGTCTGTCCTCCGTCGCTCTGCTTCAGGTGCAGGTTGCTCCATCAAACAGGAGGTCGAGTGTCCCAACGAGTGCAGCGATCAGGGTCGCTGCGCGGACGGGAAATGCGTCTGCTTCCCCGGGTTTCACGGACCGGACTGCAGCGAGTCCAACTGTCCGGGAAACTGCAACGACAACGGACGCTGCGTGAACGGACAGTGTGCGTGCGACCCCGGTTTCACCGGACCGGACTGCTCCCGGACGGGCTGCCCCGACAACTGCAGCGACCGGGGCCGGTGTGTGAACGGCAGGTGTGCGTGCGACGGCGGCTTCACCGGTCCCAGTTGCTCGGACGAATCCTGCCCGGCGAACTGCAACAGCAGGGGGCGCTGCGTGAACGGGAAGTGTGAGTGCAATCCCGGGTTCACCGGACCGGACTGCTCCCGGACGGGCTGCCCCGACAACTGCGCTGACCGCGGCCGGTGCGTGAACGGTAAATGCGTGTGCGACAGCGGCTTCACCGGCGCGGATTGCTCTGAGACGAGCTGCCCCGGAGACTGCAACAGCAGGGGGCGCTGCGTGAACGGGAAGTGTGAGTGCGATCCTGGGTTCACCGGCCCGGGCTGCTCCAAGACGACGTGTCCGAACAACTGCGCTGACCGCGGCCGGTGCGTGAACGGTAAATGTGTGTGCGACAACGGCTTCACCGGCGCAGACTGCTCTGAGACGAGCTGCCCCGGAGACTGCAACAGCAGGGGGCGCTGCGTGAACGGGCGCTGCGTGTGCAATCCTGGATCCACCGGACCGGATTGCTCTAAAAAAGCCTGTCCTGATAACTGCAACGACCGCGGCCGGTGCGTGAACGGTAAATGCGTCTGCGATAGCGGCTTCACCGGCGCAGACTGCTCCGAGACGAGCTGTCCTGGAGACTGCAACAGCAGGGGGCGCTGCGTGGACGGACGGTGTGTCTGCGACGATGGATTCGGCGGGCCAGATTGCTCCGAAAGAACGTGCCCGAACGACTGCAGCGACCGCGGCCGGTGCGTGAACGGCAGATGTGTGTGCGACAGCGGCTTCACCGGAGACGACTGCGCTGACAAATCCTGCCCGGGAAACTGCAACAGCAGGGGGCGCTGCGTGGACGGACAGTGCGTCTGCGACGATGGATTCGTCGGAGAGGACTGCTCCGGTAAAGCTTGTCCCAAAGACTGCAACGGCCGCGGGAAGTGCGTGAACGGGAAGTGCGTCTGCGACGTGGGCTTCGCCGGGCCGGAGTGCGGCGTCAAAGGCTGTCCCGGTAACTGCAACAATAAGGGGCGGTGCGTCAAAGGGAAGTGTGTCTGCCGGCGAGGGTTCACCGGACCGGACTGCAGCCGGTGTGAGGAGGGCATGACGGGACCCAAGTGTGACACCGGTGAGTCAAACCCAACAAAACACAGAAGCCTTAATGAAGACGTATGTAGAGGGAGGCATCAATATCTCATCATGTCGATTGTTCCTGCATCTTGAACTGCATCTTAAGCTTTATTGCGGTCACCAAATATGGTCTATAATCCGATCCCAACTCATGCATTCACACTTCGCATTAACACTAAAAAGTACGACAACTCTCTGCTCTACCTAAATAACCTAAAGTACATTCTTCAGGTACTTGTATTTACTTGAGTTGAGGAAATCCTCCTTCTTCAGCTAAATTATACTCTTTATTATTATTCTTTAAATCTGAAAGACATTCAGCTTCCTCTCACTAATCTGGACCGAGGCCCCGTTCAAGCTCCCAAATCCTGAACCTGGTCTGGATCAAACCCTTAATGACAAAAACATCTTCATCTCTATTTCAAGCAGCGCGGATCAGGTCGAGCGGTTTATTTTATTGTTTTGGTGCCAGTCGGCAAACAGCTGCCGATTTGACGCCAAGCGCTGATAAATACATCAGTTTGAGCACCGGACGAGCTTCGCTGGTTCATTTGTTCCACTACGGCATCAATCACAGCAGGAAGAAGACGAGACGCGAGGGAGAGAAACCTGTTTCATAACCTCAGGACCTGATCTGATCTGAGGCGGGCTTACAAAAACACAATCTGACCTTATTTTATGTTAATTATCTGCATTGTGACCAGCCAATGAGAGCGCTAGGATGGAGCGGCTCCAACCAATGAAAGAGGGAGAAGTGGAGTCATGTGTTATATATCAGCATTTGGACCCGACTGGTCTTACAGACAGGAAGTGGAAACGGTTTCGCTTTATTGTTAAATTATAATAATAGTAATAATAATAAATAATAATAACAATAATACATAATTGAATAAATATATAATACCAAGAGTAATACTAGAAATAATAGCAATAATAATAATACTACTGATAATAATGATAATAATACAAAATATATTAAACATATATTCGACTTAAGTCATAATTAAATACATAAATAATACGAATATTTAAATACATAAATAATACTAATGATTGAATACATAAATAATACGAATATTTAAATACATAAATAATACGAATAATTAAATACATAAATAATACGAATATTTAAATACATAAATAATACTAATAATTAAATACATAAATAATACTAATAGTTGAATACATAAATAATACTAATGATTGAATAAATAACACGTCTCCGTCTCTCTCCAGTGATGTCGGGCGTTCCTCGGCTGAGCACCAGAGACGTCACAGAGTCGTCCGTCACTCTGCTCTGGACTCCACCTCGAGTCCAGTACGAGACGTACGACATCACCTTCACCAGCCAGGTACCGACCTCCTGATGACGTGCAGATGTTGTCGCTTTGGTTCTAGATTAAGTCCTTTTCTCTTCTTTTCTCTCGTACAGTCTGTTTTATTCACTCACATCCGTTTGAACCCACAAAGACTTTGTTTGAGTCCCATTTCGTCATTTTTGCTGCAGTTTGAACTCCACCTGAGGACTTATTGTTATCAGGTGCAATTATTATAATCTTCATTAATAGCCCTCTTTAGGGAGGAATTAGGGAAGGAAATGTTTACACTTCACACTGTTTAAAATCTGTCTCACAGCCGAGGTGTAAACAGGCCAGACATGGATAAACAACACACACACGTACTTCTGAATACTTGTAATGAGGGCAGCAGATGTGTGGACAGACGTGGCTCTGCACCAGAACGAGCAGAAGTTTGCTCTCTCAGCGTCCTGATGTCCCAGAATTCAGAGCGGCTCAGTCGTCATACGGGATGAACTTCTCCTCAGGGAGCTTTAAAACATGACGCTGAAGTCTGCAGACAGAACACAAGAGCTGCTGTTCATCGCCTGAAACAACCTTTACTGTCTGCAACGGTTCATACGATACTTTACAAAAAGGTTCTTCTCATTTTTTAAGCTTTTTCCTACAAAAGTCCAGCAACAAGTTACATGAATACAGTCTGTTCAGAGCAAACTTCCTTCTTCACAGGAAACAACTTAGTTCAGTTTAGGCAACAAAACTACTTAGATTACATTATATAAAATACCTTTATATGATATAAACGGATACGACTGTACATTTGTCTTTTTAGCATCAATTTTAGCTCTTTTTTTTTGTCATCCACCAAAAATCAGTTTTAAAACATTTAAAACTTAAAAAATGCAAAAGTTTCATCAGTAAATTGTTTTCAATAGGTTCAAAGCATGTCGTAATAACAACCACAAGGTTATGTGATTATTTATTCAGGAACAAAGTCATTTCTGTGTTTCTGCTGATCAAATCAAATCGAAACAGACTTTTTTTTCCAAGACGAAGACGATGAAAAATGAACAGAAATCTACCCGTGAATTCAAAGTAACCCTCTGGAAGCCTCAAGATGGCAACAACAAATCCGTCTCTTCCCTGGAAAAGGATCTCGAGTCCTCTTGATGTTTGGATCAAAAGGCCAAGTTTATACATTCTGACTAAAGCAGCAGCTCTTTCCTCTCACACGTTTGTGCAAAACACTCGAGATTTCATCCGAAATATGACACACAGACTGCAGCTGGATCTCCACAGAGCGTCTTTACTTCACCTCTTCAACTTCATTTCAACCATTTAAAACAAAATTCAATGAATGAGTAAAGTCTGAATGTGCAGATGAACCAAGAAATGAAAGCAAAGTCAACAAGGAGCAGAAAATAAATCGGTAACAAAGAAACTTAATTCAACTCAATTCAACTTTATTGCCACTAAAACATAGATAACAATAATAATAAAAAGTGTACAATAAATAGTTTAAATAGTTTTAAAAATTAAATGAAACGCAAAAAACTAAATGAAAAAGTCATTAAATTATTGATTAATTAATGAATGAATGAGTCATATAAGACATCGACGTGATCTCAGCGTATCAGTTGTTTTGCATCTTTTTGTGGTCATTTTGTGTTTTTCTGAGTCAATAAACACACACGTGAAGTTCCTGAGAACTTAATGAACAGCCCATAATACTAACATTGACCCTGACCCTTCTCTCTGAATCCTCTTTTTAATGAAAGTCTCTTTGACTTGATAGGAGACGAGCTGAAGGTCTGAACCTGATTTTAAGTATTTTGTTCAAACATGCAAAAGACTGCAGCTGGATGAAATCAGTAGTGGAACCCCACAAACACCTCCTCGCGCTTCTTTCATTTCCTACATCGCTGCTCTCAGAAGCCAGATCTTTATATATTACGTCCGTCCTTCAGGAACCAAACAGATCGTTGAACAGGCAGAGGGGGGTGACGCGTTGGCAACACAAACCTCATCAAATCATCCGTCTCTCTGCTTCTGTTGGACAAACATCCACTGCAGCGTAGCAACAAGGTCTGTTTAAGAGGAATCACTTCACTCAGGTGGCTGATTAACAACTTCAGCAGAGTTTGTGACAAACAAGACCACCGGGGGACGAAGTATTTAGAGCCTTTATGTCAGTGAAAGTACTAAAACACTGTGGAAATGTTCCTGCAGTAAAGGTATGTTAGTATAATCAGTAAAAAGTATTCTAACGGTGACTTTCCTACTATTACATATTCTATCATTAGGTTATTATTACTCATGCTTTAATGTAAAAGCAGAAACCCTCAGGAAGCTCTGTTAGCTCACTGTTAGCTCTGTTTGCTCTGTTAGCACTGTTAGCACTGTTCGCTCTGTTAGCTCGGTTAGCACTGTGAGCTCTGTTAGCTCGGTTAGCACTGTTAGCTCTGTTAGCTCACTGTTAGCTCTGTTAGCTCACTGTTAGCTCTGTTTGCTCTGTTAGCACTGTTAGCACTGTTCGCTCTGTTAGCAATGTTAGCTCTGTTAGCGCGGTTAGCACTGTTAGCTCTGTTAGCACTGTTAGCTGTTAGTCGCCGTCGCCATGTCTGTTATTTAGAACCTTTAATTGGGGAACTTGACTCCTTAGTGTACTGAAGCGTATTGACGGGGCTCAGAGCGGCCTGGCTGCCTTTGTTATTTATTTTTTCATTTTTTTGAATTGCTACCAAGTCAGCAAACAGAAAATAATAATATATTTGTAATATTTGTTGCATTAGTGACAGTTAAATATTCTGTTACAGTCAGAACCAGACAGCGCGGTGTGTTGGTGAGTTTACTCGCGTGCGCACAAGCATCTGTTTTTAGGAACAACAGTGAAGCTAATTAAGTTATTTGACTGCAAACTAATGTGCAGATTGATTCAACTGACAAAACAAACTAGAATGAAGCTGAACAAACAAAAACAAAAAGGAAAAACCCGACATCTTTGTGCTGCAAAACAAAATACACACAACATGTATACATGTCACATGTTCAGTAGTTAGCTGATGTATATCTTCACAGTCTCTTAATTACTCAAAATGTAAAGTGACTTCAAATGGAAAACATATTTCAGTCTCGGCAATCAAAAAGTTGCTGCCCGGTTGCCCCGCAACCACTCTTAAAAGCAAGTGTTGAGCCGTCATCGCACGATGTTTTTCTTTCTCCTTCAGCTCCATAAACCAGTAATTCACTCGTTCATCAGACCTCAAACATGTGCGATCACTCAGCAGAAGGCATTAAAGAATCGGAAAATGACTAATTGCGTTGGTATTTGTGAGAGAACAAAGAAAAGACTCAACTTCACTTTCTAAATCAGTCAAAATCAAATCCGTCACTGAGATGAAAAGAAACCAAGTCACTGCTTTGGATTGCGTCACACACACACACACGCACACACACACGCACACACACACACACACACACACACACAGGAATCACCTCACCGCACATGTTCTGGCTTCCTCTCAAACATGTTTTCACACACAGTTACAGCGTTCACTTCGAACAAAACACGAGCGGTGATCTCTCCGCGGTGACGTCATGGAGGGAGCTAAGCCTCTGTAATGACTCTGAGAGGTTCTGGACTCCAGGAATTATCCACAGCCGCCAGCGTGATGGACGGGTGGATGTCTGCAAGAGGGAATAAGACAGGAAGTGAAGAGAGAGGACGTGATGAAGACGACAAGAGGACTCGTGTTTAGTGTAATCTTCTTCATGAACCCACAGCGAGTCCATGAGAGAGAGAGAGAGAGAGAGAAAGAGAGAGAGAGAAAGAGGAAAATAAACCAGAGACAAAAGTCAAAAGAAAATCATCAAAACAATGAAAAGAGAAAACAGAAAAGTGAAAAAGAAACCTACAAATCTCCTGCAGAGAGTTAGATTCAAACATTCATACAACTCTCATACCTGTCAGATAAAATATGAGGTTGCAGCTGCTTAGCTTAGCTTAGCTTAGCACAACGATATCAAAATGTTCATACTTGTATTTACATATACAGCAAGATAGTTTATATAGTCTTTCAAAAAAACTTGTTTTAAACACTTAAACCTTTGCACAAAAACAATTAATCATTAATTTGTGGTGTTACCTTGTTACCAGGCTAGCTCTTTCCCCCTGTTTCCAGTCGTTATGCTAAGCTAAGCTAATGGCCGCTGATTCTATAGCTTAATATTTTCTGCACAGATGTCAGGGTGGAGTCGATCTGAAAAGCCAGAATGTCGATCTAGTTCTTCAAAAGGAGTGAAGTTAATATGCATCGAATGAGACGAAATTGCCGCGTGTTGCCGGACTGTCGTAGTAACAATGATAACGAGTTCTGGCTCTTTCCTCTCATTTGGATGTGACCAGAAAACCTCCACAGTTAGTGAACTGTGTGACTTGTTTTCCGTACTTAAATTACGTTGTTTACTCATTTAAACCATGACGTTCGTGTTAAACCTAACTAAAGCTAACGTCTCCTAACACGACTCGCAAAGCCTAAAATACTTCATCATGACACACAGAATGTTGTGCTGTTGATGCGCATTCCCATGAGATCAGGTTGATCATTCACAGCCTGAGTTATAGAATGTTTTATTCCTACAAATAAGGCAAAAAAGGCTTTTGTTTTATGGCTGTTGACGGTATTTTCTGATTTATGGAGTGATACAAAGAGATATCCAAAAATAAACTTGTAATGCAAACGGTAAATGGCTTATTTAAAGTAATGAATTGGTGATATCTTACTTATATTCACCTCTCTCTCCTTAAAGCGTCTAATGATTTATACTATAACATTCTGCCAAAAAGGCTGAAATAGAAGACGATAGAACAAATAGACAAAGCTCAGGATGAAAACAGAGGAAGTCAGTGAACGAAATGAACGCTGGGAGCCAGAGAGAGAAAAAAGATGCAGATGTGGGATGCTTGTTGCTACGGAAACGTGTAAACACTGTCAAAAACATGGCGACTGCCAGAAGGACGACGTCACCGCCGGCCCACAGCTGTGACACAGAGAGAGACAGAGAGAGAGACAGAGAGAGAGAGAGAGAGAGAGAGAGGGATGTTTACCGGATCAACAGATAAACAACAGAGAGTCACAACATCGGCTGAGGTCAGACTGCAGAAGAAGAAGATTCGTCTCTGAGGAACGAAGAGAACGAGGGAAAAGAGAGAGAACATCTGCTGGAAGGAAATAATGTTCAAGTGGTTTGATGAACCACGTTTACGTCTCACAAATATTTATTGTTTCCAGATGACCGTTGCTATAAATCTTCACATTACCGTCTTCACAGTTAAAGGGCTGCAAGTAGTTATAAGATTTGTCCATCAAACGTTCCCAGAGCCAAAGTTGACGTCTTTAAATGACTTTTTCTGTCTAAAAACCCCAAAATATTCAGTTAACAGTCTTATAAAACAGAAACATCTGAACAACCAGGGGATATTTTGCTTTAAAAGGATGATCCAATGATCAGAAGATGTTGTCAAATTAATACATTTTTAGTCTACTAAACCTGTAGAATTCTTCATTTAACCAAAAGATATATTATTATTATTAATGGTGTTATTATTAATGTTATTAAGAGTAATAATAATATTAATATTTCCTGTATATGTAGTTTGGACTCTAAATTGTATTAAACCTTGTACTGAGGTACTTGTACTTTACTAGTAGTATTTCCATTTTATGCTACAGCCAAGCATCATCCTCCAGTTTTTAAAAGTGAAGACAATGCTGAAGTGTCTTAAACCTGCATTCGCTCTACTGAAAAAAAAGATGGCGACAGTCAAAAACCAAGATGGAGACAGTCAAAAACCAAGATGGAGACAGTCAAAAACCAAGATGGAGACAGTTAAAAACCAAGATGGAGACAGTCAAAAACCAAGATGGAGACGTCAAAAACCAAGATGGAGACAGTCAAAAACCAAGATGGAGACAGTCAAAAACTAAGATGGAGACAGTTAAAAACCAAGATGGAGACAGTCAAAAAACCAAGATGGAGACGTCAAAAACCAAGATGGAGACAGTCAAAAACCAAGATGGAGACAGTCAAAAACCAAGATGGCGATAGTCAAAAAACCAAGATGGAGACAGTCAAAAACCAAGATGGAGACAGTTAAAAACCAAGATGGAGACAGTCAAAAAACCAAGATGGAGACGTCAAAAACCAAGATGGAGACAGTCAAAAACCAAGATGGAGACAGTCAAAAACCAAGATGGCGATAGTCAAAAAACCAAGATGGAGACAGTCAAAAACCAAGATGGAGACAGTCAAAAACCAAGATGGAGATAGTCAAAAAACCAAGATGGAGACAGTCAAAATGCAGATAATCTGATAAAATAACATATTATTAACATAATATTATATTATATAGTATGGGATATGAGATATAAGGTAATGGTTAGTAATATAATGTAACACATTAGTACAGCAATATAACAGAATATGACCGAGTATCAAAAAACTGTTTAATACAATCAAATCAAGTGTAGTATGATGTAAATATAATATAATATATAACGCTTATACCAACATATCAACAATCATAAACGTGCAGAGTTACTTAGAATCCCAGTTAGAGCTCCTCGTGTCCAAAAAGAACCACGGTCCCTGAACGCCCCGCGACGACACCACAGAGCTTCAACTTGTTTTAAAGCAGATCGTGTATTTATTGGAGTCTCAGTTTTAATGATGTCACCCCTCATTCATGGGGAAGTGGATGAAAGCGACCTCTGAGGCTCCGTCGCCAGGCAGCCACCACCATGGCCATTAGTGTCCATTCATTAGAAACGCCAGCCCAGCGCTCCCAGCTGAGTAACTGGTGAGTACGCGTTTAATCCGTGAAGTTCCAGGCTTTTCAACAATAAATTGAATAAATGAGAACTTTGTGTGAAATGATGCCTTCTGATATTTTGAGGATAATTACATTTACTGAACACAGAGTCTGTAACGACAATAAACAATAATTATTTATGGTTCAGCATATTTAGTTTTCTCATCAGACTGATGGAAAAAAATATTTATAAATAATGACCATAATAATAATTAACTTTATTTATACATCGTTTTTCTTTAAGTTACAAAGTAATTTACAGAAAAAAACAGCAATTTATAGTATAAATATAATGTATTAATTAATAAACAAAAATGACAATAAAAAAAATAATAAACTTTATTGATATAGCGCTAATCAAACTCCAAAAAATCTGATCAAAGAAGCCACATACATGTTCTCATATATATAACATTTGAAATATTTTAAAACAAGTTATGAAAACATTTTTTAAACATTTGGTTCAAAAGCTCCTTTTTTAAAACGCCTCTTCACTTTGTGGGCTACTGTTGTCTCTCGAGCCTCTTTGCTGTTAACAGCATCATCCTGCAGCTTTTCTGCGGATTTTAAAATGATCGCAGCGATCGCTGAATATACAAAGTCAACATTCACTCACAAACAACACAAACAACACAAACAACACAAACAACACAAACAACACGGCTTTCAATGCAGTTCACTTTCCCCCTCGGGATTACACTTTTTGTTCTACTTCAGTACATTTAGATTCTGGAATCTGCAGAAAGTAAAAAATACAGCAGAGCGAATGTCTTCGCCCACACACACACACCACACACACACACACACACACACACACACACACACACACACACACACACACACACACACACACACACACACATGATGCCCTACAGACAGCACAGAGTTTCCACTCTTCATGCACTTTAATGATAATGATTACATCATGGTGTGTTTTTCTTCTTATTACTCAGGATGTGTTTGATCCAATAGTTCAGAGCTAATTATCAGCCGTGAGCGAGGGAACCGGAGGAACACGCTCCCTCTGCTGGTCCGTCGCTGTGCTGCACTTTAATAACTCAGCTTCACCGTTTAAACACTGATGGATCCGATGTGACCGTGTTCAGATATAAGTGCACGTCTTCTCTTTAACATCCTCTCTGTGACTCTTTGATCCATATATTCAAATCAAAATGATTTATTACTGCTTATACAGTAAATTCACAAATATAACTCATGAAGATAACTTGATGGTTGGACTCAGTGTATTATGAATGTTAAAGAAATTAATAAATAAAATCAAAGCGGAATTGAACGAAAGCTTTTATATTTACCAGAGGCTTTACAATCTGTACGCATGTGACCTCCTCTGTCCCGGGACCTTCACATCGGAACAGGAAAAACTTCATGTTTAATAATAATGTTTATTGTTTCATATGCGGAGTAATTTCACTTATTTTTTCGTCTTAATATTTGCCTTGTTTTGCCTTTCCTTGTTTTGATTGACTAATCAAAATAAATAAGAATAAAAATTTCATGTCAGATGTTTTTGCGTCTCACTAAGCTGCAGTGCACCTCCACGTCTCTTCAGAGAGTAATTCATGTATATATTTTATACTCCCTCTCATTTGTTTTGTTTATTCGTCTGGTCCACACAGAAGGACAGTGACCAGCAGATAAAGGTCCAGGTGGACGGCGGCCTGACCACCTTCACCCAGACGGGCCTGGCAGCCGGTCAGGAATACACCGTCGGCGTCACCGGAGAGATCGACGGCAGGAAGGGAGCCGAGAGCTCCGCTGAATTCATGACCCGTGAGTTGTCCTTATTTATTTCTCCTTCCTGTAAATGAAAAATGTACAGAGACTATTGAGGCCATGTTTCACGGCGCATAACTCACCTCACACGGCGGCCATTTTGCTACGTCACGCTGAGGTCAGGAGGAATCCCTCAAGTACAGTCTGGGAAACTAATCAGTAAGTATATCTACGTTGAAGTGGTCCTAACATTCGACTTGTGTAAGCGTAGCGTTCAAACATCGAAACATGGGACGATAAATCTGTAAAGATCCCCAAAATAATCCAGCAATAGAAATACAGCAACTGGATTGGAGGTTACATCCACAATGTTGAAGGAAAGACCGCCTAATGTCACGTTGCCCTGTGACACTGGCTTCGTTATGTTGGCAAGTAGATAACGTAATAGTGGCTAAGTTTTCATAAGGAATCAATGCCTGACGTCAGATGAAAACGGCTGCCGTGTTCTACAGCTTCAATACAAGAATATTGCGATAAATATCTGCGTTGTGAAAAGCCACATTCATCAAATATGGCAGATGCTGAAGTAATGAATACATTGCAGTTGGCAGTTATGCTTACAAATGTTTAAAAGCACAGTTTCTAGTAAGATAACGGAGCTTCTGACTAGCCCATTGGCCGCCGTACGCGGCTCAAATCGTCCAAACTGGCAGCGCGAGTTTAAACATTTCCATCTCGCTGCCTTTCCTGTGAAAGATGTTATCTGTGGCGGCTGTGGGGAGGCTGTGAACGGCACGTTTTGGAGGTTTGAACTGTGAGTTCTGGAGCGGTAAGAGGAGGTGCTGAGCCAAATCTGCAGAGTCAATTTAATTTAAGTTGATCTACTTCCCACCATGGAGTCACTCCCACAGCTACATGTTACCTGGTAGAATGGAGGCTGTAAAAACTCTTCTTCGCCTTCGTCTTCAGTCACCTCTGGACCCTCCAACCTCCGAGTCGTCAAGACGACCTCCACGTCTGCGGTGGTCCAATGGGAGCAGTCGCAGGGTGAGATCGACAGGTACCGTTTGATCGTCACGCCCAACGACGGAGCGGGGAAGAGTCAGGAGATGACGGTTCCGGCTGGACAAGACTCCGCCCACATCCGGCAGCTGGAGGCGGGGCGTTTGTACGACGTCGAACTGGTGGCGGAGAAGGGAACGACTCGGAGCAAACCAGCAACCAATCAGGTTACTCCAGGTGAGTAGGAACAATGACCGATCTTACATTAGATCAAAAGATGTCACAATAGTTTTCAAAATTAAAAACTCCTCTTTTCTTTTGGGAAAGTTTCCACTTCTACTCCTTGAAAGCTTCTACTGTGTGGATTAATCCGCCGCTGAAAATAGTCCCCAACAAATGCACTATTTCCTTCTATTTGTTTGATAAAATACTACGGTTACCAGCTGTAAGAAAATTATATTCGCATTTTTCAAGATTTACGTCTTCAGTAGGAACAAATGGACTTGGAGCTGAGAGCCACATGACAGGAAGTCAGAAAGTATTACGAGACGGACTAACACATTGTTGGTTTTGGTCTTTTTAATGTGATTTGTAGGAAATATAGAATAACAACAGACTTCTCCTTTACGTTTTAAGCTTGGTGCAATGTCATTTTTAGATTGAAAAAAATCTCCAAAACAAGCAACAATCATGAATACTTCGACCCGGCACTTAATCAGTGTGAGCAACTCAAATGTTTTTCCTCCAGATTGTATTCAGGTGAGAGTACAGACACCTCATCATTCAAAAGAACACATCATTTAACACGCATTACTCCGCGGAGTCACGTCACAGTAAAAGTTAAGAAAGCAAGGTGTTGCCTCAACCCTCCAGAAGCAAGAATAATGATAATCCTCAAACTGCTTCCTCAACGCCGTCAGGATATTTTCCTCTCAACACACAGACACCATGTTGAATTATCTGACCATGCTTAACATTAATCATATTTCCATTTTCTCCTTGCAGGTTCAACATGGATCCCACTGCCATGAGTTGTTTGTTTTCTCTTGCATAATAACTGACAAACTACTGTTAATCAGGTTTCCTGAAAAGTATCGTAATGAATATTAAAACTGCTTTTCTTCCTTTACTAGATGTGAGCTCTCCTGGATTATTAACAGCAGTAGTGTATGACGACCTTAACGTTGAATCCGAATGCTTGCTCCTTTCACATCTTTAGGGAAGACTTTTCCGAGGGTTACCACGGCAGCTTTGACGCTAGCACCTGGACAAGATGTCGGCGACGGACACCAAGAGCTTAACCCCTCGGCTGAGACTCACGTCTTTGACCAACAGGGGAGGAGGGAGGAAGTGAAAGTCGGAGGTATAGATGGCCCTAACAAAGACTCCACAACCTCTGTGATTGCAAGAACTAAACCGCTGGTCAGCAAAAAGATGGGAATAAATGGCACCATGCCCAAAGTCACAGACAGGTCTACATTGTACAGGAAGCCAAATGTCTCAGGCTCTTTCCGTTTAAACACAACCAGAGTTGTGTCTGGAAGGAGACAGTTTGGCCCAGGCTCTTTGAAAAAGCCCCTGGTGGGGCAGAAGAAGAAGGCACCAATTATACCCAAAAAACCTAAACCAGGTGTCCTCACTATCAGAAACAGGACAATAGCTTTGTCTATGAGAGACCCGGACGTTGAGGCATCAAGCACCGAGAAGAGGAGTGACAAGAATCCAGCTATAATGTCTGGGACCGGTTCAGATGCAAACGGACAAAGTAGCTCCGAGGAACCAACCGTTGATGTCGTCTCCAAAGAGCAACCAGATGTTGGCGAGACAGGCCAGGGAAACGACACTGCTCCAGTGTCTTCAGAGCCAACTGGGACTGTTCAAAGCCAAGAGAAGAAATGTATGAACAAAGTCAAAGTGACACACATTAGATTACCCCATCGGGGCAAAGGCGGCGGGTATAGAGGGGATGGAACAGCGCTGGTAGGAAAGACACCGGGTTCAGATCAAGGTTCCTCTGAAACAGATGACTTGAGACCCTCGTCTGCGGAGATGGGCCGCGACTATTCACCAGATCCTTTACACAAACTCCTGACGGACACTTTTGACAGTTTGAATATCACAACTTTTTCTGTTCACCTGTCCAAACCATCAAATCTCTCTGTTAATGCAGAAACAGCGAGGAAGCAGATTGTAAAGGGATTGAGGCCCTTGTCGCCATCCTCGTCCTGGTCATCGCCCTCATCAACCTCACATTCATCATCATCTGCACGGTCATCGTCCTCATCCTCTTTATCATCACCTTCACTTGGTCCATCTTCATCAGCAGCAGCTTCATCACCACCACATTCATCATCGCATTCTTTAGGTGAACCGTCATCATCATTGCCATCATCCCCATCCTCTTTAACACCACCTTCACATGCTCCATCTTCACCAACAGCAGCGCCATCATCCTCACTGTTAATGTCATCCCCCTCATCCACACCGTCACCACCATCATCATCATCACCACTACCATCATTACCACCATCAACTCCATCACCATCCCTTTCCAATTCAGACGAATCAGGTTCAGTTGGAAGCAATGAACCAGATGTTGATAACCGTAAAAGTGCGACTGACGTTACCTCACCTGAAGACAGAAAACTACCGCCCTCAGGCCCTATTTTCCAACGCACACCTGCAAAACATGGATACGTACGTCATCCGCGCCCAAACTTTGGATCGTTTCAGAACAGAACCCGGCTAAATTTAAGAGTTCCTCACCATTTGACTCCTCGTTTGAACCTCGTCCCGAAAGGAGAGACAGAGACCAGGCATACATCCACCAGTGAATTATCATTTTCACCATCTTCATCTGCCTCCGAGGACTCTTTAGTTGAGGTAAATTCACCAATAAGGGGTACGAGTGGAGACGAAGATGGGGCAACTACAACTGCATCCTCTCGAGTTGAACAAAACCAGGAAAAGATGCCAACTGGAAGAGGACGAATCCCAGTTCGCCGTCATCCTCTAAAGGGAGGATACCCGCTACGTCGTCCAAACTCTGGAGCTCTTCAGAACCGGACTCGTCCAAATTTGAGGTTGTTTACTCCACCCTCTCAACCTTTAAATCCTGCATCAGATACAAGGATAAACCAGGTATCTTCCACTGAATTGCCAGCCACTTCTTCTTCTCCTGTTTCCAAAGAATCCTATCAAGCTGAAGATGCAGGGACAAAAGTAGCCAAAAATGTAGACAGAGTTGGGACAAGAATGTCCTCGACAAGCATGTCCACTGAGTTCAATCAGACCATCAGAGGAAGTGGAGTGCCTTCCTCTCATCGCCCCACTAGCAAAGGTGTTTACATCCGTCGGCCGCAACTGTATGGTGGACGTTTCCAAAACAAAACCCGCACAAACCTGAGACCACCTCAACACCCACATAAGGGGCCCATGAGGAAGTTTTTCCCAAACAAAAGGCTAAATGGAAGCAGTACTGTTGGAGGTCAAATTATGCAATTAGAAAAGGACAATACCCCTGAAAACCAATCAGGAGGGCAGGATGCCCCCATGCCTACCCAAGGAGTCCAAATTAGACAATCAGGAGAACAAGACACTGCAGAAGTCATTCCACATTTCCAAATAGATGGCCATGATACAACCGTCAGACCACAGATTAATGAATTAGAAGGGTGGGACAATGCTCCGATCCAAACCGCTAAATCTGGAGGAGAAACAACTAGCACCCCAGATTCAAACTCTGACTCTGACACCCAAAAAGAGAAAGTCAATGCTGGCAAAAACACTGGAGCTACAAGTCGAGGTGGACTTAATGTCAAACAAACTTCCTCCGATTCAAGACATGAAGCCCCGAGACCAGTACCACTTCCAAAGCGCCAACCACCATCAAGAGGTACAACCGCACAGCATCACGCCCAGATAAGACGTTACAACAGTGGGAGTAAACGGAGAGTGGAAACAAAAACAAATAATACCGCAACAAATTTGTTTGACAGTAAACCTGAGCAGACAAGAAGTGTTGATTCCAAACCTACAACGGGATCAGATGGATCTTCTTCCGGAGTCACTAGGGAACCTCTGGACCACGTGGGAGTGACGAACCGGACCTCAGATGGATTTACGCTCCAATGGGAGTCACCGGAAGAGAAGTTCAAAAACTTTGTGGTGACAAGCAGAGACGTTGGGAAAGATGAAGAAGACTCTGAGAAAGAGGGTGTCAATGAGGAGGAGGAAGCGAAGCATCATCCAACCGAAGAAACAGAATCCGAAGATGAAAATAGAGTACCTGAAAGTGTCTCTGCACAAGGTCCAAGGATCCTAAGCAGCACAAAAGCCAAACCTGTACCAGGAAGTGACAAGACCTTCAAAAAAGTTCTTCCTGGTTCAGCTCGCTCTTTCCAGTTTGAGAATCTTCCTCCTCAGACCGAGTACACCGTGACCTTGCTTGGAAAGGGACCCGGCCTTCTGTCCAGACTACACAAGCTTGTCATCAGTACAGGTACAAGCCATTGTGACAGTGGACCATTAACTGCACAATGCGACAACATTACCGCCAATGTTGTGAAGTTCTCTACAGAAAACTCACCTCGCACCATCACCTTAAAATAAAATTAAAAAAACACTCATCCACACATCTTATATCTTTACATGTCTTGTGCTGATTCAAACCAAAAAATAATTCTTAACTAATTGTCAGTCGTGTTGGGTATGGCTGGAATTGTTTGCTCGCCCACTAAATGCTTCCTCCATGTTCATTTCAAGAGCTTAAGTGCTGTGGTGCTCTTGAAAACTGTAAGCTCTCGATTTACAGTTTCACCCCATGTTTTTCTTATTTCATCACCGGTTTGGTGACGACGTAACCTGTTTTGTTTGTTTTCAGTGGATCTTCGAAATGTCAATCAAGTGATTGTGTTTTGTGTTAATGCTCTGTTTGCGCACTCATTCATCAGCTTTTAATGAACATTCATGAATTAGCAGTCAAACATTATAATAATCAAAACTCTCTCAAACATAAACTCGGTTATTTGATGTCAAACCTCAGATGTGCATTGACCGTTTGTCACATTGTTAGCCAGCCAAGTTGTGCACTAGCTAGCTTGTTGTGGCTTGTAGATGCAGGTTAGCAACATTAGCATGATTTTCCCTTAGCATGTTGGCTAACTTTGTTAGCTTGCAAACAGTTTGTTCATCTTTGATTGATTCTTAGTTCTATACTTGCTGCATCTTGAGTAGTAAATACTGCTTCAAGCAAATTAAGCCTCCAGTAAGTTTTCATCCAAATATTGAGCAGATTTTATACAAATATGCAGCAATTTACCAATTTTACATCACCAGAAATAAAAACAAGAAGCAAACTTCGCCATGTTTTTTGAGTTACCTAAACTTCACCAAACCTAAACTATACTTTGTGTTGGAATGTAACAAAGTACATTTGCACAAGTGCTGTGCTTGAGTACGAATTTGAGGTACTACTACTTTACTTTACTATTTTCAGAAAATTTTTACTTTTTACTATGCAGCAAATATTTACCAGCTTTAGTTACTTTATAAATTAAGATTTCTTCATACAAAACACATGAAGAACTTGTAAAATATGACAATATTAAATATAATAGTATTTTGATGTAGATGTAACTACTGAACAGTATATTTAAGTAAAACTGAAACAATTAGTGGGTTGACAGAAAATTAAGTAGCAACTATTTTGATAATCGTTAAACTGAAATGTTTAGCAAAAACATTTAATGGGTCGAACTTCACAAATAAGATTTTAATTTATCTTTAAACATTTTGAGTTTCTTCTGCATTGAGTACTTCTACTTTACTTTGAATATTCTTTTTCCAATATAGTGAGACAGCTTCTATTTTACCCGAGTTGACATCAAATGAGAGTTCAACAGTAACAACATAACAACACAATTCATTCACTGCTGCTCTGGTTTTCTCTCATTCAGGGTAAGCTAACAGCCAGCTTCACTGACACCCCTTCACC
The DNA here is from genome assembly GCF_910591455.1 of Pholis gunnellus. NCBI lineage: Eukaryota > Metazoa > Chordata > Actinopteri > Perciformes > Pholidae > Pholis > Pholis gunnellus. Next base: position 21,178,929 of record NC_136543.1, on the reverse strand, counting down.
TCTCACCCCAACCAGGGTAAGACCACGGCTGGTCTCTGTACGTTTGGTCTGTCTTCACCTCTCACATCCACGTTTCAAACAAATACTTCACCCACGAGACGACCGTTTGTATATCAGCTACTCACCTCGTGTTACCTTGAATTCTTGTAGAAAACCAGTTTTTCTGTCATGCCTCCACGGTGAACGGAGAACAAAACACTGAGGATTCTCTACCACGCTGTCACTAACTGCACTCCCTGGAACTAATGTCAACATTTTGGATAAACACTAAATTGATTTCAGAGAGAAGCAGACAGAAGGTTCTACAATATGTGTTTGAAGGATTTATTGTGATTGATCGTGACTCATGCAGAATAATCCAAGACTCATTAATCCAGTCGTGTGCTCACTACTTCAACAACACGTGCATCTTTGGTAAAACCGTAACATTTTAAACACGTAGCGATATAGTTTTGATATAGTTTTGCTTTTGTTAAACGCGGCCTCCATTTACTTCAAATCATCGAGACTTTTCTCAGTGTTCTGAGTCTTCGTTCCCCGTGGAGCCGTGAGAACCACAGGCTGAGTTACTGACACACAAATAATCATTTTGTGGGTGAAATATTCCTTTAATCCCGTGAGTTTACAAGAAAAGTAAAAAGAAATGAAAGAACATATCAAAGTTTTATAATTTCCCAGGTCTGGGTGTTACCAAGAAGAGTCTTGTTCTTCTTTTTAATAATAGGATTGTGTAATATATTCAGATATTAAATGTGATACCCAGCACTTCTTAGTTGTTTTTACCTAAAGAATAATCGACAGCGAAGTTCAAAATCTGTCCCTGAAATCATTTCCCGGCTCTTTGAATCCTCTGACTGTCGGGTTAATATCTGAATGTGTTTGTTTTCATCGTCTCTCCCTTTGTGTTGACATCCTTCACTCCGGCCACGCTTTGATTTTCAGGTTGTGAGCGACCAGCTAACTATTAAATATCACCATTTCTTTCCTTCGCTGCTATCCAGGATCCATCATCTTGCTTTTAATTGTTGTGTTACTACGTGTCTGTATATGATTTGTATACTGTATATATGTTTGCACTGTACATATATACACTCAGACTCACCGGAGCACTAATAGCAAACGTGTGGATGAATAAAATAATCATGAACACACTGTTTTCACTCTTTTAGCCACTTTTGTCGTCTTTTCATGAAACCTTCACTTCCTTTTTACTTCACCTGATGTTTCTTCTTCCTGTTTCACAAGTTCTTCTTCATGTTTCCAGCTTTTCTTTTACTTCTTCTTCACCTCCCACGTCTCCTTCCCGTGCTTTCATCCACCTCTCTCATGGTATTCTTCGTATCCGTTCAGGCCCGGAGCCTCCGACCGACATCGCCTTCAGTGAGCTGACGGAAAACTCTCTGACGGTGTCGTGGACCAAACCCAACACTCCCGTCAGTGGTTTCAAGGTCACCTACACCCACACAGAGGAGGGTGAGAACGGACACCCATGTTTTATTTATTTCATTTAACAATGAGGAACATTGTTCTTCGTGCACTGATTGATTTATTCTACTCTGGGGCCAGAACACAGCCGAGCTCGCCGGCGTTCAGCCACAATCCATCGAGTGTCAGTGAATCTGCGACATCCTGCACATTTCAGCTCAACAAGTAAAACCTTTGAGTTCCTTCGTGTCTGCAGGCGAGCCGGTGTCCGTGTCCGTGGACTCAGACGACTCCACCCTCGGCCTGTCGAAGCTCTCGCCCGGTTCTTCTTACGAGGTCAACGTCATCTCCGTCCTCGGACTGGACGAGAGCGATCCGATCAAAGACTTCGTCATGACGCGTGAGTCCCGTTTCATTGTGTCTCAGCGTAGCTGCTGTTGAATGCAGTGAGAATAGAATAAATAATATGAAGCATCTTGGTGACCACATACTATATACTCTTCTCTTTGCTTTCTTTCTTTGTTTGTTTGTGAATTCAAACGTGTCGATGTAAAGATGATTCTCACGATGTTTGTGTCTCTTTCAGTCCCCGACCCGCCGACAGACCTCCGGGTCTTAAACGTCACGGACACCAACGCTTTGTTGTTGTGGCGTCCAGCGATGGCCGCCGCCGATAAGTACGCCATCGTCTACGGCGCCGGGACCGGTGAGTGATGTCATCCGCCCATCAAACACCGAAGAACCAGAACTTTATGTTTCTTTAATAAATGAAGCAAAAGCATCAGAATAGCTTCAGTTCACAGTAATGTTGATGCATTAAGTTCATCACTTTAATGTGCAGCTCATACATTTCATTTATATAGCTTGTTATAGATTAATACTGTTTTATTGATACAATACATCGTTTATTTCTTGATTATATTTTGTATTAATAATTTGGACACTGAAAGTTATACAAACAATATTTACAGAGATTAAAACAGATTTCTCTGCCTTTGAAGATTTGGGATTATGTAAATAAACAGAATATTTATTATAGGTCTAATCAGTTTTAGACATCTCGATGTGTCAAAGTTACATTTTATACCTTTAATTAAAGCCGAGCACCATAATAATGAAACTAATAATAACAGTAATAATACCATAATAATAATAAACATGATTGTCTTCAGACTCAGAGTTGAGGATCACCGTCTCTGGAAACACAGCGGAGCAGCAGCTGAGCGGTCTGGAAGGATCCACCACGTACACCGTCACCATCAGCAGCCTGCTGGGCAGCTCGCAGAGCTCAGAGGCCTCCACCAGCTTCACCACCACCGGAGGTACACACACACACACACACACACACACGCCACACGCCACACACACACACACACGCACACACACACACACACACACACACCTTGAAGCTGTAGAAATAACTAGAAGGCCTCCCCTCCTCCTCTCCAGGCTCTGGCGGAGGCGGTGACGTCCCGCGTGATCTGCAGGCCAACAACGTGACCCCCCGCACCGCCCTGTTGTCATGGAAACCACCCTCAAATCCCACCAGCGGCTACAGACTGACCTATCAGAGCGAAGGTCAGGAAACGAAGGTGAGAGGAGGGTTTGACCTATCAGAGTGAAGGTCAGAGTGAAGGTCAGAGCGAAGGTCAGAGCGAAGGTCAGAGCGAAGGTTTGAATCAATTTGTCCCAAAACAAAAAGTGTCTCTCGTCCTGTTACTGAAGTAAAAGTACCAGTACATGGATGTTATAAATACTGTGTTACAACGAAAAGTCCTGCATTCAAAAAGAACAGCTATTGGAGCTATTTGAACTACTTTATATACAGTTAAATGGTCCAGTGGTATATTTACCAAATATTTGAACATGAACACATCCATCCTTAACAAAGACAAACAATAAAAAAGGACAGAGAAAAGTGTCTCTGTGCGTCTTCACAGGAAGTGCTGGTGGACGCCTCGCTGACGGAGTACAACCTGACCCGACTTCACCCCGGATCCCAGTACGCGGTGCAGCTCCAGGCCGAGCGAGGAGGCCGATACTCTGCTGCCATCTCCACTGACTTCACCACCGGTAACGGCCTCGAGCGCTTCACACCGTTATCACGGGGACGTACCGATGGAGAGCTAACGTTCCCGCCTCTTGTGTTCTCCTTCCTCCTTCCTCCTCTTCCTCAGGCACCCTGAGGTTCCCCTTCCCCACAGATTGCTCCCAGGAGCTGCTGAACGGCATCAGGACGTCCGGCGAGGTGGAGATCTTCCCTCAGGGGAAACTCGGGACGCCGATGATGGTTTCCTGCGACATGGAGACCGACGGCGGCGGCTGGACGGTACGGTGCACTGACAGCCAGAACATTTTTAAATATTGATGCTACTTTATATTTCTGATCCACAACAATTCACAGAGAAATATTTATGCCAATGATCGTAAAAGTCATTGTTTTTATATATTTTTATTTATTTACTTTTATTTATTGTTGTTTTAATTGATAAAAACATGTATTCTTCTTTTATTACTATGCACAGTGCGGTCGTAGTACTTTTACTGAAGTAAAGGCAGTAACGGAGGTTTTCCTGTGTTGCCTGTCTGCAGGTGTTCCAGAGGAGGAAGGACGGCTCCGAGGACTTCTTCAGAGGCTGGAAGGACTACATCAGAGGATTCGGGAGTCTGAGTGGAGAGTTTTGGCTCGGTGAGAGAGAGAGACTCTAAAACATGTTGAGGATACACAGACAATCTAAATCAAGTTAATAGTAGTTTAAACGCCGCGTCAGATTGAGAATAAAGGAAGTTTCACTGTTAGCTAGCTCGTAACAAACGACTCACCAAGAACTCTTTTCCTTTGACTTTGACTCTTTTTGACTCTTTTTGACTCTGCAGGTTCTTAATAATGTCTTTTTTTAATTTTTTACAAATATAGAGCATCAAACTGGAAACTTAAGAAATGTGACGTTGTGGATTAAAGCTCGCTGACGCGTCGAGATTCTCCAGAAAACCTGCCAATTCATAAAAATGTCTCTCAGGATTGGAACATTCAGGCTGCCGTACTTTGACAAAGTTCACTATTCGTTGACTGAAAACTTCCGGCATGATTTGTCAAAACACGCATCTTAGATTTCTTAATATTTGATCTTTAAGAGATCTCAAAAGGTATTAAATGAATGTCTTATAGAACTCAATCATTATTGTCTTTTACTTACATCCTAAACTTTATATCTGAAGTATTTCGTTGACATAAATATTCCACGTGGAGTCATTTCTCTTGTATTTTCATGACAAAAGCACCAAAAACTAAAAGTAAAAAGCATCAGTTTGATGAGGAAGTGGAGAAGAAACTCGGTTACAAACAAACATTTGGTTCTCAATTCTTCATCAAAGTCAAACTTTAATGTTTCCAGCAGGAAACTCTTTATCTGACCAGATCCAGACAACAAGGGGGATTCTGGGAAAAAGAGTCCCTTCATGAAACGAAGTGTTTAGATTAGAGGCTCAAAATATCGACGTTTAAGTGGCAGGAAATTTGGAATCCAGTTTTTATTCCAGAAACCTTAAAAAGTCAGTTCAGAAACAACAACAACAACATGAAACCAGAAGTAAACACAAGCAGGAAGTCGTGTTTATCTGAGACAGTTCTATCTTCAGGTCTGGAGAACCTCTACAACCTGACGGCGATGACCCGGATGACTCTGCGCGTCGACCTGCGGGCCAAAGACGAGGCGGTGTTCGCCAAATACTCCACGTTTGAGCTGGTGAAGAGGAACTACAAGCTGGTCGTGGGCGGGTACAGCGGCACCGCAGGTGAGAGGAAACGTGCTCAGGTAATGAGAGAGAAGCCCCGCCCCTTCCCACCATGGGAGCGGAATTCGGGAAAAGAATGTGTCCCATTGGAGACGCCAGAAGGGGCGGGGCTTCACCTCTCTATTGGTATTTAATCTCAAAACGGTTTCTTGCAACATCTCCTGAAGGAAACCAGTGACTTTACTCCCGGTGTCTCCTCTGCCCTTCACGGTCTCAGGTGACTCTCTCAGCTACCACAGCCAGCGGGTCTTCTCCACCAAAGACCGCGACCTGTCGGCCTTCATCACCCGCTGCGCCATGTCGTACCGCGGAGGCTGGTGGTACAAGAACTGCCACGAGGCGAACCTCAACGGCGTCTACGGCACCGCCATCCGTCACCAGGTGAAGAGACGAGAACTTTTACAGTAGACGTTGACACGCGGACGTTTGTAGGAAGACGAATGAAAAATGAGGAGAACACTTTTTCGTAAGATATCAAATGAACTGTTTCATGAGAATATGCTCTCATTTACTGTGTGTGTGTGTGTGTGTGTGTGTGTGTGTGTGTGTGTGTGTGTGTGTGTGTGTGTCAGGGTGTGATCTGGACCGCCTGGAAAGGAAAAGAGTTTTCCATCCCGTTCACTGAGATGAAGATGAGACCAGCAGCCTTCAGTCCTCCGACCAGAGGATGAGGACGACGAACTGAACTAAAAACATGACGCGTGATGGACAGCAGTGTGTACACACACATGTGCAAACACACTCACACACACACACAGAGGGGAGGAGATGAAGACGTATTTTTTAATGTGTATAGAGGTCAGTTATCTGTATGTTATTGTACAGTTTGTATCTTCTTTTTAAAGCAGGGCTGCTCCCACCGTCTCTATATTTAAAGGGCCAGTTAACCCAAATTACAAAACACACACACACACACACACACACCAAAAGCTGCCACCAAAGCGTGACTGTGTGCTTTTAGCTTGCAGAAAGTTCACTTTTCTAATGTATAATATTTAGTTTTGTACGTGGACAGCAGCAGTTGAGTAAGAAAAGCAGCCTGGAACTAGAATTAACAGGCAACGTGTTGCTCTAGCAAAGCTCTTCTTCAAATGTTCCAATAGATGAGGAAGGTTTAGCATCACTGTTTCAGCTGAACAAAGAGAGACTAACTCAGTATTCACATCGACTAAATGGTTTGAATCAATTCTTCTTTTGGGGCCAAAACTATTTCAAGTGTACATAATACGTTTATTGTCTGAATAATACTTATATGTTAGAATAGTTGTTATTGTAGGAAAGACGTCACTATAACAGCTGATTCCACGCGGTTGAGCGGTTTTGTATTTTCTACCCGTCAACCAACACCAACAGACATCTTCTTCTTCTTCTTCTTCTTCTGTAATAATGCAGGCTCACTTTTAACGGAGTAAATGTAGCCGATGTTTGCAGCACTTTAACCATGTTTGTCTTCAGGTTTGATGGACCAAAACGTCTTTTGATGTAAATAAATACCAGCCAGTTGCCAAAGACTTAAACATGCAGTAAAATAAAGAACCGTTCTATCATCTGTTGCTGGTCTAAATTAAATGAACGATTGTTTTGAGTTTGAATTTCTCCAAAAAATGTCTATTTCTGATCAAGACCACCTGACATAACAAACACGAGCATCTGGGTTTGTGTGTGCTTCAACCTGCTGTGAGGTATTTCTGATACACATTCTTATATATATTGTCTGTGGGTTCAACCCTGGAAACAAGCAGGTGAGTGATGGAGAGTTTAGTTCGTCCTTCTGTGTTTACTCTGCAAATCTCTCCATGTTTTATTGTTATTTTTAATAAAATGTTTGAAAATCAAAGCTGCATAATTGCTTTTGTTGGCATCAGAGGATAAAATACTCAGAACATGCTGAGGGAGAAAAGTACTGAGGACATTTATGATTTTTAAATATATATAAATATATAAATATTCAGTCACTTCAGCAGTGGTGGAAGAAGAAGGTTTACTCACAGTCAAACATACAGAAGTCTGAGCATCAAAATAGATGTAACAGCCCGCCTCGTGTTTATCGTTTTGTATTGGAGATGATATGTCCCTTCAGGGTTGCCGTAGAGGTAAAGCCTCAGGTCGAAGGGGGAACAGAGATAAAGAGAGAGAGTGGGCTGAACAAGATGTCCGCTTATTACCGTCTTATAACAGCCCCTCATACACGAACACACTTCGGTTGTTTAGCTTATCTTGAAGCTAAATAGAGCTAGCTGCTAGCTTAAGCTGTTTTAGCTATACAAGTTATGTTCTTTATATATATATGTTCTCTCCTCTGTTCTCTCCTCTGTTCTCTCACCTGTTCTCCCAACTGTTCTCTCACATGTTCTCTCCTCTGTTCTCCCAACTGTTCTCTCACATGTTCTCTCACATGTTCTCTCACCTGTTCTCTCGCCTGTTCTCTCACATGTTCTCTCACATGTTCTCTCACATGTTCTCCCAACTGTTCTCTCACATGTTCTCTCCTCTGTTCTCCCAACTGTTCTCTCACATGTTCTCTCACATGTTCTCTCACATGTTCTCTCACCTGTTCTCTCGCCTGTTCTCTCACATGTTCTCTCACATGTTCTCTCACATGTTCTCCCAACTGTTCTCTCACATGTTCTCTCACCTGTTCTCTCCTCTGTTCTCTCACATGTTCTCTCACATGTTCTCTCACATGTTCTCCCAACTGTTCTCTCACATGTTCTCTCACCTGTTCTCTCCTCTGTTCTCTCACATGTTCTCTCACATGTTCTCTCACATGTTCTCTCACCTGTTCTCTCGCCTGTTCTCTCACATGTTCTCTCACATGTTCTCCCAACTGTTCTCTCACATGTTCTCTCACCTGTTCTCTCGCCTGTTCTCTCCCATGTTCTCTCACCTGTTCTCTCCTCTGTTCTCTCACATGTTCTCTCACATGTTCTCTCACCTGTTCTCTCGCCTGTTCTCTCCCATGTTCTCTCATCTGTTCTCTACTCTGTTCTCTCACATGTTCTCCCAACTGTTCTCTACTCTGTTCTCTCATCTGTTCTCCCACCAAACATTCGTCCCCAATTAAACTATCAAATAAACATTCATGTTCTTTGAGTTCCCTTTAAATCACATTGATGTAGTTAAAGTGTTTTTAATTCTCAGAACACATCGCTGCTCTGTGTTATTGATTTGTTACATTAATGCTGTTTGACCCACTTCAGTGGGTTACTTTGTGAATAATGAGGACGATTTGTTTTATTCGGTACTTTAATTGAACCTATTTTAGATTTAATGTGATGTATCTGTGAACGGTGTTAAACAGGAGGAGGAAACCAGTTTGGTCCAGACGCAGCAGGTGATGGAGGGGAAAGTGGAGTTCCTGCCGTTGTCTTTTCATGCTCGAGTGCAGATCCCAGACGTCCTTCTGAACACCCTTTTGTTTTATTTAATTGGTCCCCGCGGTGCAGCCTCCCCACCCCACCCATCTGCTCACCGGGCGGCCAATCACATCAGTCTTTACCTGCTCTCTTGTTTATAGGTGTGAGCTGGGATGTCACCTGGGACGGGCCTGCCAGGCGGGAGGCCCAGGTGCTCAGCTGACTGTGATTGGTCGAGGGACGAGGGTGGAGGCAGATCTCAGGTCAGCGCTTTCCAGGGAAGACTGGAAACTGATCCTGAAACCACAAGACAGGAGGTTCAGGAGACACCCGGAGGAGCGGGAGGTCGACAAATCTGCCAGCGATCAAGACAATAAAGGAGACGTTGAGGAGAGCCGCAGGTGAGATCTTCAGGTGTCGTACGGAGCGCGCTCAGTGGAAACCAACCAGGAGCCTCAACCAGAAACCAGGTCAGAGGTTCCTCCTGTCCTCAGAGAGACGGCTTCACTCTTTATTGACTTACTTAACATCTCAGCTGGTATATAATCTACATTGAAATGTGTATGTACTGAATAATTTCACAGTATATTAATCATATTTATGATTCATGAATTTGTATCTTTGATATTCTTATTTGTACTGTTGTTATAATTGTTATTCTTTATTACAAACTTGTCTTTTTTAAGTAAACTAACAAAAACCTTTGAAAAGTTATCAAAAATTATCTATTTAAGTCCTTTTTGGTTTTATTAAAAGAAAAGTTTTTTCTTTGACAGTGGCTAAAACTAATTTTGCCGTCGACATTATTAAAAATTAATGAATAATATAGAAAATCTGTGTTTTATTTAGAGTTAAAGGAAACAGAACACTCTTTTTATAATATTAGGTAAAATAACCTACCCTATGTAATGAACTATATATATATATATATATATATATATGTATATGTATGAGGCAGGTTTGAAATACAAGAATAAAAATGTAAGAAATGATTTAATAAGAGAGACAGAACACTTCATAATGTTACGTGTTTCATTTCGATTTTACCAAATGTGAGAAACCTTGAAAGTCAAATTGTATGAAGGACTCTGGTTTGTTGTGAACATGTGTAGTTTTTAAACACGCTGTATGTGACTAAAGTATCATTTATGTGACTAAAGCATCATTTATGTGACTAAAGCATCATTTATGTGACTTTAAAGCATCATTAATTAAACTCACAGGCAGAGAGGACGCCGGTGTTGCCGGTGTTGTCGTTGTTCGTTACAGCGACATTGAGTGAGTCTGTTTTTAGCTCCCTGTGATTATCAAGTGGACTGATTATCAACCTTCTCAGGACAATCATGATGTCACCAGACGACCGAGTCCTGGAGGACCTGCTGTACGGCGGTGACCTCGGTGACCGTGGTGACCGTGGTGACCGTGGTGACGAGGCGGAGGGGGCGGAGCCGGAGGAGCCGGAGGGGCCGGAGGACGGTGCTGCTGCAGACGATGTGAGCGTGACGGTGATGGAGGAAGTAAAAGTACTATTAACACAATGTGAAAATACTCCACTAGTAAAAGTATAAGTATTATCAGCTAAATATACTTAAAGTAGTTCAAGTAAAAGTATTGATTGAGCAGTAAAATGTTCCTTTCCAGTGTTTGATTATTAAATCTGATGTTTCTGGATTCATATTACTGCTCTGAGAGGCTGTCAAAGAGTAAAGAGTTAAATATATTAAACACGTGGAGCCTGTATTTAATATTCCTCAACATCAAATTATCAAAGAAATTCAACTTTATTTATGTCGTCATAACTGTTCAGAGGGCTTGTTGCACGTTAACTCCTTTATATCCTGATCGCTGGTTTAATCTGCAGTAAAGCATCACATTCTATCACATCGTCGTATGTTTGTCTCTGTCCTGTGAGAAGCAAGGATCTCAAAGAACACCGGCCCTGGTTTCAGCTTAAAGTTACAAAACCCTTTAATGTTTTATTCACAAGAGAGAACTTCATCCAACAGGAAGCAGAAGAATCTTATATCAGACACTTCTGATTTTAATAGATGAACAAAGTGTTTGTTGTTGGTGAAACAAGTTAATATTAAGTTAATTCTTGAAACATCTTTGAAGGTCCACATACTCTCTTTTTCCTGAGCTTTAAGCTACAACTCATGGACTTCATCAGGGTCGCCATGTGACCATGAAAGTGGTGGAAACAAATGTTCAGCTCCTTTAATGTAGTAAAAGTACTGAATACCACACTCTGAAAATACTTCAATGCAAGTAAAAGTCCTGCATTCAAAACCTCACTGAAGTAAAAGTATAATCTGTGATTTTACATTTAATCCTGTTTTGTTTCCCCCTTTAACAGTGAAATACGTCTCCTCTTTGCTTCATTTCTCTCACTGAGAGTGAGAAGGTGAAACAAATGACCAGTAAACATTCCTAAAATAAACACAGTTTTTGTTTTAACTTCTGGTGTAATGCGCCGGGACGTCTTGATCTTTATTGGTTAAAGACTCCGCTCCAGTGTTTTATCCACCGATAAAATAAATCATCAATCTTGTCCCAGACTCCGACAGCCGTGTCCGTCCAGGAGCCAATGACGTGCGCCGGCTGCGGCGAGCAGGTGTGCGACCGCTTCTTCCTATTGGCCGCGGGCAGCGTGTGGCACGCCCCCTGCCTCCGCTGCAGCCAGTGTCACTGCGAGCTGCAGACGCACCCGTCGCTGTACTGGAGGGACGGCGACATCTACTGCCAGCAGGACTACTGCAGGTCAGCGGGAACACTTCCTGCTCTTGAAGCGTCCTCAGCAGCGTCCGGTGATATCTGCTGACGTTGCTTTTTTTCTTTGCTCCTCCCCCTGATCAGGATGTTTGGAGTTGGTCAGTGCGTTCGCTGCTTCCAGCCAATCCCAGCCTCCGCTTTGGTCATGAGGTCCGGGGAGCTGACCTTCCATCCTCACTGCTTCTCCTGCCAGGTAGTTTAGTTTCATAAGAAACATTTAAAGGAACATAAAGACACATTTTGAATAGTTGTTATTAAAGTGAAAGTGAGGAACTTTTATCTGGTCCTGAACCAGTCTCAGTGTAGTCCTGGTCCTCTATCAGACCTCCATCAGTAGAGAGACCATCAGAGAGAAGATGGTCTGTTTCTATAGAGTTATTCTTGATGCTCGTCATCGGAGCCACCGGGTCGGATTCTGGTGAAACCAGATGAACTCATGCAGGTTCACCAGAACCTCCTTCAGCTCAGACTCCAGCAGAGACCGGTCCACCGTGGACAGACCCAGATCCGGCTTCATCTGCAGCCTCTGCAGAGCTCCGGAGGGAGGAGAAGAGCTCTGCTCCCGGCAGCAGCATCTCCTCCTCCTCCTCCTCCTCCTCCTCCTCCTCCTCCTCCTCCTCCAGGAGCAGAGCTTCTCCTCTCTGGGAGTCGACACCGACACCATGCTGCTGGAGACCCAGGACGTATTGCTGGACCCACTGGAGGGAAGGGAGGCACGGGAGAACCAGAACCAGGACTGAGAGGGTCCGACTGTCAGACCTGCTGCAGTAACATGAGAGGTTTTCTAAAGTCTGGCGCTCAGAGACACTACCACTTTAGACCACAGGGGGCGACAGAACCAACACTACATGAAATGAAAGTTCCTCGTAGTAACTTTAATAAAAGTAACTTTAATAAAAGGAATGACTGAACATAATGTGCAATATTATGGACATTCCTACTTTGTACTGCAACAATTTCCCTCTGTTTAACTAAAGTTCCATCTTATTTCTCTTTATCTCAGGAGTGTGATGTGACGTTGACTCCTGGGAACCTTTACTGCATTCAGGGCCAGAACCTCTACTGTCAGTCCCATTACCACGGCGAGGACGGGAGCGTCCCGCTTCCACGTGATCTACATGATCTAATGCCCAACGGTGAGTGTGTGTGTGTGTGTGTGTGAGTGTGTGTGTGTGAGAGTGTGTGTGTGAGTGTGTGTGTGTGAGAGTGTGTGTGTGTGTGTGTGTGTGTGTGTGTGTGTGAGGGCATAATTCACCAGAAAACTTTGTATGGACGTACATTTTTTTTTTATCAATAAACAAATAAATACATAAATAAAAATAAATAAATAAATCTGTTAAAAAAATAATAACGGAATACATTAAAGAAAAAATGCTAAAAATAATAAATAAATAAATGTATGAATAAATTCATCAAATAATATATATGCATTAAAATAAATACAATAAATGCATAAATGATTCAAAGGTGATGATAAAATTCTGAGATCTCTTTTTTTTTGTCCCTTTCCTCATCAGACGTTCACTCTGACATTAAGTCAGACATGAACATAAGAATAATTTGTTGGTGAAAATTTAGATTAAACAAGCGAGAAGTGGCTGAGAAATGTGTGGCAACATGCTGAAAACACACCTCTGTCATATGATATATTACATATTATTATTTTAAAGGGTTGTTTTGGCCGTCTGGTTCAGACAGCAGGAAACATCAAACTGTACAAAGAGGCTGAAAAACAATAAGATCTGTTTCATATTCTCTAATCTATCAAACAAAACTCTGTGCGTAAAACAGCTCAAAATCAGGTCTCGGGTGAAGGGGAGGAGTCTGGCAGCAGTCCTGAGTCACGATTGGACGACAGGGCGGCGGGCGGACGGACCCGCAGGCGGACGAAGCGAATCAGGACGTGTTTCCGCAGCGAGCAGCTCAGAGCGCTGGAGTCGTATTTCGCCCAGAAGCACAACCCAGACGGCAAAGACTGGAACTGCCTCTCACACAAGACCGGCCTCCCCAAGAGAGTCCTGCAGGTACGAAACACTTAGAATGTCGTAGGATCACCATATCTGGACTGAGGAGGAGTGACGTAGAGACGCCGTAGAGACCTGTCAATCACTGTGTAGCCCCGCCCCTAAAGCATCCCCTGCTTTATGGTCTGTGTGACTCTAAATGGACCATCATTTACTAAATGAACATCATGCTGTATTGAAGAAGACTTGAAACTAGAGATTGAGACCATAAACTCATGTTTACAATGTTTACTGAGGTAATAAATCAAGAGAGAAGTAGAGTCATTTTCTCATAGACTTCTATACAACCAGAGGAGTCGCCCCCTGGTGGACACTAGAGAGAATGCAGCTTTAACACATGAAGCTTTGGCTTCACTCGGCTGAACCGGAGGTTGCCGCCTGGTTAACACAGGTGTTCTCCCCTTTAGACGACCTGTTTAGTCTTATTTTACAGAAGTTGTAGAGATTACTAGAATAAGATAAAATTAAACTTTATTTATCCTGAGGGAAATCGTTGTGCTGCCATCAAAGTCCAAAGTGGGACAATATCTTGTATATCTTATATGTATATATATATATATATATATATATATATATATATATATATATATATATATATGTACATATACATATACATATAATATATCAAATCTACATTGTGAGAAAACTGTGGCATTTACAGACGTGTTGTACCTCATTAGTTCTTCTTTCACTAACATATTTTTTACCTGTCAACACACACATTAAAACACACACACTCTCACACACGCACACACACACACACACACACTCTCACACACACACACACACACACACACACACACACACACACACTCTCTCTCCCTCAGGTGTGGTTTCAAAACGCTCGAGCCAAACTGAGGCGCTCCGTCACCACGGACGAGTCTCAGGTCAACTCGCCTTCCGCTCCCTCTGGAGGTGTAACCATGGCGACCGACTCCCCAGCGGACCAATCACAGGCCTTTTCCTCCTCCTCCTCCTCCTCCAGCACCATCGACCAGCTGCAGCTCTCTCTGCTCACCGCGCCGCTCGGCGAGCCGCTGGGGAGTCCGGCCGTCGGCCTGGAGCTTCGGCTGCAAAACCCCGCCTTCTTCCCGGACTACGATTCCCAGAGTGCACCGGGGTGCATGTCCTCCCTGGAGGCCTACGAGGACTTTCAGGAGGCAGGAGGAGGAGACGACGATCCTCATAGTGCGTTTAGACCACATTACTGCTAGTCCAGAGGTCCGTATACACAACCTCCACAGATTTTCAAAGTAAGAGAATAGTGAAAGATTGTAGTTGAAATGTTTAATGTGAAACAACAGGAAATCAGCAGGAAACGTTTTGTTTTTTTCTTCTTCAGCAGTCACTTAATCCAGCTCTGATAACACCGATATATCAATCAATATATGCTGCATTGTTTCCTGTGACATGGCGGACTCCGCCACTAAAAATGAAAACTATATCGTAGAAAGAGTTGAATGGCTGCTGCCAGTGGTGGAATATAACGAATTATATTCATTAAATTGCTAAATTTGACTTTTACTTTACTTCACATTCCAGAGGGATATAGTTTAATTTTTTTCTGCGTTATGCTTCTTTGACAGTACAAGTTACTATTTTTTCCAATTAAAGATGAAATACTATATAATATAATATGATGCAGTACTATAGTACTAATCTACCTAGTACTATGCAAAGTATACAAGATTGGCTCCACATTGACAAACTACAACATAAAAACATATAATAATACAACACTTTTAAAGGAGCCGTACTTGATATTAATCCAGAAACATCAGATATAAAAGTAAAACATTTAACTGATCAATCAATACTTTTACTTTAAGTACTTTAAGTACATTCAGCTGATTACACACTTTTACCTAAGAACGGTTTTTAAATGCAGGATTTTTACTGGTAGTGGAGTATTTTCACAATGTGGTATTAGTACTTTTACATCAGCAAAGGAGCTGAATACTTCTTCTCCATCACTGTCATGGTCACATGATGACCCTGAAGAAGTCCATGAGCTGTATCTGAAAGCTCAGGAAAATGGTATGTGGACCTTGAAAAATGCTTTTTTTCCAAACTGTTTTCCAAAAGTCCAGAATGAACTTATTATTTCTAAAATTGTGTACAACTTGTATTGTGTACAACTTGTTTTGTATGTTCATACATTTTTCCACCAACAAACACTTTGTTCATCTATTTAAATATTTAAAATCTGACGATTTAAGATTCTCTTCTGCTTCCTGTTTGTTTCTGTGAATAAACCATCAAAAGGTTTCACACTTTTTCTTCCTCCGAGTTTTCTCTTTGTGCTCCACAAGCTGTGGCTCAACCTTAACAAGTAACGATTAGCTGGTTAATTCATTGATTGATTGATTGATGTGCCGCTATTTAGATAATCAGTTAATCACTGAAGTCATTTCTAAAAACATTTCCAGCATCTCAGCAGAGAAAATTTGTAACCTTTTTTTGTTTGAAAACAGATTTTTTGTTGATCAGAACATTTATTTTGAACTTCACAAGATATTGTAATATTCTTACAACGTTTTATATCAAAGTTAAAGATTCCCTGTTGTGTTTTCTTGTAAACAAACTAAGTTTACGTTCAGTGTTTCCCTCCGAAATGCATTTTATGGATCTTTGATTTCTTAACAAATGTGTTTCCTCCCTCATAAAACATTTTACAAAGCCAATGTTAAAGATATTTTATATTATATATATATATATATTTAGAAAATTATACGTAATTAAAAGTACATAAAAGTACATCATTTAAGTCGTTTTGCAGCTTGAGATAATCATTTTAATACTGTAGCGTTATACCATAGAATCTATGGCCAATTTTGAATTATATTATAATATACATCAAACAGGATAAAGTCAATTTTTATGATAAAGTGTGATTTATATGGAACTTTTTAATGCAAATTGCTTCAAAGTAACGAAGTCTGCAATCAGTTTGTGAAAACGTTGCTCGGTGGCGCCCCTAGTGGTGAGAAACTCCACAGGGCTGCTTTAACACAAAGTAATCAACGGATTAATGAATTATTATTTAAATTACAGAGAGAAAACAGGAAACCAGACAGTAAAATCACTCTGAAACTACAGTTTACTACATTACTTACTACGTTTCTGATCATCTTACTGCTCGTACTTCGAAACTACCAAAATAAGAGTAATAAGTAAAGTGATTAACTAGTTTTCCTTTAAATATAATGAGTTTGTGGACTGATGGAGTGTAACTAAGTACTTTACAATTTTGAGGTGCATGTACTTTCCATTTTATGTTACATTTTACTTCACTACTTTTATTTTGTAGCTTTTTTGCTTTTCAAATTAAGATTTCATGAACAAACATCAGTTTATTAAATATGATCCATTGTTACAGATTAAATTACCAGACGTTTACGTGACAACATTAAAGTTCATATCAATACATCAATAATAATAATCCAGTTATACTCAATAATAAAAATAAATGCAATACTTTTGATACTTGCAGGTGAATAAGGTAAAAAAACTAACTCATAGATATCATCATGAAACTTCACCAGTTCATCACTGACATTAAGACAATTATTTTTTGTATTACAAGTTTTCTGAAAGTGTGTGTTTAAATATGCAAATAAGGCATTATGTAATGGTAACTTTTGCTGAATTTAGGAGAAATCTACAGACACAAATAAACAAATAGTAAAATAAATGTTTTCTTTCCACTGGTCTGAAAGAAGACGAGTTATGGAAGAAAAATAGACCAAACTTGACAATGAAAAATAAAGTTTTTGCCTGAAATGTCACGACTTGAGTGCTTTTTGTTGCTAAAAGTTCTGTGACATCATGAATGCAGTACTTTTACTTGTCATGGAATACTTTTATTGCTACTTCCTCTTAAGTAAACGATTTAAATACTTTCTCCCAACACTGAACTTTGTTAGTTAGAAATCGTTTTGTCATATAATTAGTGACAAAGTAATCGGTGAAAAGCGTCGCTGGGCTTTGAGGTAATGAAGGCCTGACGGTCTGAATCACATTCTTTCAGGTGTGTTTGTGTTTTCACAGGGAGACGACCTTCACGGGCGACAGAAGAAGCCGCCCTCGTCTTCTTAATGAATTGGCTGCTTCCTTCTTTTGTGAATTGGCTCCCCAATCAAGCGCCGGTTAATTACGACGACACTCTGGACCCCCGTCGATGAAGTGGACCCTACTGACCCCACAGCGTTTCTCAGCTGAAAGAATGAAGGTTATACGGCCGACGTGCGTCATGAGCGGCGAGCGACCAATGAGGAGACGGCAGCCTTGTGACCAATGAGGAGACGGCAACCAATGAGGAGACGGCAGCCTTGTGACCAATGAGGAGACGGCAGCCTTGTGACCAATGAGGAGACGGCAACCAATGAGGAGACGGCAGCCTTGTGACCAATGAGGAGACAGCAACCAATGAGGAGACGGCAGCCTTGTGACCAATGAGGAGACGGCAGCCTTGTGACCAATGAGGAGACGGCAACCTTGTGACCAATGAGGAGACGGCAACCTTGTGACCAATGAGGAGACGGCAACCTTGTGATCAATGAGGAGACGGCAGCCTTGTGACCAATGAGGAGACGGCAACCTTGTGACCAATGAGGAGACGGCAACCTTGTGACCAATGAGGAGACGGCAACCTTGTGACCAATGAGGAGACGGCAGCCTTGTGACCAATGAGGAGACGGCAACCAATGAGGGAACGGCAGCCTTGTGACCAGAGGAAGGAGGGCGGGTTTTAAAAAGGTTTAGAGGCGACGAACGTGAGATCAGATACAACAAGTTAGAGCTCGACACAAGGTAAGAAATGTGACTTTCTACCCTCTTCTTCTTCGTTGGTGTTAACAGATGTAAGTCACTTTATTCTCCAGGCTTCTTTTCAGTTTTTATGTCTTTATTTTACACTTTTGACAAAATGTTTCTTGCAGAATATTTGTGTTTTACACAACCAAAACGTTTAGCTTTTAATTTGTTAAAAACGCTGCTGCAAGACTTACGTATTTACGTGTTCATTCTTAGTATTATTGTTATTGTTGTTATCAATAACAATAATAATGAATATTAATATTAATACATTATTATTATTTTTGTTTAGCGCTTTGAAAGGTACTCAAATTCTCGCACTTTGAATTGTAAAAACTAAAACAGTAAAAGCTTTTAAAAGTGCTTTTAAACGTTTATTTTACATTGGAGTTCTCTTTTGCATATTTCATTACTTTTGGTTTTAAAACTTGGCTTCTGTTAGCTAAAAAAAAACTGATTTCAGTGAAAGTTTTTCAGTTTAATTCAAAATATGTAACCTAACTCAGTATTTCATGATCTTTTTCTCAAACCAAACTAAGTAGTTTTGTTGCCTGAACTTAACTTATTAGTTTCCTGTGAACACAGAGGTTTATTTTGAAAGGACTGTATTCATGTAACAAGTATAAATTGAGACGTGTTGCTAGAATTTTGTAGGTAAACGCACAATAAATGAGGAGTAACTTTTTCATAAGATATCTCTCGAATATCAGACTTCCTCTTCCGTGCGCTGCTCGTTGTTTTCAGTCCGTTTCGCTCATTGAGATGTGAGACATTTCAGTTTACGAGCCGATATTTAAACCAAGTTAAAACCTAAATCATCCTCAGACGACAGCCGCTTGGTTCCCAGATTGCATTTTGGGTTAAAATCTTCACAACATGAACACATGATGGACTCGTTCCTCCTGCTGGTCAATAACATCTTTAACTGGTTTTAATGGAGGTGATGAGTTGATGTTTGTCCTCGCTGACTTTCTCTCTTCTCCATGTTGAGTTTTGTACCCTTTGTTCAGTCATTAATATTGTTATTTTAATGATGTGTGCACAATTTAAATGACGTGCTCTTCTTGGACTATAGCGCTTGATGTTTGGCATGATGGATAGATAGATAGATAGATAGATGGATAGATAGATAGATGGATAGATAGATAGATAGATAGATGGATAGATAGATAGATAGATAGATAGATAGATAGATAGATAGATAGATAGATAGATAGATAGATGGATGGATGGATGGATGGATGGATGGATGGATGGATGGATGGATAGATAGATACTTTATGTACTCAATCCTGACATTCATACCAGACTGCAGTTGTGTTGAATGCCGGTAAACAGACCGTTTACTTGCATTCTACCAAAGAATGCTCGAACGTGATTGGTCAACACTACTCGGACTACAAACAGGAAATCAGATCACCAAAATCTGGTCGCGTTGCCGTCGGGTTCTTTATCTGCGCTGTGTGTGAATTAATTAGCAAAATAATCAAAATAACTCTTTGTTTCCAGATGAGACTTTCTTTCCGTCTCGGTGCCGCTAAGCTCACCCTCCTCTCCCTCGCCCTCCTCTGCCTCGTCCCCCGGACCGTCACGTCGTACCCCCGATCACCCACCGCCCTGCTGCCACCGGCGGACCGAGCCCAGCTGGACTCCGCCCTGCTGCACCTCCAGGATGCTCTGGATGACGACTGGATGCTGAGGCCTGGGGAGGAGGAGGAGGAGGAGGAGGAGGAAGAGGAGGAGGAGGAGGAAGAGGAGGAGGAGGAGGGCGGGTCCTGGGAGGAAAAGGCCCTGCTGAGAGCCCAGAGAGGAGACCTGGTGGTTCAGCCGCTGTCGCCCTTCCCCGTGGGTCTCTCTCTGGAGAGCATGAACTATCAGGAGGGAGGAGAAGGGGAGAACGGAGGGAAGAGGAACGAGGCTCTGACCTCCATCGCCGGAGGCCTCCAGGCCATCAGCCGGGAGAAAGGAGGCACCGGTTTCCGCTTTGGGAGGAAAAGATGGACCGACAGGGGATGGATGGATTAAAGGAGGAGGGGGAACAGACTGATGAGGGAGGGGTTTTTAACGGGGGAGGAAAGAGGAGATGATTCAGTAAATGGGCTTCTCTTCCAAATATGAGGGCGGTGATACACTCGGCAATTTTCTTGGCAACGACGACACGTCTGATTCAGTTGCCCAGTGGATCACTGCCTTGAAGAATAAAAAGGTTGCACTTAAGTTAGAGGAAATATTAAGAAGAACAAAACTAAACTATACTATAACAAAAAGCATCACATTAGAATGCAGTAAACGGGATTGAACACTGCGATGTGAAATCTTCCTCGCTGTGTTTTTCTTCTTCTGTGTTTGACGACACGGCAGCAAAAGTTAACGTGAATGTCAAAGTACTTCTGTCGAATCCAAGGTCTGACGTCTGTAATAAGATATATACATAAATAAAGATGAATAGATATATTGGAAGTATTCTCTGAGTTACTTTGTTGGAAATAAATACCGAGTTCAGACTAGTGGTGCATGTGCTCATGATGAGGTACTTATACATAACACGTCGTAACTTTTACTCTATATTTATCTGACGGCTTTAGTTCATTTACAAATATTTTTTGCATTGAAAAAAAAAATATATATATATATAGTAAAAATAAAACAATATTTTATATTTTATATTGTTGCTATTTTAGGCTATTCGTGTCATTTGTTACCGTGTAGCAGTCACGGTTATGTTCAGGGAACAAAGACATCAGTGCGGGAACTAAATACAATAAATGTTGAAGTTGTAATGTGAAACCTCGCCACTAGATGTCACTAAACCCTCCACACTGTAATGTGTTCATCGCTTTCATGTTACAGCTGCTCAAAGTGGAGATTACTTAAATGATTGTATTTTATACTTCTGGGTAGATTAATCCATAATAACACATGATCATTGATCAGTTGATTAGTATTTTTAAATAATGTAATCTGGCTCAGCAAAGTAAGTAGTAACTAAAGCTATACAACGTAATAAAAGAAGTAAAAAAGTACAATACTGTCTTCCAACATGTAGTGGAGTATAAGTATAAAGTATCATAAAATATAAATAGTCAAGTAAAATACTAAACCTGTGTATTGTACCTGAGTAAATGTACTTCATTGGTAAAATGGTCCTTCCTGTGCCGTCTGACAAACTGCTGTAATGTAATCTGCCTAGCAACCTGTTCTGAATTATCTGATTGGATGATTTTCGCAGCACAACACAGTGCACGCGCACCCGTCGCTCTCTGACGTCTGCGGGGAGTTTATTTTCCTCCTTTTTTATTTAAAAATAAGTTTTGTCCTTTTTAAAAACCCGTGAATCTACAAACAACCAGAATATTTGTGTTTGTGTCGTTAATGTGGTGACAGATGCGTCACATGCTTTCTTTATAAACTCTTAAATTTAAAGTAACTATAACGCTTTAAATATAACGCTTTAAATAAATGTAATGAAGCAAAAAGCACAACATTTCCCTCTGAGATGCAGTGAAATAGAAGAATGAACATAAAATGTAAAGACTCAAGTAAAGTAACTCAAAACTGTAAAGTAGTGTTTGTTTATTTCCACTACTGCCAATTATATTAGTATCCGCAATAAATAAAATGATGTATCATCCATCAATCATAATGGCTATAACAGTAAATTATTATACAAATAATTATTTAATTAATTAAAAAATAATGTATTATATTGTAAATGTAATATTAATCAAATGTTAATGTAATTCAGAGAATATGTGAGGACAAACATATGGCGTTATTTATAACAATAGTTTACATTAGTTTTCATGTGTTTATGGTGTTTGTCTTTAAGATATAATACTGTATCGTTAGCTTAGTTTCTTTAATAAACTGAAGCTGGTCTCAGTTACAGAACAAAAACAAACCACAAACAAGGAAGCTGCAGACGTGGTGCGTTCACTGATGCTCGTAAATCTGTCGCATTGGTCTAAATGACACATCAGTCAAAACTAAGAATAGCCAAATTAAATAAGTGCTTTTAATTCAGCAAGAAATATATATTCTGCCTCTTTACTTTCATTTCATGGTATTATGTATTTTTTATGTTTTTACATAAATAAAAACACGGGGACTTTATTTATATTGCAGTTTTTACAGTTTGTATAAAAATATTAAATGAAAAATATGCAAAAATATAAAATATATAAAAACACACAATATATACAATGAAATAGAATACAATTAAAATTAACTAAACAATAGTGCAAATATTTAAGATATATTTTATATCTGTTAGTTTAATTCCACCCAGCATTAATAAAGGTGTTCTAACATTATTCTCATCATAACTTAAGTAGCTTTTCATACTTTTTAAGTACGAGTCATTAAAAGTCGGATGTGAACTATATCGCGACACACACATCCTGTTATGTACGAGTCGCCCCTGAATGCACCATTGTAGACACACTCGGACAGAAGCAGGAAGTCGAGAGAAGGAGCTCGAGCTGCGGGCTGAACCCGAGAGAAGACACGGTGCTACCGTCGGACAGAACCAGAACTTCAGACAACAGAGCCGTCCGCCGAGAAGACAACATGTCTCTGGTCTCACTCCTCGTCCTCTTGGGCACAACACTGACGGTGAACGGCGGTGAGTTCACGTCTCTCACTCCTTTATGTGACTCGCGTTGAAAACGAAAGTAAAAAAAAAGAAGTCTTTGAAAATCCGTTTTTCTGTCTCTTATATCCAATATAAGATATATAATAACATCCAATTTATTGAAATGGATGTTGAGTGTTTAGTGATGTGCACGTGCACCTCTTCCGGTGAAACACAGTGAATGTGTCTTCACTACTTCTGTCATCGGGAGTTATTGAGACTGCGTGTTAAACATGGCGTCCGGTCTGAAGCGCGAGCTCTACACGTTTATGTGTTTTAATATAACGTTCACTCAACAATGTATCAGTTTATAAATGTCTTTATTAAATCATAAAATATGGACAAATCTAACTTTCGAAAACCCAAGAAAAAAAAGTTTTTGTTGAAGTAATGTATTTAAAATATTTAATATATTTAAAATATTGAATGTATTTCTCATAAGAAAGAAAGAGATCACAGTGTCCTGAGTGTTATTTACTGAACAATTACTCGACTTTCAGATTGTTTACAAGTAGTTATTATTATTGTTGTTTTCATTAAGTGACATTAACACACAAATAAACTGGATAAAGTTCAGATGCAGTGAAGACAGCAGTCAGCTGGTCTCTCTCTGGTGTTATAACGATAAGAGACGTTAATATTCACTTTTTATTCCACATCTGTCGATGAGTTAATCGGTGGAAGTTATGATCATATTCTGAGACAACAGCAGCTTGTCAGACGTGTTTTCGGGTTCATTGCTCTTTGTAAATATGTTGGCTCGGTTCCATAATCTCCACCTTTTTCCTGCGTCCCTGAAGTGGACAGACGACATAGTTCACGAGCTCATAAACAAAGCACGACTGTTAAAGTTTACTTTCCTCACATCTGGAGCTTGTTGCTGACACGGATACAGATATTCATAATGTTTGTACACACAGTACATACTTTATCTCTGTGTACACCGCAGGACGTGTGTTTTAATAACCTGTTTCACTACAGTATCTGTTAACGTGTGACCGACGACATAGAAACTACAACTTCAGTTCATTAAGATAAAACAGCAAACATCCTTTAATGTGATCATAAGCTGAATGTCTTTAGAAGTAGTGTCATATCTCCATAACAGAATACATCACAGTATATGTTTTCTGATAATTCAATATAAACAGAGTCTATCTGAACCACATCGAATTATCACCCGATTCCAAACAGACGAGTAAATACAAAACGCATCTTTACCCAGCTGCATATGAGCTGTAATGATAATAATAATAATGATAATAATAATGATAATAATAATCACTCTAGCTCTTAACGAGCCGTGCAACACACACCCATTATAAAATCTGAAACGGACCCAAAATGTTCCTGAAACTTAATGCGACTTCATGAAAGCTGTGCTCGCTATCAAAATGTCCATTTGGCTCAATAAAGTGCAGCGTGTTGTCAACGTTTTAAACTTCAAATAATTTTTCTACGTGAAGGTACGGCTCCTCAATATGGGCCCAAAGTTACGCTTTTCGCCGAAACCCCGTTCTAGTGAACGGAGGAATTCTGCTCCGTTTTGGGGGATTTTCGGGAAAACCGCTCAACGGATCTCTAGAAGATACTTGGCACACTGATCCCGATCAGGCCGCTCTATTGATGTAACGTTTGCGCAGGTGTCGGTAACGCTGTGCGAGGAGAAGCGCAGCAAACCTTTCTGGATAAACATCGGGATGATTAAGCCCGATGGATTATACACATTTATCATTTATCTCATGCTTTTATTTTCTAAAATGTTTTCATGGAACGAGCACAAAACAAGTTCTAGTCTACGAGTTTGACCTGGTGACTGGTGCGTAACAACATGTTGTGTAATAGTAGGAAACTGTCCTGGAGATTATGTAAATATCTGTGAATATATATATTTAAATGTGGATTATCTGTTGTCAGCTCATCCACCTTTGTGTAATAAATATCTCTTCCTGTGCAGAGAAACACTCCCTCACTTACATCTACACGGCGTTCTCCCAGAAGCCCGTGGGACTGCCGGGCCTCCACGAGTTCACGGCCATGGGGCTGCTGGACAACAAGATGATCGACTACTTCGACAGCGACCACCAGGAGAAGGTTCCCAAACAGCCGTGGATGAAGGAGAAACTCGAGAAAGACTACTGGGAGAAAGGAACGCAGTCCCGTCAGAGCAAGCAGCAGTGGTTCAAGGTCAACATCAACATCCTGATGAAACGCATGAACGGGTCGGGTAAGAACCTTCAGTACAGACCGCTGAGTCATCGACTCGAACCGCTGTCATAGAAGCATTACTGCCAACCTGAGCCAAAAGTTACCATCACATAATGCCTCATTTGCATATTTAAACACACACTTTCACAAAACTTGTAACACAAAAAATAGTTTTAGTCTTCATGGAAGTAATGAACTGGTCTCTCTCTCTCTCTCTCTCTCTCTCTCTCTCTCTCTCTCTCTCTCTCTCTCTCTCTCTCTCTCTCTCTCTCTCTCTCTCTCTCTCTCTCTCTCTCTCTCTCTCTCTCTCTCTCTCTCTCTCTCTCTCTCTCTCTCTCTCTCTCTCTCTCTCTAGAATCTGCCAACCACGTGCTCCAGTGGCGGCACGGCTGTGAAGGCGCCATGCAGCCCGACGGTAAGATCACGTTCACCCGCGGCGTCGACATGTACAGCTATGACGGCAACGACTTCCTGTCCTTCGACGACAGCAATGGCGTCTGGGTCGCCCCGGTCTTCGCGGCGCAGCAGACCAAGAGGAAGTGGGACGACGTCCAGGTGCTGAAAGAATACACCAAAGGATACCTGGAGAACGAGTGCATCGACTGGATGGGGAAGTTCGTAACGTATCACGATCAGCAGCTGAAAGAAGCAAATACAGACTGTACGTATGAATGAAAATCTGTGTTTTTGTTCTTTATTACTACTGGCGGTAATATAAGTAGCTTTAATTGAATTTTTTTAAATCATACTGGTGTCATTATTAAAAATGATGACTCACTTCCTGGTTTTTCTCCGTCCAGCTCCTCCAGAGGTGTTTCTCTTCACGAAGAACACCATCGTTGAGGCGAACATCATTCTGACGTGCCTCGCCACGGGTTACTACCCAAAAGACATCGTGCTGCGGATCAAGAGGAACAACCGTATCCTGGCTCCGGAGGACGGACTGCGCTCTACGGGCAGTCGGCCGAACGGAGACGACACCTTCCAGAGAAGAGACAGCGTGGAGATTCTGAAGAGTGACGAGTCCAAATACACCTGTGAAGTGATCCACCGGGCCACCGGGGTGCATGTGGAGAAGGAATGGGGTCAGAAACCTTTTCTTATTTGTTGTTTCTCACGTGTTTCTTTGGGCAGTATATATACTCCTCAAATGATGACTTTACAGTCGTAGTTTGGTGAAGTGGTGGAGCAGCGTGGCATCATGGGAGTTGTTGTCTTCATTGCTGTCGCTAGGAATCCTTCGGTGTTCGTGGTTCAGGAGGTTTTGTACCTCAGAAGTCTGATTAAAACACTGAATAAAAGCAGCTTTTCCAAGGACGCAGGACGTCCTGGAGGAGCCGAGCTGATGCTAACGTTAGCTTAGCTTGTTGTTCGGATAAATTCTGATCCAGATGTCCGACGACAAAAGAAAATAATAATATATATAAATACAGTTAAAAACCACCAACAACCTTTAAACTCGATCAAAAGTCTATTTTGATCCAAATGAATTCCACCGTTACCTTTTGTTGTATCAAACCTTTCTCTGTTGGTTTAATACTTTTCGGCTCGTGCTACTACACAAGCTAACAGAAGATGACACGCAGGTCTACGAGAAAGACGATTAAACTGAACCCAACGGAAATAGAAATGTTGTTGAAAGTGAACTGAATGTTTTCTGTGTTTTAGATCACAAGCTTCCTCCAGAGACCGGAGGAGCTGTCATTGGAGTAGTGGCCGGGATCTTGATCTTGATCTTGGTCTTGGTCGGTGTGATTCTGATCGTCTTGTATAAAAAAGGTAGGTGCAATAACGAACTATTGTCAACAACAGGACAGCAGTGTTTTTTAACCATTAATATGTGATGCAGTATTCAGTATTGTGTATTCACATCAAGCACAAAGTAGCTGCTGGTTGAGTTGAGATGTGGTGCATGAATTCATTATCAGGTACAAAGGTCTGTTATTACTTTATAGACGTCTCGAGGTGTTCAGAGGTCACATTAAATAGCAGTACACAACACGAGAATTCACTTTGTCTTCTACAACATCATTCAAATTCACATCATTTTTGATCTAAATCCATAAGATTGTTTAATTTATTTAGTTTTTCTCTACTTTCCCTCATCGTCTAAAGCAGCCGTGTTTAAAGGTCATCCATGTTCAGTTACACACTGTGTGTTCATACGTTGTGTTTATTTGCAGGACTTCTCAGCCGTCTACTCAACAAAAACAGAGGTAACGACTTTCATTCTCTTAAAGGGACAGTAGCGATGTTTGGAAGTGTGGTTTGTGTGAAGTTCTTCTCCATCGTCAGAGTTTTACTGCCTCAGAAGGAGCAGTGATGTTCTGCTGTGGATGTAAAATAATCAGTAGCAGTTTAAAAGTACGCTGTATTTAGAGTACTTTCACCTCTTTGCGTTGCTGTCGGACAGACCTTTATGACGGAGATCTGAAGCTGTTATTTCAGCTCCAGACATGCTTCAGAGACTCATTCATGAGATCAGTGATTTAACCTCTCAGGACACAGCTTCTGCCTCCATCTGTCAGCTCGCTGGAGTTATTGTGTGACCAAAGACAAACGGTGCCAGCAGCAGGTTTATATTATGTCAGCGGTCAATAATCAAAGCTGATTCTGTTCATAACTTCATGAAAGATGAAAATGAATAACTTTCATTTATATCATTAAGATAACAGAGTTTTTTTTATATCTATTTAAGTTCTCTTTTATCATTTTGGAAGAATAAAATAAAAAGCTGTACTGGCTCTTTTTAAATGACCTCGTGTTGGTTTTCTTTCTTCTCAGGCTCAGATCCGTCTCTCAGCAGCAACGAGTCCAGTGAGTATCTGTGTGTTCAGGTTAAATCAGCTTTACATCATCAAAACACGGGCTGAGTCATTTAGTTATGTATGTTTATGTATGTATACAAATACAATGTAGTGTTACTGTTACTTATATGAATGTAAGTATCAGGTTGTATCAACCGATAACTAATTCATTTAAAGACTGTAGACCGTCTATAAAGATGATCCTAATATATCTAAATGTGTGTTTGAGTGTTTTAACTTTTGTGTGTTTTTATTAACAGCGAAACCACTTCGGGCCCCAAGTAAGTGCTTTATTTCTCTGATAAGGATTCTATTATGGATTGTATTCCTAAAGTGTTTAGTATTTCTGTGCCAATGTTTATATTTTTACAATCAGAAGGAGGAAACTCAAACGTCTGCTCAAACCAAATGTTTGTTAATGAACTCGTATCTAAAAAGAGTCTTTCCTCCTCTGCTGAAGCTGAAACGAGCTCAGATCCGTCTGCCAGCAGCAACAAGAGCAGCTCTGGTGAGTATCTTTGTGTTGAATGTGCTGAAACCATCAAATGAAACCAATAACCCTGAACTGGGACCGGTTGGGCTCACTTAGGGCCGCTGTGTCATTTATATGAATTTAAATATCAAGGTTGTATCGACCGATAACTAACCAAAAGTCTGCTCAAACCAAATGTACGTCTATTACTGCACTGAAAGCTGCATCGAGCTACGATGATATAATATCTACCGTGTGAATAAAATGTCTCTTCTGTTCCTCCGTCCAGCTGAGAGCGTCGTCCTGATGGAGGTGAAAGGAGAGGAGAACAGAGAGGAGGACGGGTGAAGTCTCTCACGTCACGACTCTGCTCTCTGGTACCAAATCAACCAACTCAACACATAACTTCTACTGCAACAGACTTTAAAAGAGACCATTTGAAAATGAGCAGCGACAACAAATTACATTTAAAAGCTAAAATGATGTCGTTGCCGCTCAGAAAACAACCGAATCAGCACTAAAGTACGAGTTCTGTTGCTGGATTTGAAACAGTGAAACTGTGGTGAGGTTGTTGAAGATCCAGGAAAGTGACAAGAGAAGTTTGACCTGCAAGTAATTCAAGAATCCAGAGAAAGTTTTTAAAATCAGTTTGTTACTTCGGCCGCATGGCTGCGGGAGACGACGACAAATATTTCACGTTTACACAAAGTTCTACGTGTTTCTTTGTGTCTAAAAATAAATGTAATCCTACAAAGTTAGAAAAGCAAAGTTTAAATCCGGCCTGATAAGTTGCCGTACACATAAAAGAAGGAACCCGATCACACACACACACACACACACACACTGATGCATACAGCTTATTAATCAAACACAGCGACGCTCGGGCATCGATATGAATATCTGGACGTTGTGACCGTGGGATCGTCTCGTGTGTTTGACTCGGGGAGGGTTTAGAGAAGAAGGAAATGTTCGAGCGGTCCGTGTGGAGCTCGGTGTGTAAATGTTTATCTTTCCCTCTGACGACGATTCGATACGAATATTAATATACGTGTTCTGTGATACAATACAAAAAAATCAATGCTAATTCACGAGCGCTCGCTAACGTGTAGCCAGTCTGCCAGGGAAGGCTGCCAATCTCTTGTGTTCCTGTTGAATGTATTTTAGCCGCAAACATACAAAACGATCACCTGACACACTTTAATCCATGTCATCCAAGATGGCTGCCCCCCCCCCCCCCCCCCCCCGACTAATCGATTGTTTTCTTTGAGTCCTTTCACAAAAGGCTTACAAATGGATTTAATAACAAATAGTTAAGAAATAGCTATAAAAGAAAAAAAAAAAAGCCTTAAGTGGAATTTTTAAGGAGGTTTTAAATGCTTTTGTTTAATTTACAAATCAAAGTAAACTTTAAATGTCTTCATTTGGTTTCAGTTTGTCTCCGTATGCTGACAGTGAATTTAAACTTGCTGCTGATGATCAATAATTCATCTGTAGTCAAACGACAAAATACAGTTTGTATGTGTGTTATTGTGGATTATGTAATTTGCGGTTGTTTCACAGTAGAAACACATGAAACAGTGATTTGTAGTGAATCTGTAAACACACTGGTTTCTTTATTTAAATTGAACAGAAGTCTAGTAAGTCCTGCTTCCTTTAGTACTCGCTGATGTAAATACACACTTTCTATTATGTGAGCTTGTTGAATTAATCATAAGTTGCTTACATTCATTTTAAAAGCTTTGAATGTGCAGATAGTCTGCAAACATACGAGAATTTGATCATTTTTTTAGATGAATATTCTTTGCAAAAGAAATGCACCTTAAACCATTTACCTTAAAACAGATCATTGGAGATATTTAATATGAAACATGAAATGTTGTTTAAAACAAATGTAATTATATATTCTGCATTCAAATGTTTTCATCTTTTGGGTTTTACGTTTTGTTATCCTGCTGTTTATAATTATTACTTTCACAGATCTGCAGTGAATCCTGAAATCTGCTCGTTGGTTTTATATGAATGAGTTGTTTGAAGCTGTTGAGATGAGTCCAACTCATACAAAGAATCCATTTACAGATATTCTTTTGTTTGGTTTATTGTTTTCTTTTGACTCTTTGGATATTATGAATGTTATTTGTCTGTGAGGTTCTTCTTTAAATCATGTTTGAACTATGAGGACATTTGTGTTCATGATCTGCTTCTGAAATAAATAAATAAAATGAAATCCTTGTTGAATGGAATCTGTTGATTTACAGAATCATAAATCTAACTTTGCTGCAGCTGTTCAGCCTGCATGTAAACAACAAACAGTAAAATAATTGATATATACAATATTAAGTCTTAATTTGCAGCTGTTTGTGACCTCTGAGTGTGTCAGTATTTATTGTGCTAAGCTAGCGCGGCTTTACCTTAAGATCCTCGGAGCACTTATCTTGCTTCTATTGTTTCTATTTTTACCATGTAGCGTCTTTGAGTACCTTTTTAAAGGCTATACAAATAAAGCTTTTCCTTTAGTGACACCTGGTGGTGATGAGAGGCGACTGCAGACGTCTTTATTTGTAGACGACACTGTAAACAGCGTGTCGTCATCTTTGAGCCGCAGAGCATCCTCTGCTCCCTCAGGTGTTCTCCCAGCGTCCTCTACATGCCCCACATCCAGCAGTGGTGGGGGGCCGCGGGGTCCTCGCTGAGGGCCTCCTTGAGGGACGACTTCTTCCAGGACCTCGTTCTGAACCAGGCGGCCGAGGCTCCGCCCTCCAAGAAAAGAGCCGGTGTGTGACTCCATCCTGAGTCACACACCGGCTTAAACCACGACATGATATGAAGGGTGTTTATGACCACCTCCTCGCAGTGACTGAGGCCATGTCCACACTCCTCCGTTTCTATTCATAAACGCCGTTTCCATATTAAAACACATATGTTTACACTGAGCGTCCACACTATCATGGAGCGTCTGACTCTGGACTCTCAAAACAACCACAAAGAGGCTCAAAACAACCACAAAGAGACTCAAAACAACCACAAAGACTCTCAAAACAACCACAAAAAGCGCCTCAACAACTTTAGATTCCTTGTGTCTTGCTCCCGTGTAGGGGAGGTGGTGGGGCCTCATCTGACAGAACGTCCTCGAGTACAACCCGGACAGCGAGGCCACGGGGGAGACGACCGGAATCACTTAAAGTAACTTAATTAAAATGAAATAAATAAATACAGGAACCAGAGTTTCAGGCACCGTTCTAGTACGGTAGAAATATTCAGTATTCAATTGAAGCCTTATTCGACACCAGAAGTCTTTTATCTGCCTCTTTCACTGAGGGTTTTATCTCACCGTGTACTCTCCTCTCCTTCACTGTCTCCAACAGACCGAGCAGGTGATTCCAGGTGAAAGCTCTGATCTCCGCATCGATTTTCATTTCGTCTCATCCACTTCAGTCACAAAGCAGACGGGTTCAAGAAGCTTAGAGACGGCTCACAGTCGGACATTTCCACCGCGGACATTGTGTCTGGTCCGCTGTGAAGCCGGCAGCTTTTATTTTCTGAAAAACAGCAAATCCTTTAGAAATTGATTGTGTCTGTGCTGGAAGGAGAGACGTGGGTTTCAGAGGTGAAGTGAATCACCTGGAATCACCTGCTCAGATGAAAATACTGTCGTATCTTCAGTTAGTTACAGAAAATAATTCTGATAATTGGTTTGATTCCAGCTTCTAGGATCTGAGAGTTCTCTGCATTTCTTTGTTTTATTTGCATATAATCAAAGTGTGAACTGAATATAAATCAAGACGTCAGCTTAACCTCTGGGAACATTTTAAATATCCTGTGATGTTTTTTAAACTAAACGATTAATAGATTAATAAAATAAAAAATAATTAAAATAGATTGAAAAATAATGAAAATAATCTGAAATTTATAGAATGGCTTTCTCGTTATAATTTTATTTTTGCAGAACTGAAACCATTTGAATACAGCTTTGTTTGATATATGTATATATAGATATATGTATATATATCTATATATATGGAATTCATGTTTTTTATTATTATGTATTATGTATTGATTTATACATTTCAGCAACAATAGGAAATAAGGAAAACAATATTTTTAAGAGAACAGATGAATTTAATTGTAGATTCCCCCCCCCCCCCCCCCTCTTGACGGCTTAGATTGAGAACTTCAGTATTTATATCTACAGACGACCCTGGAGAGTCCTTATTTAAGACATCAAAGCATCCGACTGAAAGAGGAGACGAGGAAAGGAAGAGTGTCAGATGAAAAGGAAAAGTCAAGAGGAAGAGAGACGAGGTGATCAAGTGGAGGGAAGAGGAGGTCTGAGTACACTCGTCTTCACTTCCTGCTCCTTCTAACGACCTTCCCTCTCATCTTCCTCCTCTCACCTTCTCACCTTCCCTCTCATCTTCCTCCTCTCATCTTCCTCCTCTCACCTTCTCACCTTCCCTCTCATCTTCCTCCTCTCATCTTCTCACCTTCCCTCTCATCTTCCTCCTCTCATCTTCTCACCTTCCCTCTCATCTTCCTCCTCTCATCTTCCTCCTCTCACCTTCCCTCTCATCTTCCTCCTCTCATCTTCTCACCTTCCCTCTTATCTTCCTCCTCTCATCTTCCTCCTCTCACCTTCTCACCTTCCCTCTCATCTTCCTCCTCTCACCTTCTCACCTTCCTTCTCACCTTCCCTCTCATCTTCCTCCTCTCATCTTCTCACCTTCCCTCTCATCTTCCTCCTCTCATCTTCTCACCTTCCCTCTCATCTTCCTCCTCTCATCTTCTCACCTTCCCTCTCACCTTCTCACCTTCTCACCTTCCCTCTCACCTTTCTCCTCTCACCTTGCCTCTCACCTTCCCTTTCACCTTACCCTCCTCCTTCCGTTCTCTTTTGCAGCTCATACTAAAAAAACGCTGCAAACAGCCGAGAAAGTCCAAGTGGAGCACCGGCACCATGGAGAGATTCGGGAAAAAGAAGATCAAGACCTCGTCCTCCTCGTCCTCGTCCTCCTCCTCGTCCTCCTCCTCCTCGTCCTCCTCGTCCTCGTCCTCCTCGTCCTCCTCCTCGTCCTCCTCGCGTCCAGCCCCCTGCTGAGTCTGAACGCTGAGTCGGTGAACGGCTGCTCTGCTGGTTTGAGCTCCTCTGAGAGCGGCGACGTCACCCTTATTAAACCGAATCCTTGTGAACAGCAGATATAAAGTACAAAGACAACTAAAGGGAGTGAAAGTAAAACTTCTGCTTCTTTGTGCTACAGCTGAACGAGCTTCAACAGGCCGCGGCCTCAGACCCCCGAGGCTCTGCAGGAAGTCCGGGCATCGAGCCAAGAGGACGCAACGCTGAGCCGAGGCCTCGACCCGCCTCTCTGATATCATATCAAAGGAAATGTGTTTTAGTCCACATGTGAGGATTTCACTTCCAAATACACTTTAATTATGGTTTGATATCTCTTTTAACCCTTAGAGACCCACATAGACACGCTTTTGTGTGTTCTTCTAGTCATACATCTGCAATGAACATTGTGTTTTGTGCCTTTTAAA
Source organism: Pholis gunnellus (assembly GCF_910591455.1). Taxonomy (NCBI): domain Eukaryota; kingdom Metazoa; phylum Chordata; class Actinopteri; order Perciformes; family Pholidae; genus Pholis; species Pholis gunnellus. The sequence goes on along the minus strand of NC_136543.1, from coordinate 21,145,087 downwards.
CGGTCTTAGAACATTATGATGGAAGTATACCCATTCTCACTATAGCTCAGGGGTTGATACTGTTTGTTTTACAGATTTGGTGCTAAACTTGATAGTTTTTTACTTGATTAAAATGATCAAAAATCACTAAAAAAATTCCACATTAATGTATTTAGTATCCAAAACTTTTGATATTTTGTAGATCTCTGCAAGAAAAGGTTTTTTCGGCGATTGGATGGAAACTTCTCAGAAATCCACTTTATTGTGAAAATACCTTTCAAAGTCACTCGCCCTCTGGATCTCTGCTGCCCCATGTCTCGGCCCTGGATACACGGGGAAAGTTCATGGCTGCATAATGAAACATTTATTTAAAAATAGACAAGGAGAGAGAGAGCGAGGTCGACCCAAAGGTCCTCAAACCTTTTGAAGCTGAAAACATTCATGAAGAAACTCAAACTTCACGTTAATGTTTAAAACTTTCAGAAAATCAGGCGGCAACCTCCAGTTCTTAAAAGTGAAGTCAAAGCTTCACGTGTCAAAGCTGCATTCTCTCTAGTGTCCACCAGGGGGCGACTCCTCTGGTTGTATAGAAGTCTATGAGAAAATGACTCTACTTCTCTCTTGATTTATTACCTCAGTAAACATTGTAAACATGAGTTTATGGTCTCAATCTCTAGTTTCAAGTCTTCTTCAATACAGCATGATGTTCATTTAGTAAATGATGGTCCATTTAGAGTCAAACAGACCATAAAGCAGGGGACGCTTTAGGGCGGGGCTTACTGTGATTGACAGGTCTCCATCAGAGACGTGTACGGCGTCTATACGTCATTGACTTACATTGATCGAACAGTAACAAATTAAAGAATGATTCCCCCGCTCCTCTTCCTCCTTTTCCACGTCTTCCTCCTCAGGAGAGCGTAACAACGGGCGAGAGACTGGAGCCAACATGGCCGCCTTGGAGCAGACGCAGACGTTCAACAGGAAGCTGCTCGACGAGGAGACGCCGCCGCTGGTCGTCAATCACAGCAAACTGAGGGTGAGTCGACCGACTGAACTCTGATTGGCTCTGTGGTTTTCCAACTTTAGACACAGCAGAACTATTTTTATCTCAGTGCGTCTACAGACACCGAAAAACAACCGCAACAAGACGGAGCTCCTTAAGGTAGCCCAGTTTCCCAGTTGACTCCTTCGTAAGTCCCGCCCCTCAAACTCAGAAGGGGCCAATCACAGCGTAGCATCGTCCAGCTCTTACTAAGTATTATATTTAATAACTTATGCTTCATCCACACACTCTTGTCAAAGCGTAGGAAACAATGCTATCAACTGATGAGTGGCAGCTCTGTTTGCCTTATTTTCTGTCACCCGTGTAGCATTAAAGCATGGTGGAGTTAGCACACTAGCACGCTAACCAGTTGTTAGCGAGCTAGCTAATAGTTTGTTAGTCAGCATGCTTTAATGCTACACGGGTCACAGAAAATGAGCTGTTGCTCCAGTCAAGATACCACAGAAAATGATTTAATGTTTGTTTTACTTTATTCTATTTATATTAACTATTAATAGTAGATTTCCAGGTTTATTTACCTTTTTTTGTTACCTTTTTCTTTTTCTCTCCAGGAAGTGAAGAAAGACATCGACAGCTCTTGATCTCCCATATCAGCTCTATTTTATTAAATCCTCAGTGCATTCGAACAGGAAGTTGTTTACTCCTCAATATTTATTATGTTATAATTTATTTATAATAGAGTATTTATTAATGGGGCCACTTTATAATCGCTATAACCATGTAATATTATTAAATTATAATTTATCTTGACATTAACTTTAATTAAAACAATTTAATTTTTCAAACTTTGACAAGTTCCAGTTTTTTATTCTGAGAATTGTGCTTCATGATAATATTTGTTAAATTCTAAATATTTTTTGTTTTTACATTAAATAATCAGTGGTGAAGTACTTATAAGTATAGCTTTGATGTACTTGTACTTTACTTGAGTAGTTTCATTTGATTTAATTCATACTTGTACTTCACTTTATTACAGAGGAATACTTTGTTAACATTTGACAGCTTCAGCACAAACCTAAATATATAAGTATATAGTATATATAGTATATAGTATATAAAATAGGTCAAATTTGCTGTTCTTGTACCACAGCTCTACTTATCTGTTATTACATCAGTAATAATACATGCATATAATGTCACTTTGATACTTTAAGTATTTAGTTTATTGAAAATAAGTTACTTTTACTCTTTTTTATCCAGATATTTTACTTGTAACAGAGTATTTTTACATTGTTGTACAAGTACTTTTACTTAAGTACTTGATCTGAGTACTTCTTCCTCTGCTGTAAAGAACAAATGAAAGCCCAAAGAACAGAATGTGACTGTAGCTTCTTGCATAACTACGTCGGTACGCTTATTCAGAGCGATAGTACACAGTTGGAACACACTCCTGACGTCGGTCTGTGATGCAATGACGTACGGAAATAAAACAGTCAAACCTGAGTTAGTATAGTGACGTTAATTTCCGTTTAATAGGGGAACCTTCAAAATAAACGACAGAGTATTAAATGTCAACAAAAAATGTAATAAATACAGCAGTTAAATATGTATTAGGAAAAACAAAATATATAATACATAATATACAAATAAATATATTACAGTATAAACATAGAAATTATATTAACCAATATAGAGTGTTATTATCTAAAGGGTAATAAACCATTTATATATTATAAATAACATTATTTTAAGGTTTAATGTGAGAACAAACCACATATCAGGAATTTAATGTCAAGCTATTTCATATGAAATTATTTAAAACAATAAAGTAACAGCTTAGTCAATAATTATCAGGGATTTATGTTTTTTAGGTGTTTTTGTGAAATGTTATTGAAGTTTATGACAATTTGAGCTAATTTAGCATATTTGTAGATACGTGATGTGGTTTTATATTTATATTATTATTGTGTTTTTTTAAGTACATCTACTCAAGTACCTCAAAATAATTGTACTTGGAGTATTTCCATTTTATGCTACTTGGTACTTCTGTTCTCCAACATCTCAAAGGGAAATATCTTAATGTTTTCTCTGCTGCATTTATCTGAGAGAGAGAGATTACATTTATTTCAAATATATAAATCAACTAATACATTATTAATTAAACTACCCAGAAGTAGTTTATCACCTTTACCAGCTGCAAGATTTAAGTGATGAACACATAAATTAAAAATAAATATATTTATGTATATATGTAAATACATTTAAATAATTATAATCCAAGTATTTTTAGGTTTTAAATACAATAATATTACCTGTACCAGAGTATTGTTACGCTGTGGTATTACTACTTTTACTTCTGTATTTGTACCAACTGCTAATTTGGTTAAACTTTAGTTTAAGTTTTTATTTTGAAAATAATGAAACCGGATGTATTCCCCGGCCGTTGGTCGCTTGTAGCGGCGGTATGAAAAAAAAAATGGCCATCGTTAGGTTCGGTGAACTATCGCTGCCGTTTTTATTAAACTGTCCGTTTTTATTAACGATAGCAACGGAGAGAACAATGCGAGTCGTAAAGCGCCGCTAGCCGACAATCAGAGCTAACAGGCTAACAGGTCCAGCTGGAGGCCGAGGAGGAGCACCGTGTCCCGGTTAGCTGAGAAGCAGATGGGCTCCTCGGTGTATTCGGGTAAAAGAAAGGCGGAAGACTGCGTATCAACACACCGAGAACCAGAGATGCTACGAAGAAGCTACAGCCGCTAGACAGCTAACTGCTTTTCGAGGTAAGATGCTGGTTTGCGACGGTTGACTGTTGTCGGTGTGTCTCGCGCGCCGCCTCACGTCCGCTGCCACTTGTGGACGTTCAGCTAGCTTAGCTAGGTAGCTAGCTATGGTTAGCTTAGGATGCTGCTGGTGTTTGTTGTCGTTAAGTAAGCTAGCTGAGAAGTATGCGTGTCTGTGTGTCTGTGTCTGTGTGTGTGTGTGTGTGTGTGTGTATTTGAGTGTGAGTGTGAGTGTGTGTGTGTCTGTGTGAGAGAGTGCGTATGTGTGTGTGTGTGTTTGAGAGAGTGCTGTCTGTCTGTCTGTCTGTCTGTGTGTGTGTGTTTGTGGTCCGTGTGTGTGTGTGTGGTGTGTGTGTGTGGGGGGGGGGGGGGGGGCAGGAAGTGTATTTTCTGCTGCAGCCTCAGAGTTTAATAAACGGCACAAAGCTTCTGCTGCAACAGAAGTTGTTCTAATATCTGATCAATTTATCTGGTTAATCTCTTTTAATTCACAGAACTCATAACAGTGTTTCTGATACTGAATAACAAGTATTTAGACTGTTAAATATCTATAACGTCCAGATAAGAAAGGTAACCATAAATATGATTATATAAGTTATAAGATGAGTGTTGTTGGTTCATAGAAGGGAAATATAATCACACACAGAAGCAAAGAAGTGGTGTAAAAAAGAACAATAATAAATATAATAAACCTCGTTAAACAACAAAATGAAACGGGAACAGAAACAGTTCACTATAAATACGACAATAATGACATCAAAGGGAAATAAAATACCCGAAAACTAATATAAAAGATTAAAAATACCTGTTACATTCCTGCTTTAATAGAAATCATTTAATAAATGAGATAATTCAGCTAAAATAGAACTTGTATATACACACAATAATTAATAATTAAGTAAAATACATTTACTAATAATCAAGTAAATATTCAGTAAATATATATTTAATATTGAGCGTTTCACACCTTTGAGAACAATAAAATATGCCTGAAAAATATTGATTCAGAATTTATCTAAATATAAAAAGTGTAGCAATCTAAATATATAAATCTAAATATATATATATATATAGATCTAAACGTATATCTCAAAATAAAATATATTTTCCCATAAATTCAAAAAAAACAAATCAATTAATTTTCCTTCATAATTCTTTACGTTTTATATTCTCATGTTTCACCGTTCCAGATGTGTCATTTTGTCCGATTGTACCTGAACACACCAAATTAAACTGAAGGAGAAAACATCCTCCGCTACAAACATTAAACACAAGTTTACGTTTTGTTAGTTCTTAATAAATAGTTAAAACACGCTGACTCTTCTCTCGTCTTCAGGATTTAAGGACGACCGAGGAAAACGTTTCGACCGATGACGTCACACTTTATGGAGCCACAGCTGGACGACTTGAACTGAGACAGCTGTGACAAGACGCATTGCCCCCCCCCCCCAAGAAACCCTCAGGATGGCGAGCAGGAGGAAGTCCACCACCCCGTGCATGGTCCCGCCCCGGGTGGCCGTGGACTCGGACCAGGAGATGGAGGACGTCACCGCCGACCCGGAGGACGGTAACGTCTCAGCATTCCCCGCCGGTCCGCCGGAAGAGGAGGACGTGGACGACTACGAATACCTGGACTCCAACACGGCGAAGGGAGGCTACGAGTGCAAGTACTGCAGCTTCCAGACGTCGGAGCTCAACCTGTTCACCATGCACGTGGACACGGAGCATCCGGACGTCGTCACCAACACCTCGTACGTCTGCATGGAGTGTGACTACCACACCAAGAGGTACAACACTTTGTATACTCAGGGTTAATACTTTGTATACTCGGGTTTAATACTTTGTATACTAGCGGAGAGTAGACGCCACTATATCCACACTCTCAAATGAGAAAAAATGTAGAAATGTTTTCCTTTAATTGTTATTTTCAGCTTCTCAAATGAGAAGATTTCATTCTGTTTTCATGTCCAGTTCGAATATTCTATTCGTCCCTTAAAGCTGACGTACGTACAGACACACACACACACACACACACACACACACACAGCAGCAATAACACCAAATGATTCATGCTCAATGATGTCATTTGTAATTAAACCAGAAAAAAGATTATAGTTAAAGTTTAAATCATGTTGCACCAAAACTTTAAAACTATCTCAGTTTGAACCTCTCTTTAAACATCAGTTTAGTTTTTACTCTCTAAATCTTTAACTCAAACTTAAATTGTGATCCAGTATCTGGATTAACTTTCTATTATTTGTTCCGCCGACTTTTTCTCGAAGGAGGAAACGTTAAAGCTTAGCGAGTAATGCTAAGCTAAGTAGCTGACTTTAAGCTAGCTGGCTCAGAGAAGCCCAAAACTATTATTTTAATTTGAGTGAGCCGAGTTGATTAAACTCTTTGATTTTGGTTTAAACTTGGATTTACTAAATTAGTTAGATTAGATTAAACGAACTAGATTAGTTTAATTTTAAACCCAGTTTTACTGGATGACATGAGTGTTTTTGTACCCTAAAGTTCGTCTGATTAAAGAAGTATTGACTGGTTTCTTCCCGTCCAGCTACGACACCCTGCTGGCCCACAACGCTCGCCTCCACCCGGGCGAGGACAACTTCACCCGCACGATGGTGAAGCGGCACAACGAGACCGTCTTCCAGCAGACGGTCAACGACCTCACCTTCGACGGCAGCTTCGTCAAAGTGGAGGACGACGACGGAGCGGAGGAGACGTCCCGCAAGAGCATCGCCCTCAGCAAGACGCCCATCATGAGGATCAGGAGCCGGGCGGAGCCCAAGAAGTTTGCCGCCATGCACAAGATGGCCGTCGACGACGTCATCAAGGTGGAGAGCGACGAGGACGACGAGGAGAACGAGGAGCCGCCCGCGCTGTCTCCCGCCCCGATGGCCGCCGCCACCGTCACGCCGCGCCTCATCCCCGTCTCCGCGCCGCTGCAGGTCCACGCCGTCCCGCAGAGCATCGTGGTCAGCAGCTCCAACCTGCTGCAGTTCAAAGGGGGCTCAGGCGGTGGCGTGCTGCCCCCCGGGACGCTGGCTCAGGTGCTGTCGGCGCTGCAGAACCAGCAGAACTGCAGTCAGACGCAGACGCAGCTCCTCATTCCCATCAGCAGCATCCCGACATACAACACGGCCATGGACAACAACGTCCTGCTGGTCAGCGCCTACAACAGGTAACCGCTGGTCACATGACTGTCAGTCAGCGCGCAGTGTTAAAATAATGCACTTTATGATGCAAGTAGCTTCTTCACCCTCGGAAGCAGATTTATTTTTTATTCTGCAGAACAATCATGACTAGAAGAGAGACCTCAAAGATGTATTTTGTGTATTTGTGCATTTTATCTAATCTTAGAAGTACTTCTAAGTCTTGTTGTTGCGTAAGATCTCATCTCATGTCGACTGGAGAGACTTTATGTTATAAATAAAGTTTTTTTTGTGTGTCTCAGGTTTCCGTACCCGTCGGTGTCGGAGATCATGGGTTTGTCTTCGCAGACGAAGTTCAGCGAGGAGCAGATCAAAGTCTGGTTTTCTGCTCAGAGGCTGAAACACGGAGTCAGCTGGACGCCGGAGGAGGTCGGTGCTCATCCACACCCGGGTTCAAATCAATCACTCACGTTTCTACGGGTTGCAAAGGGTCCAGAACTCTTCCTGATGCTCTTTTACCTTTTTTAAATGTTAGCTAAGTACATGATTAAGGCCTCAGTTTGGAGAAAGGAAGTCCAAGATTTCTAATGTCTCGTACTCTTCTCTCTGCAGGTGGAGGAGGCGAGGAGGAAGAAGTTCAACGGCACCGTGCAGACCGTCCCTCAGACCATCACCGTCATCCCCGCCAACATCGCCGCGGCCGCCAACGGCCTGCAGTCCATCTTCCAGACCTGCCAGATCGTCGGCCAGTCGGGCCTCGTCCTCACGCAGGTCTCCGGCAACGGGAGCGCCGTGCCGGTGTCCTCCCCGATCACCCTGACGGTCGCGGGCGTCCCCGGCAATCAGCCCAAAGCCGCCGAACCGTCCGCGACGGAATCGAAGACGGAAATGTCGGGCGGTGCTCTGGACGCTTCTTCGGCGGCCAAACCGAAGAAGTCAAAAGAGCAGCTGGCGGAGCTGAAGGCGAGCTACGGCCGCCGGCAGTTCGCCACCGAGGCGGAGATATCGCGACTCATGCAGGTCACCAAACTTTCCAAGCGAGCGATAAAGAAGTGGTTCAGCGACACGCGGTACAACCAGAGGAACTCCAAGGATCACCACGGCGTCCTGCTGAGTGAAGCCTCGCCTGCCAAAGTGCTGGGAGGAGGAGGACGAGGAGGGAGGAGCAGCGGCGGCAGCCTTAACGACAGCAACAACAGCGACAACAACAACGCCGGCGCCGCCACCACCATCGTCATCGACTCCAGCGATGACGCCAGCGATTGCTCGCCGACTTCTGCCAACGCCACTCCTTCCGCCAACGCCCCTCCGTCCGGCTCCGCCAGCGACCCGCGGGTCAAGTTCCGCCACGCCTTCCCCGACTTCACGCCGCAGAAGTTCAAGGAGAAGACCCCGGAGCAGCTGCTCATCCTGGAGGCCAGCTTCCAGACGTCAGACACGCCCCCGGACGAGGAGCTGAGCCGACTGCGCGTGGCGACGAAGCTGACGCGGCGCGAGGTGGACGCCTGGTTTACCGAGAGGCGGAAAATGCCCTCGAAGGAGGAAGAGGAGGAAGAGGAGGAGGAGGAGGAAGACGACGACGACGACGACGAGGAGGGGAAGCCGGCAGCCGGGGCTTCGTCCACGCCCCCCTCCAGCAGGAAGTTGGTGAAGAAGACGCCGGAGCAGCTCCACATCCTGAAGAAGGCCTTCGTCCGCACACAGTGGCCCACGTCGGAGGAGTACGACCAGATGGCGGAGGACAGCGGTCTGCCGAGGACGTACATCGTCAACTGGTTCGGAGACACTCGCTACGCCTGCAAGAACAGCAACCTGAAGTGGTACTACCTCTACCAGAGTGGGAAGGTAAGTGCTTTTTTATTTCCTTATTAAAAACACGTGCAGTAGACACTTCTCTCATTTATCTTTTAGGACCCGAGCACCGGCGTAGTCGGAGCAAAGGACCTATAGTTCTCTTGTAATTTTTTATATTATTATTATTATTGTACGCGTTTGAGCGCCAAAAGGAGGTGCTTGGGATACTGGTAAGATTTGGCGAAAATTGCAGTCTGATTGGGGTGTGACATATTGGCTCGATAGCGCCCCCTTATGAGTAACCCCAACACTGGGTTTCACCTAGATGTATGACATTTGGTATGCATGTGTAACGGGATTGGACATACAAAAAATCCTCTCAGAAGTATGCCCTAAACCAAAGATTTGTGTTTAAGGTGGACGAGGCGCTGAACGGCGGAGTTAAGACCCAGAAGAAGTCCAGGAAGCGTTTCCGCGGTTGGTCCAGGAGGACGCGCCGGCCGTATCCCTGCAAACGCTCGCCACAGGGGGGCGCCACCCCGATCAAGGTTGGTGTGTCCAGTTTATTAGGTACACCTGGCTGAAACTAATGCATACTTTTGAAGTAGCTCCTCATAAGACATGTTTCCATAAATGTCAGCTGACTTTAGACGATCTAAGTCAACATGTTGGTACTTTTAGATGTAAAGTTTGTTCTTCACGTCTCCGTCCTGCAGGTGAAGTCCGGTAAGTCGTTCCTGAAGGACTACTACCTCAAACACCGAGCCCTGAGTGAGAAAGACCTGGACGACCTGGTGACGAAGTCCAGCATGAGCTACGAGCAGGTGAGGGACTGGTTCTCCGAGACCGCCAGGAGGGTGCAGGAGGGCAGGGAGCCCTTCAGCGAGGAGGAGGAGGACGAAGAGGAGGAGGAGGAGGAGGACGAAGAGGAGGAGGAGGAGGAGGAGGAGGAAGAAGAGGAAGAGGAGGAGGCTGTAGCAGAACGTGCAGACAGCGAAGGAGAGATGGAGGTGAAAGAACAAGGAGAAGAAGCCACTGATGACGACTGCAATGAGGAGGAGAAGGAGGAGGAGGAGAAGGAGGAGGAGAAGGAGGGGGAAGCCGAGGTGGAGGATGAAGGTGAAGCAATCACGGAGGAGTCTAACGGTGTCAGCCAATCACAGCCCCAGGCAGAGGAGCAGACATGAGAGGTGAGTCTCACTAAACACAGATATGAACTGGTGACGTCGTCGACACCTCGTTGTGAAAACAACTGAAGCCAGAATCCCGACGAATACTTTACTTTGACTTTTATTCTGACTTTTCACGATATACTACACTGTGACTTGGAGCGTTTAATTCTCTGAATCTGAATTCAGCAAACATTAAGTAGCAGCGATTGATCTTTAAAAGGAAGATGATTCATTTAATTATTCTATATCGATTGTCCTTTCATTCCACAGCATCCACCGTGGAGACGACGCTGCGCGTCAGTGTTTCTCAGCTGATGGTTCTGGACCCAAAGATGGCCGCAGGAAGCTCAGACAGGCTGGAGGACTAACCAACGGGACGGGTTTGTGCTTTGGAGATGAACTTTGGGTCCCGATGCAGCTGAGAAGCACTGAGCGGACTTTAAAGGACAAAGCTTCAGGATGTAGCTTCTTCTTGCTGATGAACTGTGGGGACCAATCGAACGCGAGGGACGACTCACCGGACGTCGCTGCGAGCGAGTAAGTTTCCAATCCTGCTCCTGTACAAATAACGAGGCTTTTATTTTGGTGAGGCTTTTTGTCATTTTTCGTACTCAAACAAAAAAAAAAGAAAAGAAATGTTTTTACAGTAAGAGGTGAGACCTCGCATGGGTTTTCTCAATAATATAGAATAACTTTTTTTCAGAACAACGGACCATTTTCATAAGTGAACGTCCTCCAAACAACGAGAACATTTTGTTCTGAAAGAAGAAGGTTTTTGTGAATAGACTCAAATCAGTGCCATTCTGTTCACGCGTTCTGTTATTAATCAAAAGAAATCAGCGGCGGATTGAATTCAATGTCCGCGTTTTTACTTTTTTTGTATTTTCTTTCCTTTTTTTTAAAGTCTTAACGACGTATAAATAGAACGGGGACTGATTCTACTTGTGTTATGCTATTATGAGTTCGGTTGACTATGGTGATAATTTGGGTCCATTCAGTTTCAACGACATCATTTCAGTTCATGAATTTACCTCCAAACACGAATCACTGAAGTAAAACTCCTTCAAGGGAAAAATCCACCAAAAACTCTGCTTCACATATCAGATTTATTACTATGATCTACACAGTGGACTGAACTTATCCCACAATGCACCTGGACAAGTAGTGTCGTTAAAGCATCTTCAACTAGAGGCAATAAATACATTTATGGCACATTTCTAAGAGTCTCAAAAACCAAATACAGTTATATTGGCTATTAGTTAATGTGAACAGCTTGGTAGTATATCGATGTATTGATCAGACTTATTACGGTTTATTAGGTACACCGAGCTAAAGCTAATGCTAACAGTCCGAACGTGTTAAACTGAGGTGTTTCTATTGTTTTGTCCACCTCGTTTGTATCTAAATAACCTTAAACGGTTGGATCAACACAAACTGAGGATTGATATCACACTGAATTCATCGTCTTTGTGCTTTTTTAAAGACGTCACTTTGCGTTCTTGTAAATTATTTCGGCTGTTTATCACTTTAATGGTCAAAATAATAAATCGATTGTAAATAGTATTTAATGTCTTCTTCTTTGGTTTGACCAACAGTCTAAAAACTCATTAACATATTACATTTATATTAATGATGTGAAACGAATAACAACTTATTACGACTGTTTATCTCTATTTTCTGACATTTAATTGACAAATTAATAAATCAAGGAAATACGATTGTTTTAAATAACAGCTCGTGTGTTTTTGTTTCCGACCAACAGTCGAAAAACCCAAAATATTCAATTCATGACATAAAGTAAAGAAACCGAATCAGACATCGAAGGAAACGACTTCATCAAACTTTCACTGTTTTCAAAATCGTGAATTTTTGAACTGAAAACAACCAGTTCAGAGGCATTCTGGGAAATGTAGGAAATCTGGTGGAAAGGAGTCGGCAGTTATCTTGAACTACAAAATAAATAAAAGTGTTTTTAAGGTGGATTTTTCCTTTGAGCTCTTCAATAAAGTAAAACAAAGATGGAGGATGTTACAGAAGTTCAGTCGTTTTAAGCCACAAATGATTTCTTATTTGTCTTTTTAAAAACAAGCAGATTTACTGACTTGAAAGGGAGACGAACCCAAATACTGTTCTTGTGTCCTTGTCCAAAAAGAGAAAATAAAGAAACTAAAGGCATGTGTGCTCTACTTCAGGAAACCGGCAACTTTACCTCAGTCAGTTAAGCTACACACATTTACACTTTAATCAATACTGTATGCATGACAATACGAGTACACAGTGATAGTTCTGTCTTTCAGCTGGCGTCGGGGTTTGTTTTGTCTTCGCCACCAAAGTTTAAAAAACAACAAAAAAAAAAACACTTTAAAAAGACAGAAAAATAAGTTTTTCTTGCATTTATTTGCTCAAATACGGGTGAACTGAAAAACTATCGTTCAGGTTTTCCACAAGAATTACAGAAGATATTTTAGGGACGAGAACCAACAAGCTCTCGGTTTTTAACTTTTCATATGTCGGGTTAAAGATTAAGAAGATGAAGAAGAAGAAGAAGCTTTGGTTGAGCTTCTCTGCTCTCGTAGACTCGTTAGATATGCAAACATCAGAACAATCATCGTCATACGAGCTCTGTAACTTTAAACTGCTTTAATAGACAAATGATTCTAGTTTATTTATTTATTATATCTGGACTTTCATGGATTTCTTTCTTTCTTTTTGTCTGCAAGCAAAAAATAAAAAAGTTTCAAAAGCAGTTGTGACTCAGATGCTTTTATTTCTTTAATCTTTACAGACGTAAAGGTTGCGGGTTCGAGTCTGGACTGATTCACATCGGTGATAACTATTAACATAAAATACTTTGAAACAATGTTTCATTATATTTGTTTATAACCGTTTACTGATTAATGTACGAAAAAGAGTCGTGAACGTTGAATTAATCATTCAGATCGTTTTTATGTTCACGCTGCTTTAAACCTGAAGAAAAACAATGACGGAAAGTAACTAAATACATTTACTCAAGTACTGTACTTGAGTAGTTTTGGGGTATTTGTACTTCTTTACTTCAGACCTTTATGACGCGTTCTCTCTCTTCTTCTGTTGGTCTGAAAGACAGAAGAAGAAGAAACCGAGTTAAGCTGCTCTGACTTCATACGACATTTGAACAGTTTCTACTACAATACTGTACTCGAGTATTTCCATTTCACAGTATTCTGCTGCTGTAATGCGTCAATAAAGAGTAATATAATAAATATAAAACAGTGAAAGGTGATAATACTCCTGTACTTTAATTCTAGATGGTACATTTGGAGTATTTTTACTGAGAATACTTCCACTGCTGGTTGTATTTATACTGTGATGTATTTAATTATTTCGCACACAACACATGTTTAAAGTCATAAATCAAATGAATATAAGTACATAAACCATAATATAATTCTATAAAGGCTTGATTCCCACCATGAGCTCGTTTTATTATTATAATTTATTTGAATCCTCGAGTGGTTGAACCAGAGAACAGGAAGCTGTTCTTCTTCACAGCTCTGAGCGCTGAGCTTCACATTTTGGGCACTTTTTTAAATTAATCTTTAGGTGGATTGTTTTTGTCTGTTTCATTTTTCGGGAGCCATGTTGGGGCGTTTTTTTTGTGGAGAAATAAGTGGCTCGTCTTCTTGTTTGCTTCTTCTGCCAGCAGAGGGCAGTATGAGCTCAAACACCCCCCCCCCCCCCCCCCCCCCCCCCCCCTACTGTAAATCATGTAAAGCTGTGTGGGGGTTAGGCAACACACCATTAGTTCACAGGTCTTCATCCAGCCGTCCTGGAACTTCACTGGCTGGAAACACGGAGCCTCTCCCCCAGAGATGGGGGGGGGGGGGGGGGGGGGCTACAAGACACACACAAATGGTTCGGTAGAAGACAAAAACACACAAGCCAGCCGTTTAGAAAGAGACGTTTTTTAAAGGGTGAAATTTTAAAAAGTATTTCAAAAAAGGACGACGAGAGGCGGCAGCTGAAGAGTTAAACCTCCACAAGACCCGTCTGAACCAGGGGTGGGACCTGCTGCCTTTCTAATCAGAGCAGAGAGAAAAGAGAGGGGGGGGGGTAGAGGGAGGATATAGGGAGGAGGAGGGAGGATATAGGGAGGAGGAGGGAGGATATAGGGAGGAGGAGAGAATTAGAGTCGACACGAGTGGTATGACGGGCCGAACAGAGGCCGAGTGAGGACAGCAGAGAACCCTTTCACTACTGACCTACTTCTACGTGTGTGTGTGTGTGTGTGTGTGTGTGTGTGTGTGTGTGTGTGTGTGTGTGTGTGTGTGTGTGTGTGTGTGTGTGTGTGTGTGTGTGTGTGTGTGTGTGTGTGTGTGTGTGTGTGTGTGTGTGTGTGTGGATGAGGACTAAATCTCGTGTTTAAAGCTTCTCACACACTCTGAAAACAAGCGGTTCTTTAAGTTTAGGAAGTACTCCGATCTGTTACTTCAGTAAAAGTAGTACTACCTCGGTGTAGAAGTACTCTGTGTAAAAGCCATGCATTCCAAAGTAAAAGTACACCGAAGTAATAGTACTCACCATGCTGAATGACGTGTATCAGGTTTTGAATAAATGATCCTGTAATGTTTAAACTTTAAACCTCGTTGACTTTTTTTATATTTTGACATATTTTCTCTCGTGTGGAAACTTTATTTCTCCCAAAATGTACAAAGTTTCCTTTAAAAGAAAATGTGGACGGTAGAAGATGTTTTGTAATTTAAACTAATAAAGAGAATGATAGATATTATTATAATTATTGATGCATTGATGTGTTCGTCACTTTGAAGCTGCAGCCGGTGAAGCTTATTTTAATTATTTAATATACTGCTGAGTATCAATAAAGTTTTATATTAATATATAAAAAATATATCATTTATTTGTTGATAATAGGCCGTAAGGTAACAAATAAATGAATAAATAATATATAAGTATAATATTTGCATCTGACATGATGAGTAGAAGTATAAAGTAGCAGAAAAAGGAAGTACTCAAGTATGGTACAAGTACTTCAATTGTAGTGAATGTACGACTGCAGCTAGAAGTTTATTTGACAGGAGATCGAGTAGAGCGTCACATTTAAACTGCATCCAGAGCGGGAGTGGCGGACTCCACCACCACCAAAACATGTAACAACATTTTAAGGTTTAGATATAATTTAAAAATAAATAAAATCCAAATTGTGGTAAGATGTCATGAAGCTGTTTAAGATGATAACTTTGACCATGACCAACAAAATCCACCTAAACATCACTGATAAATAAAAAATATATTTATTCTTCAGTGTCTTGAGCCATGCTAGCTGTTCCCCTCTGTTTCCAGTCTTTATGCTAAGCTAGGCTAACAAGGCTGCTGGGTGTAGTTTCATATTTACCGAACAGACATCAGAGAATGTCAATCTGAGCTTCTAATGTGTCACAAATGTCAAGAAAATGAAAATCACAATACAAAATGAATAAAATATGAATTAAAGACTAATCCGGCCACCAGGGGGCGATCCAGATGTTCTGGCTTCACTTTTGGGGAGCTGGCGTACTAGAATAGTAACATGCTGTATATTAATGAAAATACACCAAACCTGATTTAAACTATTGCATAAACATTGCAACATCTTCCAGATTGCTACTTTAAATTAACTTTAATCTATTTTTCTGCACAAATCGAACACTTTACTTTTTATCTATGTTTAAGAGAGTTAAGAGAGGAGGTCAAGCTTCTCTTTTTATTCTCCCTCTTTCAGTCGATTACGCAGCAAAGAGCAAGCGAGCATATAGAGATATAGGGAGAGGGAGGGAGACGGAGGGAGAGAGAGAGAGAGAGAGAGAGGGAGGGAGGGAGGGAGAGAGAGGGAGGGAGGGAGGGAGAGAGAGAGAGAGCTGTCTGGTGCTGCTGTGGGTCATCCTGAGGACAATTCTCCTCACCCTCTCTTCCTATACCCCCCCCCCCCCCCCCCTACACACACACACACACACACCCTCCTCCTCCTCCTCCTCCCTCTGCCTGTTCGGCCTACATATCTCAGCACGCAAACACGACACACAGCTTCTTATAGGCAGCTGTTCACTCATTCATTCATTCATTCATGTCCATTATGGAACACAAAAAATAAGAAAAAACTAACAGAAATACTGCAAACAGACGGCAAATCTGCCAAATGAAGTCAAAGCGTCACGTGTTAAAGCTGCATTCTCTCTAGTGTCCACCAGGGGGCGACTCCTCTGGTTGTATAGAAGTCTATGAGAAAATGACTCTACTTCTCTCTTGATTTATTACCTCAGTAAACATTGTAAACATGAGTTTATGGTCTCAATCTCTAGTTTCAAGTCTTCTTCAATACAGCATGATGTTCATTTAGTAAATGATGGTCCATTTAGAGTCAAACAGACCATAAAGCAGGGGATGCTTTAGGGGCGGGGCTACACAGTGATTGACAGGTCTCTACCAGAGACGTATACGGCGTCTCTACGTCACTCCTCCTCAGTCTGAATATGGTCACTTCCACAAATTGTCTTCCTCCTTCTACCTCTTCCTCCTCCTCCTCCTTTTCCTCCTCTTGGAACATCAGAGTAGATTTTTGTCCTGTCCCTCCGCAGTGACATATAGTCCTCTGCACATGTAGACGAGACAACGCTCATCTGTTCAGTGATAATCCCTTTAACACACACACACACACACACACACACACACACACACACACACACACACACACACACACACACACACACACACACACACACACACACACACAGCCTGTCCCGGATGCCTCAGCTCTGACGGATGGGTTGGCTGGACCACCGCGTCCTCATGAGACCCCTGACAGGCGGCGTTCACACAGATCAAATCTCTGCACGCTTAAAATGTTTAAAATCATCTGGAGGGACGACGGTTTGTCACGGATTTATAAGAGTCACATGTTATATTAATATATTATAAAACAGAAATGTATTGGGGCATCCTAAAAGTTTAAGATACAAACTCATTGTCAGATATTTTACTTAAAGCTACTGTGAGGAACTTTCATTTAGTGTTGTTTCTGTCGCCCCCTGTGGTCTAAAGTGGTAGTGTCTCTGAGCACCAGACTCTTTAGAAAACCTCTCATGTTACTGCAGCAGGTCTGAACCCTCTCAGTCCTGGTTCTGGTTCTCCCGGGCCTCCCTTCCCTCCAGCGGGTCCAGCAATACGTCTTTTGAAGATATTGTAGGTTTAACTATTGATGCTTTTACTAAATATTTACAATAATAGTTTTGATAAATAATTGATATAATGACAGTCTAAGAAGTTCATCATCATCTCTAACTGAAACACGTTTTGTCAGATATTAGCAGGAAAGTCCCATTATTATAGTTTCAGACTTTTCTTGTCACGTCACCGCTGATGGAACAAATCAAATCAATAAAAGTAATTTACTTACACTTTTGGCATCGCCACATTAACGGGAGATAATTTAAGTTTTATTGTTCCATTTAACCACCTCAGTATTCGTCTCGGGTCGTATTTATAAATGGGTGTTTTGCTTAATTGCAGCTCCATGTTTGTCTTTTTTTCAAAAAACATCTTCTAAAAACTGCGATTATTGAACACGATGTGTGTTCTTTAGGTTTTAAGTTATTCATGTTTATCAAAAGTACTCCCACTGAACAAAAATGGATCCTTTTGAGTGTTAAATTCATATTACTACTACTTATTAGCATGGAAGTAGCGCTAATCTTAACTACTTTGAGTACTGACGGATGGTTTCATATGTTTTGTATATAAAATATATATAAGTACAGCATCTGGTAACTGTAGCTGCAACATGAAGTAGTGGAGTAAAAACATTAGCATCTGAAAATAAAGTTTAGTAGAAGTTTAAAGTATCTTAACGTAGAAATGCGTAGAACAATAAATGTACTTTGTTACATTTCACTAAACTTGAATTACAACTAAACAACAGAATAGATATCACAGATTATTATGATGTGACGGTAACTTTTGGTGAATTCAGACAAAGTAGTAAAATAAACACATACTTGTGTATTTCAGATGTTTTCTTTCCACGAGTCTGAAAGAAGACGAGTTGTAAAAGAAAAATAGAAAAACACAACAATGTTCTTAGAAATGTGTTAAAATCACAAAAACCTTTAAAGAAAACATTTCTCACATTCAACTGTTAAAAACACAATTCTGTCCAAAAGTGCTTCAAAATCCCCAAATTTCCCAAAGTTCTTAATTTAAACCGCCAGATAATTTTCTTTCATAAAGCTTGAAAATAACAGAATACGTTTTTAACAGGAGAATAAAATAAAAAAAAGAGGGAAAAAGGTAGAAGTGAGGACTCCTCATATGACAAGGAGGGAAAGTCTGTTCTCCAGCCCACACAGGGTTTGTTTATCTCCTCAGTGTGTGTGTGTGTGTGTGTGTGTGTGTGTGTGTGTGTGTGTGTGTGTGTGTGTGTGTGTGTGTGTGTGTGTGTGTGTGTGATGTGGTGGAAACCGGGCCCGTGTGACGGGTCTTCCCAGGACACCAGGCAGTCAGCTGAATGTACACACTCACGTTTCAGCGCACGTGTGTTCATGTGCCCCATTCAGGGCACGTGATGTTCCTCTCCGAGCCTATATATATATATATATATATATTATATATTTATATATAGGAATATATAAATGAATAAATGAGTCCTCAGGCGGTGACCTGGTCTATACCGTCGCTCCTGTTCGTTAACAGAAACATTCACCTCTTCAGGTCAGTGCCTCCACAAAAAAACCTAAACACACGACTCTACCGACGCAAACACGTACGCATGAACGCATGAACGCATGAACGCATGAACATACTCTGCTGCCTGGTCGTCCTCAGGTGACCCCCCCCCCCCACACACACACACACACACACCGCGGCCTTAAATAGAAAATGTTGTTTATGGCGAGTGACCGACCGTCTTCATCGCCGGCCTGATGAGGAAGCTTCAAGTCTTTAACTTTAACGGATGTAAAATATTTTGGGAGAAACAGAACGGTTAAGTTTTAAATGTTTTTTTTTTTTTGTTAAAATAATATAATATATATTTTTATAAAAATAAAATATCAGAAACGCAGCTGTGAGCTCAGTTTTTAGGATCAAATTCAAATGTTGGTGAATGAGTGACAGCTGGTATCAGCTAGTTACTCATTTAATATTCATTATTTTATGTATTCTTTAAATTACAATATTTTCACTTAAAAGAAAAAAGTTAAATATCCTTAAAAAAATTATTTGAAAAATATTAGTGAAATAAAAAAAAACATTTATCTAAAAAATATTGTACAATATCAAAACATTGGAAAAAATCTTTTGAAGAAAATGTGTAAAATATTTTACAATTGTTAAAATATCCAAAAACACGTTAAATATCTGGAAACTATTAGTAAAATAAGTCGGGAAAATATCTGAAAATATCGTAAAAAATGGCGAATCATCCAAAAATTCTTTAAAAAAAATATCTGAAAGAAAAATTCTGTAAAACGTCAAACAGCAAAATATTTATATAAAAAAACAAATATGAAATAACATTTGAAAACACTTTTAAATTAGTTTACTTCAGTATTGGCACGACGTGGTGATGTGGTAGTAGCTCACTCAGCCGAAACACAAAACAGTTAATTTCACTGAGCAGATGTTCAACGTCTTAACAGAGACGGTTCATATTAAGATTAATAAAGATGAATAAAGACTAATATGAGGCCTTCAGCACATTTAGAGGAACAGTCAACACGCTTATTAGCATCAGCACGTTAGCGTCATTACTGTGAGCACGTTAGCATGCCAACGTTAGCATTAGCATCGTACAATACACCTTTAATAACTGCCTCCTGTCTGTCATCTGAAGCTGTTTAACCTCCACTGGATCACAATAACTTCTGCCCCACGACGAAGAAGAAGATGATGAAGATGATAGCCTGTCTCACACACACACACACACACACACGACCTCGATATAGGACAACATGTAAAGACCTTGAACACACAGAGAATCTGTGTTCAGTCACGTCTCTCATCTATTAGTATTCCTTTTGTTTCTCGTCTCTGTTTTGTTCCGTCTCCTTCCTCTTCGTCTCCTTCCTCCTCTTCTTCATCACTCCCTATTTTACGCCCTCCAATCTTCTTCTTATCTCGTCCTTATAACCTGCTCCCTCTCTCTCTCTCTCTCTCTCTCTCTCTCTCACTCATTTCAGCTCACTGGCTGTTTTTTGACACATTTTCCCAAAACAGAAAAGTGACAAATTGAGTTTTCTCTGCTTTTCCAATTTCCCTGAAAACTGCAGACATGTTTGTTTAAAAAAATCAATCCATCAATGAAATAATTGAGTAAACTGGAGGAAAATTGCTCCCGTCGATCTCCTTAAAGAGTACAAACAGTCGTCTCCGTCTTCCGATCCAGCAGGTTACAAACAATCAGAAGTAGAAAGTTAAAGTTGTGTTTCCGGTGCACGAAGCTGAAGCTTCAGACTCGACTCTGCAGAAACCTGATGAAACATTCAGCAGTTGAACTTCTTTTTCTGGGTCAGTTTTTGAATGAATTACAAAGAAAAATCCACAGAATTAAAGCTGCATTTCTCTAACGAAGACTCACTTTTTAACTTTTTAGTTACTTTAATGAAGTTGAGGTGTTTTCTGCAGGTGTATTATCCGGGGAAACCTGACATCTTGTGTTGAACGTGTTGATGATTTAAAACGTGTTGAGAGGTTACACACGACACCTTCAGACAGAAATCTGCTGATTTTACAGCGACAGCGCCGTGAGACAGAAACCAGACGTTCGCTGTTAAACAGGAAGTGGAGATGTGAAGTTTTAAATGTTCTGGAAGTTTATTTTGATGCTTTCAATGAGAACAAAATATGAGGAACTGTGAGCTGTGTCTTTAGGATTAGGTTCAAATGTTGGTTAACGAGTGAATCTTGTCTTTACTGTATTTTATTTTATCACTTAATCAGTAAAAATATATCCCCCAAAATGTAATAGTTATTGGACAAATAGAGGATACATTTCAGAAAGTTATTGGTAAAATAACTGCAAAAACTGCAAAAAATTATTAAAATATCGGAAAAATATTTTTAAAAATGTAATATTAAAAAATTATTGGAAGAAATATTTGAAAAATTGTGTTAAAGATCTGAAAATGATGAATAAAATATCACAAAAAGGTCGGTATAATATCTAAAAATGATTTGTTCAGAGTAAAAGTTAAAGTCATGAGCTTCACACAATAAGTATGCGCACACATTGATGTGTCCACCAGGGGGCGACTCCTCTGGTTGTATAGAAGTCTATGAGAAAATGACTCTACTTCTCTCTTGATTTATTACCTCAGTAAACATTGTAAACATGAGTTTATGGTCTCAATCTCTAGTTTCAAGTCTTCTTCAATACAGCATGATGTTCATTTAGTAAATGATGGTCCATTTAGAGTCACACAGACCATAAAGCAGGGGATGCTTTAGGGGCGGGGCTTACAGTGATTGACAGGTCTCTACCAGAGACATCTCTTTTGTTTCTCCCCTTCGTTCAGAGGGAAACTCATTTTCTTCCTCCCTTCTTCCCATTTTTCATTTTTTCCCTCTCTCGTCTCTGACTCAATCTCCCTCCCTTAGTTTTCTCCTCTGTGCTTCATCTCTCCCTCCTTCCCTCCCTCCTTCCCTCCCTCCCTCCCTCGGCCCCTCCATCACGGTGAAAGGAGGTCCGTTACACAATTGCATCGAGGCTATTGAGGTCTTGGGCGCACAAAGACTGTATTCAAACTTCCGTGCTATTTTTCAGGAACCGGGCTCGGTGCTGAATCACACTTACCATCTGCTGTGTGTGTTTAACTGTGTGTGTGTGTGTGTGTGTGTGTGTGTGTGTGTGTGTGTGTGTGTGTGTGTGTGTGTGTGTGTGCGTGCCCTTTCTCACCTGAATACAGATCTACATTCAAATCAACGGTGAACCGAAATCTGACGAGGTCGAAACTTTGGGAACAATCACCTTAGAAGAAGAATTGTAAGAAAAGGAACACGGCTGGGAAATTGGGGTTTAGTGCACCTTTAACACACACACACACACACACACACACACACACACACACACACACACATTTGGACTCAGCGAGGGCATTTTGTTCCTGAAGGCCTCACCTTGATCTTAAACAAATCTTGTTTTCTAACCGCAGAACTCTAAACGATTCCTCAAGGCCTCACACAGTATGTAAAAACCCTGTCTCACACACACACACACACACACACACACACACACACACACACACACACACACACACACACACACACACACACACACACACACAGTGCCAGCCATGTGGGTCTATTTGGGTCAGAGCTGGAATGAAAGTGTTGTCGCAGTTACAACAACACAGATTCTCTCTCAGAGTATGTGTGTGTGTGTGTGTGCATATACAGTATATTTATACATACATAGATATATATATATGTGTGTGTGTGTGTGTGTGTGTGTGTGTGTTCGTGCTCCACTTGTCGGGGGCCACGTTTGGACGCGTGCGTCAGCGTTTCCCTCCTTTCTTGCTGTCATGTTTATTCTGGGCTGTATACCTTTATGTCTCCGCTGTCGTATTAACCTATATTAACACCGCCAGAGACTCCTCCTCATCAAAGACGCCGCCGCCGTTTGAGTCTGTCACATCTAACTAACGCTGAACGCTGTTTTTTCTTTTCCTTTACATTCCCTTCCTCTCTCTGGGTCGACTCCCCTGTGTGCAGGCTGCGGGTTTGAAGAGCGACTCTCTGGCAGCGCTCGCCTGCATTAGGAGGCAGATCTGTGTCGGCGGTGCAGTGATGTTATATAATGTTCTTAGCGTTTTTGTTTTAACCTCGGCGGGGCGGCAGATGGGCGCGGTTCAACACGCCAAGACACACACACAGACACACACACTCACTCACACACACACACACACACACACACACACACGTCTGCTGCTTTAAAGAGGCGATACGTCAGACTTTACTGTCATCCACAGCAACAGTTTTTAAAGCGACTGAGCGGCGCTACAGGTGAGCAACACGGCATCGCAACACGTCTGCGCTTCGAGGCCTGAAGTCTGATCGACGCTCTGTGGTACAATTTTAAAGGTACTTGTACATTGGTGGTAGTACTCAGATGCTACTTAAAGGGGACATATGCTCATTTTTAGGGTTCATACTTGTATTTTGGGTTTCTACTACAACATGTCTACATGCTCTAGTGATCAAAACACACATTATTTTTCTCGTACTGTCTGTTTGAACACACTTGTGTTTATCGTCTGTCTCTTTGAAAGTCCCTCCTGACGGGCTTTACGATAAAGAAAAGACTACGAGTCGAAACCATCATCCTGGTTTTTTGTCCGTCTATATCTTGGTTTTTGTATCTCTCCATCTTGGTTATGTCTATCGCCATCTTGTTCTTTTGCAACCAGAAGTGGAAGGTGGAGCTCAGAACGCTACTATTGACTTCCATGAAGTGAAAATAATAATAATAACTCCTTCGCATCGAAAGGAGTCAGCTGAGGTGGTTCGGGCATCTAATCAGGATGCCTCCTGGACGCCTCCCACTGGAGGTTTTCCGGGCACGCCCAACTGGGAGGAGACCCCGGGGAAGACCCGGAACACGCTGGAGGGATTATATCTCCCAGCTGGCCTGGGAATGCCTCGGGATCCCCCAGTATGAGCTGGAACATGTTGCGGGCGAGAGGGAAGTCTGGGTCAGCCTGCTGGCCTGCTGCCACCGCGACCCGACCCCGGATAAGAGGAGGAAGATGGA
Organism: Pholis gunnellus; assembly: GCF_910591455.1. Lineage (NCBI taxonomy): Eukaryota > Metazoa > Chordata > Actinopteri > Perciformes > Pholidae > Pholis > Pholis gunnellus. Next base: position 21,121,421 of record NC_136543.1, on the reverse strand, counting down.
TGGATGAATGAAGTGAAAATACGAAGTGAAAGGGTTAAAGTTAAACACAAAAAACTCCCAGACCGGACGACGACGTAAAGACCTGTCAATCACCGTGTAGCCCCGCCCCTAAAGCATCCCCTGCTTTATGGTCTGTGTGACTCTAAATGGACCATCATTTACTAAATGAACATCATGCTGTGTTGAAGAAGACTTGAAACTAGAGATTGAGACCATAAACTCATGTTTACAATGTTTACTGAGGTAATAAATCAAGAGAGAAGTAGAGTCATTTTCTCATAGACTTCTATACAACCAGAGGAGTCGCCCCCTGGTGGACACTAGAGAGAATGCAGCTTTAACACGTGGCGCTTCAGCTTCACTCTTCAGAACCAGATTCTGCAGCTTGTATGAGACCTTTAAGTGAAAGTAAAAATACCACATTCTAAAAGTATAGAATTCAAAATGTTCCTTAAAGCACGCTGCGTCTCAAACAGATTGCTTCCGTGCGTCGGTATTTGGCGAGTTAGGAGAGAAACCGGGTTGTTTTAGTCAACAAAAATAATATTATTGAAAATATTAAATTCAGAGGTTCCTGAGTCAGGAGCGGGATCGACAACCAGACAAAAAAACATCTTGACACGACAACTGAAAAGCAGACATTTGCCAGGTGTTAAATGTTGTTCCTCTGTGGCACCGGCGGTGATTCTAAACCTTGAATTCATTCAAAACGAGACCCAAATAGTTTGAAGGAGACACTTCAGTGAAAACAACACGAACAAAAAAGGTGCTTCAAACGGCCTCCATGAAGCTTCACACGCGTACGGAGTTAAAAAGGAAAAGTGATGAAGTCAAATACAGGAAACGGAGTTATTATTCTGAAGCCGTACGGTCCGCGTCTCTGACGGGAGAGAAGAGTTCTATTCTGTGTTCGTTGTTTATTACTTATTTCATTTATTTATTTGAATACAGGGCACTGTGCTGTTGTTTACACCACAAACTAAATATTTATTGAGGAATGTGAAGCTTCTAAATACAGAACTTGACTCGTCGATCAACTTATTTTATTTTAATAATTGAAGTAATTTCTGAACCATAAATGACAAAATATTCCCTGATTCCAGCTTCTAAAATGTGAAAAAGTTGTTGTTTTTTTGTGTTATTTGAGAATTAATATTTAATGCATTTGATGGCGTCACTTTGAGCTTTATCTAATATTTTGAACCAAACAATCAATTAACACAGAATCTAATAATCAAATTCATAAATACCAATAAATAATTGTTATTTGCATCGTCTCTAATAAATCCGTCGTCTCAACAATAGCTGAATATTCTGAGGCTGCTTTGTTGCCTTTCTGTTCAGAAGTGTTTCTGGTTATTTCTGGTTTTTTCACTCATTGTGCGATCGCAGCTAAAAATGACACAAACTGTGTTCTGATGCTTCTACAGGACATAAGTTGAGCCATTGATCTCCAACAAGAGACGCACTGAAGTCACTGATGAAGCGACATAAAACAAACCACAGAAGAAGAGCGTTTTCAAAGAGTTTCTTCTTCTGATCAGAGCAGAAAGACATTTAAACCAAAATCCCCCCCAAATATAGAGACGCGACTGCTGCGATACGGGACGGATAAAACCTGCAAAACCTCGAAAAAGAATCAGAAGTTCAGCACGCAGCAGAGTCAAGATGTCTTTTCGCTGTTTCTGACACTTTCTGCAGCGCCGCAGCCCGTCAGATGTCTGTTCTTCAGATACTCTGACAGATTGGGATGTTAAGACTGTGATTTCAGCCCGGTTACATCAACCCTCCTCCTCCTCCTCCTCCTCCTCCTCCTCCTCCTCCTCCAGCAGCCATTTAAGATGTTGTCAAAGGAAATTACGGCGACTCCTCGAAGCGCTCAGGATCCCCCCCCCCCCCCCCTCTCACCTGGGGAGGAGCTGAGGGAGCGACGGGAGGAGGTCGCATGATGTTTCTCAGTTCACTCTCAAATCAATTCTCATTTGTCTCAAGAACAGAACCGACAGAAAAAGGAAACCGTGTCCGTCTATTCCTGGAAACCTGCGATGAAAAGCTGTGTGATGTTGTTTTAAATGACTTTGATGGAAAAAGGGTTGAAGGTCGCGTTGATTCATCGCTCCGACCTTCACCACGACAGGAACACCTAACGGGTCTAACGGGAGCCGGCACAGGGGCCCGAAGTGTGAGGGGGCCCGATTCATTCAATAAATAATCACAAACAGACGCAACACGGCTACAAAGACACAAAACAATGACAAATTAAAAATATATATTTAAAATGGATGCAGAACGACTACACAGATGCACAAAATCAGTAAAAATAGAAGCAAAATGGCTAAATATTGATGCTAAACGGCTAAAGGACACAAAATGTCCACAAAGAAATGGAAACGACCAAAAATACAAAAACACTAAAGAGACACAAAATTACTTATAATTACAAAAAACAACCACAAAAAGATGCAAAACGAGTATAAAAAGATGCAAAATCACAACAAATTACTTTAAATGGAGGCAAAATGGCTACAACCAAAAGCAGGACGACCACAATGAGACAAAACAAAATGAGGTGCAAAACACCTAAAAATGGATATAAACCGACCACAAGGAGACAAAAAGACCAAAAGGAGACAAAAAGACCACAAGGAGACACAAAAAGACCACAAGGAGACAAAAAGACCACAAGGAGACAAAAAGACCAAAAGGAGACACAAAAAGACCACAAGGAGACAAAAAGACCACAAGGAGACACAAAAAAGACCACAAGGAGACACAAAAAGACCACAGGAGACAAAAAGACCACAAGGAGACACAAAAAGACCACAAGGAGACACAAAAAGACCACAAGGAGACACAAAAGACCACAAGGAGACACAAAAAGACCACAAGGAGACACAAAAGACCACAAGGAGACACAAAAAGACCACAAGGAGACACAAAAGACCACAAGGAGACACAAAAAGACCACAAGGAGACACAAAAGACCACAAGGAGACACAAAGAGACCACAAGGAGACACAAAAGACCACAAGGAGACACAAAAGACCACAATGAGACACAAAAGACCACAAGGAGACATAAAAAGACCACAGGAGACAAAAAGACCACAAGGAGACACAAAAAGACCACAGGAGACAAAAAGACCACAAGGAGACACAAAAAGACCACAAGGAGACACAAAAGACCACAAGGAGACACAAAAAGACCACAAGGAGACACAAAAGACCACAAGGAGACACAAAAAGACCACAAGGAGACACAAAAGACCACAAGGAGACACAAAAAGACCACAAGGAGACACAAAAGACCACAGGGAGACACAAAAGACCACAATGAGACACAAAAAGCCCACAAGGAGACACAAAAGACCACAAGGAGACACAAAAGACCAAACTGGATGTCTGTAGCAAAGATTCCATAAATCCCAGCAGCCCCTTTATTTTCTGTCTTTTTGTTCCATGTTTCATTTAATCTACTGTTGGAATGAAAAAGACGAATTATCTTTCTTGTTTGTAACGACATCGTTGATGTTCACATTTATGTGAAGCGTCTTTTTCAGACGTTCCACTCAAAACAACAAACGTCATCAGGGTTCATCCTCTGAGGATGATGAATGGCGTTACAAATACGCCGCTTTAGCTGTTAGCACTTAGAAAGAATTTGTTCACCAACATGAAGACGAAGCAACAGAACGTTTCAGGAAAAAAAACAGTATTACTGTCCTACCACAGAAGAAGAGGAGGAGGAAGAGGAGGAGGAAGAGGAGGAGGAAGAGGATAAACGGTCGGCTGCACCATCAGCTCCTCTCGGTCTGATCCCTGACGGGGGACAGAAGCGTTATTACAGCGGTGGGTTACTTAATGTGCTCGCTAATAGAAAAACACACATACACACAAGAGGAAACTCATTAAACACTGTGAGCTGAGATACAACAGAGACTCAAGTCAACTCCAAACGGGTCGAATCTCAACGTTTGAGTCTCGCTCAGCTTTTATTTTGGCGGGGTCTGATCAAAATACGTTGAAACGAGCCGATGAATCAGAAACATCTTCAGTAACAACAGGCTGAGCGATCGATACGCAGCAGAGTGACTCTGACTCTTCATCACGGCAGAGTGACTGACTTCATCACGGCAGAGTGACCCTGACTCTTCATCACGGCAGAGTGACCCTGACTCTTCATCGCGCGGCAGAGTGACTCTGACTCTTCATCGCGCGGCAGAGTGACTCTGACTCTTCATCACGGCAGAGTCACTCTGACTCTTCATCACGGCAGAGTGACCCTGACTCTTCATCACGGCAGAGTGACCCTGACTCTTCATCGCGCGCGAGTGACTCTGACTCTTCATCGCGCGGCAGAGTGACTCTGACTCTTCATCACGGCAGAGTGACTCTGACTCTTCATCGCGCGCGAGTGACTCTGACTCTTCATCGCGCGGCAGAGTGACTCTGACTCTTCATCGCGCGGCAGAGTGACTCTGACTCTTCATCACGCAGCAGAGTGACTCTGACTCTTCATCACGGCAGAGTGACTCTGACTCTTCATCACGGCAGAGTCACTCTGACTCTTCATCACGGCAGAGTGACTCTGACTCTTCATCACGGCAGAGTGACTCTGACTCTTCATCACGCAGCAGAGTGACTCTGACTCTTCATCACGCAGCAGAGTGACTGTGATACATTTTGTACTTTTCTAAACGTTTTCACATTTACGTTAAAGCTGTTGTTACTTTGCGGTTTCAGGTTAACAATAACAAATCTAATCAACAAATAAATTAAGATGTTTTGTTTCGGGTTAAGATAAAACTTTATTGATTAAATTCACAAACTAGCAGCAAGTAATTAAAACGAGCTCCAAATATGTGATGAACACATGAATGCACGTAATCATGATACAGTTTGATACATCACGAGTACTTTTACTTTTGGTAATATCAGTATATTTTTATGTTGAGTGTTACTCCAGTAAAACATCATTTCCACCTCTGGAATACTGTTGATTTATTCATTCTCTAGTTGGAGCGTCGTTGTATTCTGGGCTTTTGGTGCATGAGTTAAAAAGTGAATCTCCCTTTCACAATAAAAGCCCCTCTTCCGTATAACCACTGTACTGAGAGCTTGAGGCTGTAAACGGGACTCAAACCTGCAGCCGGCAGCTGATCGAGCAGCTCGTCTCTCTTTTACACCGACGCTGGCTTTCAAACAGCAGAGCTGTGACTTGATCCCTTCACCTCTAAACCTGATCTGATCTTTTGCTGATTGAGCCATTGAGTCTTCATATGTGAGAGCTTTTTCAAACCCCCCCCCCTTCTTTTTTTTGTTTTTATCCCTTTTCGATGCCGTCTCTTTATTGTCAAATCCACAAAAAAACCACATCACAACTGAGAGCAGCTGCAGCGAGCTAACGCTCCGACAGCCCTCGTGTCTCTTGGAGCCTTTTCAATATTTCCTCCACATGTAAGCTTTGAGAAACAAACTCGCAAATTAGGGATTTGAAAGGAAAGTTGAACCCGTGACCCCGAGGATCATCATGTGAGCTCGCTGCTCATTCAGCCACCGAGTCTAATTATTCTCTCAATACTTTTCTCTCCTCTTTTTTTTTGGATGCAGGCACTTAAATTAACAACAGACATTTTAATCACCAGCGTATAAAAGATTCAAGCCTCGTGGAATGATGGAGGACGCCTTTTCTTTTTGGAGGTTCGTCATCTTTTTTTTTGACGGGTTTGTTGAAACATCTTTTGGAACCTTCTCACCCTGTTGGGGCTCCAAACAGGACGTCTGGGGTTCTGACAAGGTGCTGATCTGCTTCACGTCGCCTCGCTTTCATGAAACAGTGCAGCCGGAGAGATGGTTTAGAAAATAAAAGAAACAAACCTGTCAAAATAAAAGGACATCAATAGATGGCAAACCACAAGTTCAGTCTTTGAAAATTTAATTTTTAATTCATTTAATTTATTGTTTCCCTGAATCTGAAACAAATGAAACTATAGAAACTGTTTTTAACTGAAAAATAACCTGAGGTGAAGTTGAAGAGGATACAGAAACAAAACATTATAAACACACACACACACACACACACACTGTAAAACCTTTCGTGCTGTGATATTATATTATAAATAACATTTTAGTTTTATAATCAAAAGATACAACTTCTACTAGTATTGTTTTCTTATTCTTGTCCTCTCTAACTCTTTTTTTCTTATTTTTTTCTTTATTTGTATTTATTCTGAGATGTACAGAAGATATTTAAAAGTTGTTTTTATAATTTATCTTTTTCTTTTCTGAGAAGTAACTATTGTGTCGAATCACAATTCAACAAATAATTAGAACAGAAAAACTGAAAATAAAAGAAACAATTTGTTACTTTTAGAAACTAAAGACTTAAAGACTTAAAGACTTCACCATCAACCTGTTTATTCTGTATTAATAAAGATCCTCGGCACTAACTGATGCTTTCAGCAGGTGTATATGTTGAATTGCACCTCTCTGTGTACATTTGTTTTATGATAATCTTTATTGTTTATATTTAGTTTTTTATGAACAAACCAGAACTCTGATTCTGGTGATAGTGTCACATATGAGGGATACAACCACACCCAGCAACCTGGCAACCTGGCAACCTGGCAACAAATGGAAATATAGGTCAACGTCCAGCAATGCAAACAGGACGAACGTCTCGCTCAAACTACTCCATCACCTGGAGCCTTTTCCTCCCTCAGGACTGCAGGTTGACCGAGTTGTTTTTAGACGGTTTGGATGAAAACGGTTCCTGCTTCACACAAAGCCTTTACGAGGTGAACAAGAAATCAATGTTGCACCTTCACCTCGGCTCACTCGTGTCCAAACACGACCCGAAGGAAGCGTTAGAGGAGAGAAACCAACCGGAGTTCAAACAGGTTGATTTCTGCTTCTTTCTCTGAACTGAACAAACTAACAGACCAGAGCGCGATCGAGCTCTCGCGTTAGCATCATTTAAGTTTACCTGTATGTGGAATCATATCAAGTTCTGCTGAAGCACAGAAGTCACGTGTCATCTGTAGAACTACGGACACATTTTAATGTTTCTGTTTCAGCCTCCTTTAAATACACTCTCACAGAATGAAGTACGATTGACACGACGACCTTTAAGTCATTCAGCGCGTGAAAACAACAGTATTCCTGCTTCATGCGTGTCTTCACGTCAGGCTGGTTTCATACGGCGTTCGTAGCGATGCCGACGGAAAACAATGTGCCTAACTAAGTATTTCAGCATCTTTTATTAAACCTAAGTGATATCAGGTGTATTTTAACTGACCCAGAGGACATTTAGCGTCCTTATGTCTCACAAAGAGGATACAGTAGGATCCACATCTGTGGCCTCTTTGCTGCCGTCACGACTCCTCAGAATCCCCGGAGGCCTCGCGGGTCCTGAAGACCATCTTTGTTCCAGACGTTTCTGTAAGTGAAGCTCGGTGAAGTCACACTGAACACAAAATCATCAAAACCACACATTTGTTTTGCTCACATTGCTGCACTGCAAAAAAAAAGAGAACGGATTGTTATTTACCGCCGTGTTCGGTTGAAGGTAACCGAGCAGCACGAAGGGATAATTTGCTGTGATTTTTTTTTAATTCGACTTGTTCCAGGTTTAAATTAAGCGTTGACGTCTTGTGATCAGGCGGCTCACTCTTGATTTAAAACGCTCCCCCACTTCACCCAAAAAATAAATTCCTGAACGGATTTGTGATGCAATTAAAAAAGAGGAAATGAGTTCTGAGTGTTTGTTTTATCGAAAACATTCAAATATAATAAAAAAGAGGAGCCACGTCTTCCCAAAAAGACATTCTGGAGATAGTTATGTTCATCGCACACATTAATCCATAAACTTCAATAACTCACAACTTTACTGCTGAAGTCACAAGTTAAAGGGACAGTTCACCTCAAAATCTAAAAACACATGTTTCCTCTGACCAGGAGTGCTTTTTTAAAATCAATCTAGATTGTTGGTGTGAGTTCAAGTGTTCCAGATATTGTTCGTAGGGATGCCTTCACTATTCGTCTTTCAAAGAATCCGTTAAATTTAAAACTGGTATTTTTTTAGTTTTTTTTACAGTGCAGAGCACTCACGGCTTCACATTTATCATCGGATAAACTCCGGCTGTGGATTTCAATAAGTCTCAGTGTTGGTTTGTGTCTGGAAACCTGCCTGCAGGCCTGTAAACACTGCAGTCATGGAAGCAGCAGGACGGCTCGTTTGTCGACTCAAAACGTCAAACGAGGACAAGGCGCTGCCGCTGACATTTCTTTCTCCTCCTGTGGCGTCGTATCTGGGTCGGTGAAGGTCGATGCAGGTTGAGTCTGACTTCAGACTCCGTGTGAAGAGACAAATACCTTCCAGAAGAAACGATGAAGCTCTTCACCAAGACCTCGGATCAGCCTCTGCTGCCTGAGTTAAATCCTTCTTCCTCCTGTTCTCCATCTAATCTGCTCTTTTTCTAATTACAGTATAACTGCCACATCCTCTGAACTCGTCTCTTTCTCTCCACTTCTTATTTCTCTGCTTGTTTCAGGGGGTCAAAGTGCTCTCAGTGCTGCTGGTCTCTTGGAAAGTTACAAAACTACTCAGTCAGGTTTTGGAAAAGATTGCGGTTTGGCTGAAAATAACTACGGAAGTTATTTTACTACTACAAGGACCTTTCATTTTGCGTTGATTTTGGCGGTCCCTGTGGACAAAAGTGGTAGTGTTATAGTGTTTGTCGCTCTTTATATTTCCTTGTTCGGGATTATGTGGTGTAATACGAATTAATAACATTGAAGTGCATTCATTTTCAACAGCCCGGACAGATACACACACCAACCCTGTCTGCTAAAAAATGATGTTTCCATAGAACTACATTGCTCTCTCAATTACTTTGTGAGGGAAACTTCTCAGGTATTACAGTCACAGTTTGAAACAGTTTGAAACACGTGACTGATGTCGTAAATTGAAGTTAGGTTTCATTTGTTTGCGTTATTCGTACTTATGTTACATTGTTGACATTCTGATTTTAAGCTAAACCGTGACGTTTTTCCTCAACCTAACGAGGTGGGTTTGTTGCCCTAAGCAAGTTTTCTTGCTCTAATTCACAAAGTTAACCACATGTTTACTGCGACGGTAGTGGAGAATCATAGTTTGACCATTGGCCGTGTTTTCACTTCAAGAAAGTTAATTGTAACATTTTGGTTGCCTACAAATGTCTCATTCAGAGCTCGGTTGTACTTAGCTCCACCCACTTCTGGTTGCAATAAAACGGAAACGGACAAAAACCAAGATGGCGACGGCCTGAAACCAAGATGGTGACGGCCTGAAACCAAGATGGCGACGGCCTTAAACCAAGATGGTGACGGCCTGAAACCAAGATGTCAAAGGCCTTAAACCAAGATGGCGACGGCCTTAAACCAAGATGGTGACGGCCTGAAACCAAGATGTCAAAGGCCTTAAACCAAGATGGCGATGGCCTTAAACCAAGATGGTGACGGCCTGAAACCAAGATGTCAAAGGCCTTAAACCAAGATGGCGACGGCCTTAAACCAAGATGGTGACGGCCTGAAACCAAGATGTCAAAGGCCTTAAACCAAGATGGCGATGGCCTTAAACCAAGATGGCGATGGCCAAAAAGCAAGATGGCTAAAGCCTCAAAGCAAGATGGCTAAGGCCAAAAAAACTAAGATGAAGATGGCCAGATGGCACTTGACCTCCGTGCCAAATGTTCAGCCTCTCAGGGCAAAAACCGGCGCCGACAAAAGGTGGTAAATGTCTGTGGACCGACCGACAGAGTGAGCTACAGAGCTGCTGGTGGCGCCTACAAAAGATCTGGTTCTACTCGGCTCCTTAAATCTACACCATCAGATGACATTAAGCTATTTATTAATAACCAAATCATGTGGTGAACACAGTGCTGGTGAACAAACTCTTCAGATCCGGTTCTACCCGTCGGCCGACAGCCTGCGGCACATTGCGATACCACGCATTGCATTATTAAATGAGTCAACGGATGTCTTGAACGTGTTGGAGCGGCACCAGGACTCTCTGGGTGTGTGTGTGTGTTTTGTTAAAACTCTGCCAACAGGAAGTAATTAACCAGAACATTTGAACAAACTGCCAGAGAGAAGATCCTCTTCACTTCCAATCCTTTAACTTGGTGCACATCAAGAATTACATTTTTAAGGATTTCTGAGAACCGAAGTGTAAATATTTCACCACCGGATTTCTGTATCTGGAAGAAAAGAAAGAAGAAATATATTTACACCAAACAATCCTGTAAATAATGAATTAAAATACCTGAAACATGTCCTCTTCCTGACTCATATGGATTGTTTTGTCTCTAATTTGAATATTTTTTGTTTTGTTCGTTGAGTTGTACTTTTATTTCTAGTAATGCTATTTTAATTATTGTATTATTATTAAGTAGTTTAATGTATTTTATTTACTTATAACTCCTTTTATCTGTATTATTGTTGGTTTATACAGCAGACTGAAGTATCTCAACAAGTATTTCCATTAAATTACTCTGATCTTTTCCTTCAGTAAAAGTAGTAATACTACAGTCTAGTCTTAAGTACTAAAAGTTAAAGTACTCATTTTGCAGAAAGATCTCTATTATATTTAATAATAATTATTCATTAATGTGTTCATAACTTTAATGTTGCAGCTGGTAAAAGGTGGAGCTCATATCAACTGCTTTTTATACAGTAACTTTATCTATAATGATAAATGATCTTGCATTTGTTGATTTATATTTGTATTAATAATTTAAATTTACAAAATGATGAGTGGCTGAAGCCGTTAAATATTAGTAAATGTCGTACAAAGTGGCATGAAATGCAAATAAGTACAAGTATGTCAACAATATACTGAAGTACAGTAGTTGAGTACTTCTCACTTCTGAAAATAAAGATTATTATTGTTTAAAAATAAAGATCGACATCAAAATGATAACCAGATCAATGAAATAGAGAAGTTATTGACGAGAATACGGATAATAACTCCTACGAGGAAACGAGTCACCTTTGTGGTTTTGCTGCTCTAAAGTTGAATTAAGGAATATGTCGTTCTTGCATTAATGAAACAGAAATCTGAGGTTTGATTTGAGAGCTGAAGACGTCCTCGGTGGGACTCTTGTCGTCTCTCGTTTCACTTTTCATTTAGTTCTGGTTTTGAGTTAATTAAAGTTTAGAAGGGAAACAATGGAGTCATGAAGTCTTGTGTCACTTCTCTTGTTGTTTGTTCGATGAGTTATTCTGAGCTTCTTCCTCCCCTCTGTTCTGACAACAATATGAAATCAGGAGTTCAATGTCACAGTATACGTCTGAGGACTGAACACGTCTTTGCTTGCTTCTCTCTCCTGCTGCTTTTTACAGGTAGAACAATAGAAAGAATTCACCCGATTAACTTTGTTCTTCGCTGCTTTGTTTCCCTTATCAGATACATTTATTGATTGCTTTTAAATAAAAGATTATAAAATAAAAAAATGATACCTGCATTTGTTGAGCTCTAACAAACTAATCTTTTTAGAAATTAGAAGAAATATCTCAACATCTACAATTCTATGACACTTTAAGCAAATCATCAGGAAGACCATGTGATAAAAGCAAAAGCTCCAGAACAGCAACGACTGTTTCCAAAGAACTTCCAATGATTGGAAACGTGTACATATAATTAATCTGCTCCATTTTGTTTCAATATATTGTAATTGAGGTGTTCAGTTTTTTTTTTTTTTTTTTTCGCAGTTTCTTCTTGTTACATGCATACTGTCTTTTCAAAATAAACTTCCAACGAAGATTTACTTTGTTCTTATATTCACTCATGCAACAAAAGTGTTTGGTTAGGTTTAGAAATAGATGATGGTTTGGGTTAAAATAAGTACATGAACATTTGTTTGTCATATAAACTGCCGCTAGTTGCGTACAGAAGATACGTAACAAAACTACGCTATAAATTCAACATTGACTTTCTCGCTCTTTATACAACAAATACACACAAAGGCCGTGTGTGTGTGTCTCATCCAGAAACCTCTGGTTCTGAAACGTGAAGCCGATGCTTCATGTGTTAAAGCTGCATTCTCTCTAATGTCCACCAGGGGGCGAGTCCTCTGGTTGTATAGACGTCTATGAGAAAATGACTCTACTTCTCTCTTGATTTAGGGCGGGGCTACACAGTGGTTGACAGGTCCGGGAGTAGTCCTTGTTTTCGTCTCACAACTTTAACACTTTCACATTGTGTTTCTGACGTGATGTCACAGTGACAACGTCCACTTCTAATAAACAGTCTATGATCTCGTCACATTAAAGAGACACACACACTCTCACTGTCAGGTTTTTAAGTCAACGTTCGTGTTCGCCCACAGGGGGTGAGTAAGACATTGGTATCTCCAGCACAACTGCCCCCCCATCCCCCCACCCGCCCCCGGGACGTCTCCGACATCTGCCAAGAGTCTGAAAATGTGTGTGTGAGAGAAAGTGAGGAGTCGAGTGAGCAAGAGTGTGTTCATGTTGTGAGATTGAGAAAAATAGAAACTCTGTGTGTGTGTGTGTGTGTGGAGGCAAAAAAGAAGAATGTGAAAATCAGAAATGTGTGAATATGTCTGTGAAAGAGATGCAAAGTGTGACTGAGTGTAGAGTGTATTTGTGTGTGTGCGAAAAGAGAAAAAAAAGAGTAACATAGTTAATGTGAACGTGTGTGTACGACAGTGTGTGGGTGTGTGTGAGTGTGTGTGTGTGTGTGAGAGAGTGTGTGTGCTCTCTGCCCTCTTCCAGCTGTTGTTTCTTCTTCTTCTCTCAGCGGAGGAAGAACAAAACTCTGCTGCAGCAACAGAAAAAGAAAATCCAAATGTGGCATCAAAAACGTGAATTCATCTTATTTAGTCAAGAACTTCACGATTGTTCCCCGAAGCACCCACACTGTCAACGAGACGACCAAGAAAGTTTGTCTGGAGCCAGATGGTGCGCAACGTTTGGAGACAATACAAACTTGTAACACTGGAAATGATTTAGCTGATAAAAAAAAAAACTAAAAGGAAAATTGTTTCTGTTTTTACACTTTTAACTCATTTATTAATCATTAGTCATTTTTCACCGTATGTTTATTCACACAAAATCAAAACAGATCGCAGCAACAGAAAATATATCAAAACAGCCGTTCTACTTTGAACATAAAGCTTCATTTGTAATAAAATGAGGTGAAGTGATGAACGCGAGAAAAGTTCAAATCAAAGAACAGAAAACATGTTTTTGGCAACAGCAGCAACTTTCTCTTGTTCAGTGTGAATTCCACAGTTCTAATACTCGTGTTCTCAAAGTGAAGGCATGAAAATCAACCTGTATTCTAGACAAAGTCCTGCAGTGAAAATGTTACTTCAGTAAACATACAAAAGTATTAACTAAATAAATACTCAAATTACCAAAAGTAAATGTGCTCATTATTCAGAAGGAAACTGGTTTCAGCAGTTTGACGTTTTTCACAGGTGACCGACGAGAAGAAAATGTAAATTTAACAATTTGAGACCAATGTTCAGGAGACAATAAAATGCAAAAAATAAAATGTATATAATTATAATAGCTATAATAACAATTGTAACAGTAGTGAAACAGCATAAAATAAAAAATAGATTAATTGAATAACAATAAAGTAGAATAAAATCATAGAACTTAAATACAATAAAATAAGTGATTATTACAATACCGATAAAAAATAAATAACTTTTCCAATTTAAGTACAATAAAATAATTGCATAAAATAATGAACTTCTCTATAAACCGTTCTTTATCAAAGACGTGGCTGAAAAGCTGATTTTTAAATTTATGTTTCAAACATCACTTGAACAAAACTTAGGAATAGTCTACATTACATTATTGTTTTATAACTATTGAAGCATCAACGTGTTCATCCTGAGCTCATTTTAATCACTTATGGAGTTATAAACAGCATAGTATAGGATGTCGAAAAAAGTCATGAAAAAGTCAGTGTACCATGTCGAAAAGTCATAACTTTACTTAAGTTACTTTATTTTTAAAGTTGCTTCTTTAGTTACTTTACTTTTAAAGTTACTTTTTTAGTTACTTTACTTTTTTAGTTACTTTTAAAGTTACTTTACTTTTAAAGTTACTTTTTTAGTTACTTTACTTTTAAAGTTACTTTTTTAGTTACTTTACTTTTTTAGTTACTTTACTTTTAAAGTTACTTTTTTAGTTACTTTACTTTTTAGTTACTTTTTTAGTTACTTTACTTTTAAAGTTACTTTTTTAGTTACTTTACTTTTTTAGTTACTTTTTTAGTTACTTTACTTTTTAGTTACTTTTTTAGTTACTTTACTTTTAAAGTTACTTTTTTAGTTACTTTACTTTTAAAGTTACTTTTTTAGTTACTTTACTTTTTTAGTTACTTTTAAAGTTACTTTACTTTTTTAGTTACTTTTTTAGTTACTTTACTTTTAAAGTTACTTTTTTAGTTACTTTACTTTTAAAGTTACTTTTTTAGTTACTTTACTTTTAAAGTTACTTTACTTTTAAAGTTACTTTTTTAGTTACTTTATTTTTATTTGAAAAACTCTTATTCCGTATCCCTGTAGTGTTGATTCAGAGTAAGCACTGCATTAATTACAACACCTTGCACATTTGGAAAACCAAAACTACACATATCTTTAATTTCAACCAACATATAAACAGTACAGTACACTGCCTTACAGGTTTGGCGAATAGAAGTCTGTGTTCAGTGCATAATGTGCATGGCATGGGAGAAGATACATTCATCACCAGGTTGACCACAGCTGGCCGCTTCACTCCTCTGTGTCGGAGCTGTCTGCTGCGTCGGTGTTGTGGGTCAGCATGTAGTTGTCGATTGAGGGGCGATTTTCCATTAGCGATGACCTCACCCTATCAACCTTGATGATTTGGAACTTCTGCGTGATATCAGCTGGGTTGGAAGGCAACCTGGACCGGCCAGAGACGAAACGGAGGAAAAGCACTCGCTCCTCATTGGTGAACTCCTCCAGGCTACCTAATGTTCATCAGGCCTTATCCCGCCTTTCTGTCCTGCTGTAAAACTGTCACCTTACTCTCCTGATATCAAAGCCTTTTTGTACTACTGCACCTGACCTGCATATAGTTTGATTTATTTTAGGTACTGAAGTTGTAAAAGTTCCTTTTAAAAGAAAATGCCTTTTGTAAATAGTAATTACTGCAATTTAAATATTTTCCTTTATTGTTTTTATATTATGCATATAAGAACATGAAAGTGTATTTTATTACAGACGTATTGTTTTTACCTTGTTTTCATCGGTCAGTTTATGTATTGGATGCTTCTGGACTTCTGTGTGTTCAGTGAATTATGTGCAAATGCAGTAAAGAAAAGAATTTAATGATGAAACCCAATTGTGTTTTTTCAGTTTGTTCTACTGGGGTAAAAGTCGAAAAACAGTCAAAAAAGTCATTCAATCAGGAGAGACTTCATTAGAATTTCACAATAATTTATTACACATTGTACAAATGTGAATAGTGCAACGTCTTTGGCGATTGGACTCCATCCTGAAGGAAGACAATCGATGTTGATGAAGGGAGTTGCTGCGGAGTTATAAACAGCATAGTATAGGATGTCGAGAAAAGTCATGAAAAAGTCAGTGTACCATGTCGAAAAGTCATAACTTTACTTAAGTTACTTTATTTTTAAAGTTGCTTCTTTAGTTACTTTACTTTTAAAGTTACTTTTTTAGTTACTTTACTTTTTTAGTTACTTTACTTTTAAAGTTACTTTTTTAGTTACTTTACTTTTAAAGTTACTTTTTTAGTTACTTTACTTTTTTAGTTACTTTACTTTTAAAGTTACTTTTTTAGTTACTTTACTTTTTAGTTACTTTTTTAGTTACTTTACTTTTAAAGTTACTTTTTTAGTTACTTTACTTTTTAGTTACTTTTTTAGTTACTTTACTTTTAAAGTTACTTTTTTAGTTACTTTACTTTTAAAGTTACTTTTTTAGTTACTTTACTTTTTTAGTTACTTTTAAAGTTACTTTACTTTTTTAGTTACTTTTTTAGTTACTTTACTTTTAAAGTTACTTTTTTAGTTACTTTACTTTTAAAGTTACTTTTTTAGTTACTTTACTTTTAAAGTTACTTTTTTAGTTTCTTTACTTTTAAAGTTACTTTACTTTTAAAGTTACTTTTTTAGTTACTTTATTTTTATTTGAAAAACTCTTATTCCGTATCCCTGTAGTGTTGATTCAGAGTAAGCACTGCATTAATTACAACACCTTGCACATTTGGAAAACCAAAACTACACATATCTTTAATTTCAACCAACATATAAACAGTACAGTACACTGCCTTACAGGTTTGGCGAATAGAAGTCTGTGTTCAGTGCATAATGTGCATGGCATGGGAGAAGATACATTCATCACCAGGTTGACCACAGCTGGCCGCTTCACTCCTCTGTGTCGGAGCTGTCTGCTGCGTCGGTGTTGTGGGTCAGCATGTAGTTGTCGATGGAGGGGCGATTTTCCGTTAGCGATGACCTCACCCTATCAACCTTGATGATTTGGAACTTCTGCGTGATATCAGCTGGGTTGGAAGGCAACCTGGACCGGCCAGAGACGAAACGGAGGAAAAGCACTCGCTCCTCATTGGTGAACTCCTCCAGGCTACCTAATGTTCATCAGGCCTTATCCCGCCTTTCTGTCCTGCTGTAAAACTGTCACCTTACTCTCCTGATATCAAAGCCTTTTTGTACTACTGCACCTGACCTGCATATAGTTTGATTTATTTATAGGTACTGAAGTTGTAAAAGTTCCTTTTAAAAGAAAATGCCTTTTGTAAATAGTAATTACTGCAATTTAAATATTTTCCTTTATTGTTTTTATATTATGCATATAAGAACATGAAAGTGTATTTTATTACAGACGTATTGTTTTTACCTTGTTTTCATCGGTCAGTTTATGTATTGGATGCTTCTGGACTTCTGTGTGTTCAGTGAATTATGTGCAAATGCAGTAAAGAAAAGAATTTAATGATGAAACCCAATTGTGTTTTTTCAGTTTGTTCTACTGGGGTTAAAGTCGAAAAACAGTCAAAAAAGTCATTCAATCAGGAGAGACTTCATTAGAATTTCACAATAATTTATTACACATTGTACAAATGTGAATAGTGCAACGTCTTTGGCGATTGGACTCCATCCTGAAGGAAGACAATCGATGTTGATGAAGGGAGTTACTGCGGAGTTAACTTATAAACAGCATAGTATAGGATGTCGAAAAAAGTCATGAAAATGTCAGTGTACCATGTCGAAAAGTCATAACTTTACTTAAGTTACTTTATTTTTAAAGTTGCTTCTTTAGTTACTTTACTTTTAAAGTTACTTTTTTAGTTACTTTACTTTTTAGTTACTTTTTTAGTTACTTTACTTTTAAAGTTACTTTTTTAGTTACTTTTAAAGTTACTTTACTTTTAAAGTTACTTTTTTAGTTACTTTACTTTTAAAGTTACTTTTTTAGTTACTTTACTTTTTTGTTACTTTTTTAGTTACTTTACTTTTAAAGTTACTTTACTTTTTTAGTTACTTTTTTAGTTACTTTACTTTTTAGTTACTTTTTTAGTTACTTTACTTTTAAAGTTACTTTTTTAGTTACTTTACTTTTAAAGTTACTTTTTTAGTTACTTTACTTTTTTAGTTACTTTTAAAGTTACTTTACTTTTTTAGTTACTTTACTTTTAAAGTTACTTTTTTAGTTACTTTACTTTTAAAGTTACTTTTTTAGTTACTTTACTTTTTTAGTTACTTTACTTTTAAAGTTACTTTTTTAGTTACTTTACTTTTTAGTTACTTTTTTAGTTACTTTACTTTTAAAGTTACTTTTTTAGTTACTTTACTTTTTAGTTACTTTTTTAGTTACTTTACTTTTAAAGTAACTTTTTTAGTTACTTTACTTTTAAAGTTACTTTTTTAGTTACTTTACTTTTTTAGTTACTTTACTTTTTTAGTTATGTCGTGTGTCGTTATGTGACACACTGAATTGGATTTACACGATGTGGTCTATACTTGATATAGAGCAACATAATGCATGTTTGCGCGTGTTCTCTAGCGCCACATAGTGGATACAGGAACTGGTGAAATATTTGCACTACATAATTTCCAGTGTCACACAGTCCAATCATTAAAAATAAGTCTAACTTGTGGGCTCGCTGTCTGATGGTCGCAGATATTTATGGCCGCTTCTGCCGGCATCCCGCCAGTACCTCCGACGTGCGGGAGGATTCGAGGGCCCGTACATCGCTGCTTGCAGCTTTAATTAAATTTATGTTTCAAACATCACTTGAACAAAACTTAGGAACAGTCTACATTACATTATTATTTTATAACTATTGAAGCATCAACGTGTTCATCCTGAGCTCATTTTAATCACTTTCTATTCTGCCCGGTAACATCTGAATGTCAAGATGAAGTGCAGATGTGCACTTCAAGTGTGTGTACCTTGAATCTTTTCAACATCTGGTGAGAATCGGAGCCTTTTAATCCGTCTCTAATGCTTCTTGGTTGTATTTTCAAGGTCTTTGATATCAGACGGGTATCTGATCCAACAAAGACACGTGAAGTGTGAAAGGGATCTAAAAGTACTCATCATCAGTCGCTCCGGACTGATTTGGCTCGTGACCCTCCGTCACAGGAAGCTGAAAAACAGTTTTTAAAAGTAAAACTATTCAATTCTTCACAAGATGAAACAAAAAGAAGCCAAGATTAAAGAAAAGCCAGAAAAAAGAGAGAAATGTGTTTTCATCTTTCCAATCCGTTTTTTTTAACGGTTATCATACACTAGTTTTGTCCTTCTGCACTCGATGCTCTCACAGAAATCCTCCACTGGGTCATTAGTGAAGATTACTGAACTGTAAATTCTAGCAGAGATCCAAATATGTCAAAGTGAGGTTCTGGGAAAGTGAAAATATTTGATGCATAATACATTTTAAATAATATTTCCATTGACTGGAGCTTGAATTTGTTGGAAATATTAGTGGGTTTTAGTTCTGATTAGATGCTTCTTAAGTTTCTTATTCTGCTTGTGTTACTTTATATTTTAATCTTTTGTTGTTGTCATTTACTTACAATTTCTATTTCAGTTGAATATTTTCCTGATACTTAATTGCCTTACTCTTATAGCTATTACTTCTTTTACACTTAATATGTTTTACTCTATAGTTTATATGTTAAATGTTTCCATTTTTATTCTAACGTTTTTTTGTTATTCTTCTGTTGTAATGTTTAATCAAACCCTGAAACATTAGTTTTATTCAGGATTAATAAAGTTTTCTCTTATCTTATGTCAACATAGAAGAAGTAATTATGTGCACATCTTGTTTGATAGAAGCATAACGTCTGCAAAAAGAACAAAAAGGGGTGAAGTATTTACTTTATCTGATAAAAACTCACATTTTGGCACCTTGATATCCTGAGTGAAGTCTAAAAACATCTCAGGCTGCTGTCGGGGGAGGAGGAGGAGGAAGAGGGGGAGGAGGGAGAGGAGGAAGAGGAGGAGGAAGAGGGAAGAGGAGGAGGAAGAGGGGGAAGAGGAGGAGGGGTTCCACGTTGAAGCATCGCCTCACTCACCAGCTGCCAAAAATACTGATGTCTTCTCCTCCTTTACTGTTTCTTCTTCTCCTGAAAGAACGGGTTGAAAAGTTCAGTGTGAAATCACATTTCCGTGCGATATATAGAGCTGCAGTCGGGAAGGAAAGCTGCCGCGGCCCCCAAAAAGCTGTGAATGTGTGTGTGTGTGTGTGTGTGCGCTGGTAGAGCTATCTTTGTGAGGACCAATTAGAGTTTTAGACTGAGTGAGGACACTTTTGGAAAGTGAGGACATTCTTCTGTTTTTATTTTGTTTGAGGGTTCAGAGGTTAGGATTAGGCTTTTTATTTGTGATGGTTAACTTTGTCTATTTTCAACCAGCTTCATTACAATGCGGACGTGCTATGTTGAACTTCCTGTCCCCCCCCCCCCCCCCCCCCCACACTCATGTATCAGTAAAAAGTTTTAGCTTCAGGGCTGTTTGTTCAAACAAAATGTTCTAGTTTTGCATCTTTTGTATCTCAAATTAAAACAACCAGGAAATATTAATGTAACAATAATAATAACGTTCTTTATGTAGCACATCTTTCTCTCTGCACAGACAGCCTAGTTTTATGAAAACATCTTTCCAGCAGTGAAATACCTCAGGTTCTCATAAGAGGTAGGGAATGCCTTACGTCCTCACAAAGATAGAAGTACAAGGATGTGTGTGTGTCTGTTCACCTAAGTGCATTCATCGTTCTGTCTTTTAGCTCCATATTCATGCAGAGTGTGTTTGTGTGTCAGAGATATTCCTGTGAATTGCTCCATTTAACAGAAGGCCGAATGTGTGTGTGTGTGTGTGTGTGTGTGCCTGAGTGTGTGTGTGTGTGTGTGGCTGCAGATGAGTGTGTTTCTGCAGCGACGCAGTAACACTCGTTGAGGGTTTGTGGGTGAAAACACTTCTTTTGACAAACACTGCTCATGACTGACATCTCACACGGCTGAGTTGAATCTGCAGCGTAGAAACCTGAAGGTGGAGGTTAGACGGGAGTTTTTTACGGTGTTGATGTGCTCAAAGTTGGATCATTTTAGAAACACTGAGCTCCTCTGCTGCTGAATGTTATTGATTTAAAGCATTCAGAGGATTCCTGGATATTTTTATTTTGAAAGTTAACAAGTCAAACCACCCGTTAAAGATCTTTATTTGATTCAGCAAAAGGGCTGCACGGTGGTGCAATGGCTAGCACAGCGAGAGGGGGCCGGGGTTCGATTCCCGGCCTGGGCGACCCCTTCTGTGCATGTTCTCCCCGTGTCAGCATGGGTTTTCTCCGGGTTCTCCGGTTTCCTGCCACAGTCCAAAGACACGCAGCTTTGGTTAACCGATGACTCTAAATTGCCCGTAGTTGTGAATGGTTGTCTGTCTTTATATGTCAGCTTTTATTCTGAAAACACCGCTGTGACAGATAAACAACGGGCTGGAACTCACCATAAAGCTGCAGATTCAGCTGCTCGTTCACTTCCTTCATTTCATTAACGAGCAGCATCATCTCTTCAATTATCTCTTAAACTTTCTGCCACCGACGTGTCCAACATTCACACCTCTACTTCACACGGCCAGATGTGGGCAGCTGACAAGAGAGGGTGATGTTTGAAAAACCTTTTTTTTTCTTCAGTCTTCACACAACTACTTCTGCCACTTTTTCGTGTGAACATCGGAGTGCAACACCGTGAACGTCTTCCAGGGAAGATTGTCCAAAAAAGCGTAGATATCGTCATCTTATATCCCACTTGCTACAGCGAGATCAGACTGGTTTGTACTGGGAAGTTTCTAGGTGTGAACGTGTGGAGCGTTCCTGAAAAGGAGCACCGAGGTAAATTAATAAAAACATTACAATTAAATCTGTTATTTCCCCACTTGAGTTCAGTCAAAGATCTTCAGATTGGTGAGACTCTCTGCTCTGTCCTTCCATCTTATTGTAATTAAGTGCTCCGCTAAACTTCTCCAAGTGGAGCATCTTCCTCGGGGGAGCCATCTTTGAGAAGGGGAAGTTATTAGTTTTGGGGACGAAGGCTCCCTTTTCTGTGTAATGACTCCCGTCCTCATTTATTCTGATGAACCTGTTTATAAAACGGGACCCAGGGACAAACTTTTAAAGTTATAACTCAGTTCTTGAAATGAGCTGTTTATTTGAGATAAATTAACGGAAACAGCATAAATGACTATTAAGATCCTCAGTTTCTGCTCAATAAAGAGGCCTCACAGACTTTTAGGATAAGAAATATAGTTTTGTTTTCAAAACAATCTTTATATTTGCCTTTTTCTAATTAAACATTGCGAGACATTACAGGCAACAACAGTGCTTTTCATACACTGGTCAATATAGAGATGTTGGTCTTCTGATTCCATAATATCCAAAATACACATTTAGCTGTTTATTTTACTACTTTGTCTGTTTGCGTCTGTAGATTTCTCCTAACTTCATTAGATAATGCCTCATTTGCATATTCAAACATAACATTTCAGAAAACTTGTAATAAATCTTGTCTTACTAAATTACCTTGAGTGACGCCTTCATTTGTGTATTCTGGCTGAAATGACAAAATCAGTTTAAATCGATATAAACTGCACATTGAACTCTGGTAGAAAGTCAAAACGATGAGCTTCGAGTTAAACTCCCTCCTAAATATTTATTATGATGGGTTAAACGCAGCGGAGGGATTTCACTTCAGGGGTTAGTAAAGTCTAACAGCTGCTTCGGTGGATCCGCTCAGCGCTGACCAGTTACAAGCTGTGGTTATAATGGGAAGCTCCCAGTGTGGAGCTGTGGTTATAATGGGAAGCTCCCAGTGTGGAGCTGTGGTTATAATGGGAAGCTCCCAGTGTGGAGCTGTGTGAATCGTTGCTGCAGCTCGCAAAAAACCTGCTGCACACGAAGGTTAAAAGATAATAAAAGTGCAGCAGGACGGCTCATCGTAGGTTCCCCCCCCCATTAAAGTACGATTCACGCGTCGCCTCAACTTGTGATTAAATTCCTCTCAACACGCCTCCTCGATTGGCCGCCACATTTAACCAGAACTTCACTGCTCCGGATGAGAAACGACTTGTTACCCAAAAAAGCAGCATCTTAAAGTAAAGTTTATCTTTTTTTCTAATCATGTGAATTTGAGTTTTTTCGCCCCAAAAATATTTGTACAACTTGTTCTTCGCTTCTTTTCATTTCATATTAAAATCTAACTCTGTTATTTTGTGACGTGTGTTTCATCATTTTGTACAAATTGTGAGACTCGTAAGTTGAACAGCAGGCAGAAGCTCAAAGGCCTCGTATCCAGAGGAAACGCTGACGGATGAGCAGCACAAAGGATTTAGGTTTTTGTTTTTTCCGTCTTCAAACGGCTGATTGAGACTTAAAGCTGGAGACTCAGAGAGCACAAGTCCCTCGATGCCTTTAAACCACAGAAGGTCGACTTCAAGCTGCGCAGGGATTCAGATTCGCATGATGAAGTTATTATTATCTATCGTCTGCTGAATCTTTACGTTCCAAGATCCCGAGACGAGATGTTTTGAAGGTGATTTAAAGGCGGAGTCGTATCTTAAACAAGTCAGTGGTGGAAGGTAACTCGGTACTATACTGAAGTACACATTTGAGGTACTTGTACTTCCTTATTAAGTATTTCCATTTTCTGCTACCTTCTGCTCCACAATTCAAAGGAAAATATTGCACTTTTTACATTTATTTGATAACTTTAGTTACTTTGCAGATTCAGATTATTTATTCAAAACATAATCAAAATACCAAACATGATGTAATATTGTAGGTTAATTAAACTCTAGCCCTATTTGTAGGCCGAAAATGGCATAGCCATACTAAAGAGAGTGTAGATCTCTAACTCCAAAGTCTATTTGAATAATTTTGATGTTATAATAACAAACACTTGTGAGATTTGATCAGATGTGTAAATATCAGTGTTTAGGGGGGTTAGGGAGGGTCAAAGCAGCTAACTAGTTCATTTTAATCTGTGTGAACTGAACTTTGAGCGAACAACACTGACGACAAATATGTGAACCAATAGTTTAGCCTTCCTTACAGCGAACAAGATGTTTTAACAGCATTTGAGTAAATCATTTCAGTACATTTAAATCCTGTTGACATAATCGAATGTTACATAGACATTTGTCTAATTTGTCCAAATTTAGTCCATTTTTAACTTAACTATCAAGATGTGTTTTTAAATGGTGAATATATCACATAAAACATCGATGATAGAAGCCAGACTTGGACCTGTTGTTATTCACAGTGTGTTTTGGTCAGAGTGACACTGAAGTATTTAGAAATGATTTTTTAGGGCTCCTTCCCCCGAGTCAAACTTGGGAATATTTGGATTTTACATGTAGATGTAACACACCTGGAGTTTAAGACTGAAAGCAGCGGTTCACCGGAGACTTCGGGTCGGCTAAAAGGTCACGCCGTTCTGTGCCGTCTTAAAAAGAATCTGGTCCTGAATTAAAATCGAGCAATCAAAAAAACCTCTGACCTCTGACCTCCAAGTGGAAGTCACCCCAAAAAAGGAGCATTTCTCTACA
Organism: Pholis gunnellus; assembly: GCF_910591455.1. Lineage (NCBI taxonomy): Eukaryota > Metazoa > Chordata > Actinopteri > Perciformes > Pholidae > Pholis > Pholis gunnellus. Next base: position 21,097,294 of record NC_136543.1, on the reverse strand, counting down.
GGGATTGATAAATTATCCGATTATTATTCTGCACAGAGTGTGAGCAGTAGATGTGAGTGAGTGTGTGTGGGGGGCAGACGGGGGAGTCAGTTGTGTCCCTGTTAATACCAGGGTTCAGATGAACACCCACCTTTTTACTGTTTTATCATTCTGCTTCACATGCACACGCCGTATTTAGAAGAGCTTCACTGAAGCACGTTTGTTTTAGTAGAACAAACAGCTCTTTTGTTTTAAGTCTCTGAAGGCTCCTAGACAGCAAATCAAGCTGCCATGTTTGATATGTTGATTTACGTTTGCCCTCCACATCGAGGTCAAAGTTTAGCAAAGAAAAAACTCTCCTACCTGCAGAATTATTTTCTTTGTTTTCGTCTCTTTTCACATTTTCTCTGCCAAATTATTCCAGATATAGAGCAGTTAAAATATCTTTGTTCCGGCTCTTGCGAATGAATATGCATTTGGATTACGAGGCGGACGACGTGCTGCTTGGCTGCACAAGCTGAGGGTGATGCAACAACTCTGAAGGAAAAAAAAACAAACATCCAATTACGGGCCGAATGGCGACGGCACGAAGAGAAAATGCAATTACACAATGATGAGTTGCATAAGCCTTTTTCTGAGAATTTCCGTCCCATCTCTCGCTGACGTTCTGACATGCGAATAAGACAAATGACGGCCGCCGTCTCACCGGCCAATTAAGACACAGACGTGTTATGTCACGATGTTTTCAGCAGATGCAGATTCCGGCGAGTTTGGTAATTTTCATAAGTGGAGCAGCAGGATTTTTAAGGCCTCGGATACGCTCACTGTATATCTGAAAACACAGCTGGGGTCGTGTTGAACATTTTAAGAAGATACAGCAGCATAAAGAAGCTGTTTTTTTGAATCCCTCGGAGTTTGACGAGGAAATCTAGTCGGGTGTTTCTCATGAGACTCTCACCTATGATTTTATTTTTTTTTCATTCTCTGTAGTTTTTATTCATGCCGGGAAGCTTATCTGAGCGTGTGCCGTGTTTCTCAACAACATCCTGATTGACATTCACACAGTTACACCGGCTCACACCTGGGAGCTACAGAGTACAACCTAGTCTGCTGCTGAGCGTCCTCAGAGGAGGAGGAAGGGCCTCGCTCACGGTCCCAGGGCCACGTTTCTGCAGGCAGGTGAGGGATTTTAACCCGGTCCAGCAGCCCACCAGGCCTGGGGGGTCGCAGGTGATTCAACTCACTGTTCTGGACACAGTTCAATACAGAAAGCATATTAAACTAACTCACAAAGGTCCGTCTTTGTAATTGTATATGAAGAGGATCTGCAAAAAGCTACACCTTCAATGCTCTTCACAGAGAATACAAATACGTGTCAAATGCAAATTAGAGAAACTCTGAGATTGAAGTTAGCCACTAACAATTTTAACATTTAAAGCTAATATCATACAATATGGAGGATGAAGGAGGAAAATTAAATATATATATTTATAAAGAAAAGAATACAGAAATGAATAAGTTTGGGGGAAAAAGCAAACATAAATAATTAAACTTTAAAAATGAATAAATAATCAAAAATAACAGTTTAAATCAATTTAAAAATGATGAAAATAAAAAGGAAAATGAATGACTATTCATTGGTAGATTTAATGGCATATATCAATTAATTTAATCATTTATTTTGGATTTTTGCAGCTTCTGCCTCCATACATACAAACAGCTCAAAACTCACCAGGAACTCGTTTCTCCTTTTAATCCTCGGCGCTCGTACAGCTTCAGGCTGGAAAGCAAAGATCAAAGTCAATTCATTAGTATTTGTATTGGAAACGTAATGCTGGATATTTGTTCTTACCTGCAGACGTGTCTCTGTACGGCTCACCTGCTGCTCGCTGACTAGAAGAATGTGCGACATTACAAAGTTAATTCCAGGCAACTTATTGGAAACATACAAGAACATTATCAAACATTTTTGGACACATTAAAAAACATTACTGTGTCAGTTTTTGTGCGAAATAGAACAAACCTACATCCGTCGGTGTCTTAATATCGTCTTTGTTTGGAGCACAATTCAACATCACAATGTCAAAAACCAATGAAAGCTTCATTTGTAGATTATTTGTTTGTTTGTCAGCAGGATTACAGTAAAACTAATGACCCGCATTTCATGAAAATTGGTGGAAGGGTGCAGAATGGGCCGGCTGTGAATCCCAATAGATTTGGGAGTGGACCTGAATCTCAGGCACAAACACACAAGTTATCTTTGACTTTCGTTTACGTAGCCAGATAAGGCACCGCCCTGGTGGAGGTCTACTCTCCCCTTCTAGTTTTCTCATCATAACTTGTATATAATACATATCATATATAATAAATATAACCTTCCCTACGTGAGGCAATACAAATTTTATCAAGGCTTGAATTTTCAAGCTGTATTTACCACTGGGAACCCGACAAAAACAGTGTTTCAAGTAGAGAACTCATATTTACCTGATTTCCCACGGGGCACAAACGCAGCATCATACACACACACACACACACACAAAAAAAGTGTTTTCTGTAAAGAAATGTTCATCTTTCGCAGGTCGATTTATCTGCAGAGACACGAGCTCAAACCCCAAATGCTCAATACGCAGCATGAATATTGAGACGCACATCAGCAGAAGAACTACACACTTTAACACAGCGAGCGCTCGGAGGGCACGACAGCTTTCAATCCGCTCTGCGCTGCTATCAGCCCGAAATGTGATTCCTCACCTTTATTCTTATTCATTTTTAGATTTTTTTTTACGGCCCCCTTCATTCTCATTGTGAATCCAAAGGTAGAGCTTATCTGAAATTAACAGCAGCACCATGATATCCTCAGAGAGCACCGACCAGATATTAGGCTACAGAGCGACGTGGAGAACATCCACAATCGTCGGGATGGAAATGCTAAACAGGCTCATCTTCTACCGTTTGCATCAGGCGTCAACACTTTCAAGGCCACAGCTTTTTATTTTTAACTTGAAAAAGTGTTTTTTTTCCGCCTCTCATCTCCATCATCGCCCTCTTTGTGTGGCTGAAGTGATGTTTATGAGATCAGCTGAAGTGATGTTATGGATGAAGGTCAAAGACGTCTTTACAGAAATGAATGAAAACCAACAGTTTATTTACTTTGGTCCAAACCAGTTTTCTTTTCTGTATATATGCAACAGTGACAGTAACTTCTGAACATCTAACAGTTTAAATGAATACTTCACCCTCAAAAGCACCTTTTCTACATCTGTAACTCGCTCCATGTTACATTGAATTCTGAACAGTTTTTCTCTCGTCTCCACGGTGAACAAAAAATTAAAAAACAGAACTGCTAACTGTTTAAAACGGTTCGTCTGCCTGTGTTTATTAGACTAAATAATATGCAAGTGTTTAACTATTAGCTTATTATTGACTGCAGGAACTTAAATATCCTGGTAAATATATATTTATATTGGAAAACCCCACCAGTAAATGCCATATTTTTAAGTTTCCACCAAATTTCGTTCTGGGGCAGCGAGCTCTTCATATTTCTGACGCTGGTTGTATCACAGATAAAAAGCAGCTACACAACCCGACAGACATCGACTCTGAACATTAGCTTCCCCGTTAAAGCTTCTTATCCACCTTCACTCAATGAACACTCATCGTGTGTTGTTCGTGCTCTGCAGCCGCCTGCAGATACTGAAACAATTTTCTGATTGTCGGAATTGCCGATTATGCCGACTAGTTGATTAAATGGCAATTAAATTGGAAAGTAAGTTGGTTTCAAACATTTGTTTTAATAACGCTGAGGGCAAATTCCCCAAAGACGGACGCCTCACTCATTTAATATCAGAGAACGAAGGTGACGGCAAGTTTTTTATTTCCAGCTCTGAAAACTCCAAAACAGAGGAGGTCTGACAGGAACACACAAGAAAATACCACTGATGTTAAGAGACGAGACTCTAAAGGTGTAGTGTGCACTTAATGCTGATCTAAAACGTGGTAAACAGAAATATAGAAATTATAATAAAGTGGGTAATTGACCCTTGGCTAAGCCCCGCCCAGAGGCCATGGTCAGAGCTTCGTTACCATGGAGCCCACACTGTCACTAACTGCACTCTCTGAATAAATATCAAATGTTTGAAGAAATGAAAAAGCGATTTCAGAGAGAAGCAGACAGAAAGGTCGACCGAATGCGTTTGAAGGATACATTCAGGATGTTAAACTGATTCAGCAGTGAAAACGGGTTAAAAAGATAAAGATAGAAGCTAACGCTACAGATCACAGAGTAAAAGACATCGAGTCTAAAGGAACACTGTTCCTCTTTATTCAGTTACAATCATTAAAAAGCAAAAGCAGCATGCATATACTATATACATGCAGTATACCTTCAGTAGCTAGCATAGCATAGACGTGCTAACAGCTTGTTAATTAGCTAGCTTGCTAATTCCACCATGCTTTAATGCTACATCGGTTTCAGAAAATGTGCCAAACAGCGGGCTGTCGGTTCGGCGACAGCGCTGGGTCCAATGTTCCCTCTTTCCCACTCCCCGCCGCTCCGGAGAAGAACAAGCTAGCTCGCTAACTTACCAGCCATCTGTATCCGACATTTTACAGCCCCACTGACGCGCTTTCACCATAACAACAATCACCATTTGAACTAGTCAAATGACCACGGAAAACAATTCAGTGTCCGTTCTACTCCTGTTCTAATTTGTCCGTGAGGGTGTCGATGCTACGCTGTGATTGGTCTGTCTGCGTCTGAGGGGCGGGACTTAAGGAAGGGTAAATTGGGTTTAGGCCATAGACTGTATATAAGAAGTGGGCGTAGTCATCGTGTTGTCACCCATTGGTTTGCGGACTGCCGTTCTGAAGCCTCGAGTTCGCCGATTTCGCCGTCGCCATCTTGGAATACAACCGTCGCCATGTTAGCTTTTTTGCAATCAATGAACGAACTAGCAATTGAGACCATAAACTCATGTTTACAATGTTAATTTACAATGGAGTCAATAGAGTCATTTTCTCATAGACTTCTATACAACCAGAGGAGTCGCCCCCTGCTGGTCAGTAGAGAAGTTTTAAGATACTTCTGCATTGGCTTCACTCGGCAGAACCGAAGGTTGCCGCCTGGTTCTACTCTTATTCTATTTCTATGCGAGTATGTCGATGCTACGCTGTGATTGGTCTGTCTGGGACTTAGACGACACACAGAAACACACACAGAGTGAAGAGTACCCTTTGAAAAAAGGCTGTGTTTTATTGAAATACAGCAGACATCAACAGGTTGTTTTGCTGACCTGGGCAACAGAAACAAGAGCTTGAATACTTTTCAAATCGAAGTAAAAAAAACAACAAATATCGATGGCTATTTTTGTCATTAGAAGTAAAAAAAAAAATCTACAAAGACGCTCAGAACCTGGTGCCCGAACTAAGGAGGTGAAGCGTCATTTCGGGTCACAAGCTGATTAACACGAGTGTCTTTTGTCACATCAGGAACTAAACGAAAACAAGCCGGTGCTCCACTTTGGATCCTGACTCAAGACTCTCAAAAATGCTGGTATTTGAAGTTAAAAAAATCAAATGCACCTCGAGTTCTGAAGGAAGGATTTGAAAACAGCGTTCGAGCCTGTTTTTGTGCCCAGGGCTGGTTGTTTGATAGTAGCAGTAGTAGAAGAAGCAGAACCTCAGTTATGAAGCAGGGCTGGCCTCAACTCCCCTTAAAAACACATTTAGTGCACCTGGTTTCCCCCCTGAAAGAAATCAGAAAACTGTTCCTCCTGCTCGCACACGGGAGTCCAGTTTGATCTAATAATAGCTCTTTATGGACTCGAACAGGATTTTTATTTCTGCAGAAATAGACGTTTCTCTGCTTGAATATCTCCAACAGAGAGAGACCTTTCGAAGAGGTTGAGATACTAAAATACTTTAGTTTTTTTTGGCATGTTTGTCCATTATTGTACATCAGTCATCCACACTGTTTTAAAGAATGCATGAACCCTGTCAGTACCTACAGCATGTGGATTTGCATCGCAGAACGTTTTGGGTTGAATAAACCTTTTCACAGAAAGTCCTTTGTAGAAATCATGTCTCGATGACTCTTAAGCTTAAAACGTTTCTTCAAGCTTCTAAAGTGACTTTGAAATTGTTAAAATAAAAAAACTTTTGACTTTTGGGTATTTTATTCAGTTTTGTTCTGTTTCTGTGTCAAAGTGTGGTTTAGAAACGTGGAGACAGCTGCAGACTGAGGACGGATAAAGACCCCCGAAGTTTATTCAACAACTGAGGATGGATCAGACGAGAAGCATTCAGTCCACACCGTGCAGAGGTTTGTTGTTAGTTACAGTTGTGAAGAAGTTCAGGGTGTATTACAGTAAGTACAAATCTTAGGAAGTCTGCATCGCCTCCGTTTTGTATATTTTTATTTTATAAAAAGAAAAGAAATAACAGAAAAGTCTTTAGGTTATAAATAAAGTTTAAAATCCACATTAAATGAAGATTACAGAGGACTAATTAAATTGATTGCTTTCGCAAGACGTTTAAATAAATCTCAAATGTCGTCATCCCTAAAATGTGATGATTGCCAAAAAGTCTTTTTTGGCGGGAAAACCAGGTGCACGCAACAGATAAACTTCAAAGTGAGCAAACAGAGCGACCTTAAATGAAACAAAGGAAGGACTCGTGCACACTAGTCGATCTGTCTTCAGCCCCGAGATGGAGCCTGTAGCAACAAAACCTGTTGCAGTGTGAAAAAATCTGGAAGGTTCGCGTTCAAAAAAAGTTCGTCCAAAAAACTGTGACCGGACGTTTTTCTGCTTAAAGCCGTAGTCCTCATAAAAAACATCTGGTGCTCGAATCTCACTGCTAACACATGTGAGTTAACAGTGAACAAGCTAGCTGTATGCTAACTGCTAACACATGCGAGCTAACAGTGAACAAACTAGCTGTATGCTAACTGCTAACACATGCGAGCTAACAGTGAACACCTTAGCTGTATGCTAACTGCTAACACATGCGAGCTAACAGGGAACAAGCTAGCTGTATGCGCTACTCCTTGAGCTTGCTTGCTTGCTAACAGTTAGTTCTAAAGCTAGTTAGCTCGGTTGCTAACAAGACAGTTATGTTTTCGGTTTGTTTGTTTATTTATTTGTCCGTAGGATTACAGAAAAACTATCGGCTCAATTTTCATGAAGCTTGGTGGAGCATTGGGCTCCCTGAGCTTGCTTGCTTGCTAATGGTCAGTTCTAAAGATAGTTAGCTCAATGGCTAACGGGACAATAAGACTTTTACCTCCGCCAAGTAGATTATGATTTTGTTTGTCAGCAGGATTACAATAAAACTACCGGCCCGATTTTCATGAAATTCTTGACGCAAAATATATTTTGCTGCTACGAGCAAAAATCCACTGGCAACAAACCATTTGCTGTGTTTTAAATGCGAACAAAAAACAAAACTGGTGCATCTTTTAAATTGTAACTGAAATACGTACGTAAAATCTAAAGAGATAAATTCTACTTTGACACCAAGCGACCATTTTGTCAGATTACGCGTCACAGTTTGTGGATGTTATTGATTGAACAGTTTTGTTTAATTTCTTTAGAAAGACTAGTGTGCTCGACTCTTTGCTCTTCAAACATTCAGACAGTAAACCCACAACATTTACTTAACTCCTAGAAGCAAATACATTCAATCATTCATCAGAAAAATATTCCAATTAAAACTATACACTTGCAAAAATAAAAGTCTCTTGGAAGCTTCCTAAGGCTGAGCGTCAACCATCTTTACAGCGCTGCTTTCTTTTCAAGCGTTTTCTTTGCAGAAGGATGTGCAGCGGCGCAGAGCTGACAGCTTCGGTGATGCTGAACGCCACCGAGTTTTAAAAACTATGAAGACTTTAAGCGAAGAAACAAGCATTTTGATACAAACCAGCAGTACACCCCCCCCCCCCCCCATGGACGGAGTTGAAAACCCCCCTGTTGTTGTTGTTGTTGTTTGTTTGTTGAGGCCAGCCCTGGTGTGCATTTGTAAATACAGTATTTCAGATATATGTAGTCTTATCATCTTTAAATCTGACCAGGACACTACGGCGGCAGAAGCAATACATAAAGAAGCTCATATTTTGTTTTGTTTTTTACTATTATTCTTTTCTGTCGGAATGGAACTAGTTTCAACTAAGCCTACCAAGCCAACATGTAGTTATGTATTGAATAAAAGGCTATTTATCTTTTTTTTGTTTTGTTTTATTACAGGCGTGTCTGATGGTGTGCAGGACGAGAAAGAGAGAGAGAGAGAGAGAAACAAATCAACGAAGGAGGGAAAACAGAAGATAGAGAGAGATATAGAGATATAGAGAGAGAGAGAGATGAGTTTGATTCAGGCAGCATGATTCTGGATTGTAGGGTTTTCACTGTCGAGTGTGTCGAGTGTTGTGTTGTGATCGTTACAGTTGAATCCTTCTGCGCTTTGCCACCATTTTGACAGTTTCTTAACGTTTTGTTGTTGTTGTTTGTTCCTCGTCCGTTTTTTAAACAAAGATCCACGACAGTCACTTGGTCGTACAAGCATGTTCGTCGGAACAAGAAGTGCAGATTGGTTTAAGTTTTTTTTTTTTTTTTCTGTGTTTTTTTTTTCTTTTCTTTTTCTTCAAAAAAGGGTTCCAGACAGAGTGGCTACAATAATAATATTAATAATAATATAATAATATAATAATAGCACTTCACTTCAGCACAGAGAAAATAAAAAAGGTCCAAAGGAGCTTTTTTTTGTTGAATGCTTTTTCTTTTTTTTTTAAATCTGATTTGATGTGAAGCAAAGTCCCCCCTCCTCTTCCTCCCTCCTCTTCCTCCCTCCGCCTCCTCCTCCTCCTCTCAGCGGGGAAGTGGCGGGCGGAAGTCCAGTGCCGGTGAGATGAAGAAGTGACTGAAGTATTGCCAACTGGTCCATTTTTTTTTGTAGTGGTTCCACTCTGGTTCAGTAAAAAAAAAAAAAAAGAGAGAGACGGAGACATAAAGAATAATAATAATAAAAAACGTTGCACACGCTCCACAGCTGGCAGCGTTTTTTTTAAAAGTCCATCAACAAATAAAACAAAAAAATAAAAACAATAAGAGGCGAGAGAAACCGAGAGAGAGAGAGAGAGAGAGAGAACGGGAGAGAGAGGAGGGAGGAGGGTTTCGGGGGACGAATTGCTCCCATTTTACAAAATGTAACAAAAATTTTGTCCGCAAAAGTTTTACAAATCTGTAGCAATACAGAAAAAACAAAACAAACAAACATATATACCCTATTTACAAGAAGGAGAAGAAGAACCCTTTTTTTTTTCTTTTTTTTTTAAAAGTGTAGTGAGAATGCAGCAGATCCCAGCTTTGGCACTCGGCATTTGTTTGTTTGTTTTAAATCCGTCCCGTCGTCGTCGGTGTGTTACAGTCTGACTGCTGCTGCTGCACACATTCAGTGCTCCGGCTCACCCTCCTCTTCACGGCAACGCAGGTCACGCACAACATCACCTCAGCCGCGAAAAACATCCGTCCAGTCCAGAGTTCAAGACCCGCTAACCCCCCCCCCCCCCCCCTTCACAGCGACTTAAAGGAGAAGCTCAGTTTTCTTTTTCTTTAAGGAACTTACAGTAAAGTGCGGATCATGAAACGTGTTTGTTCTTAAAGGGAAGGTTCAAACTTAAAGATAATTTAACGAGCAATTAATCAATAACCAACTAATCACGTGAACGTAATAAATGTTAAAGAACTGTTCTCCGTTCTCTCTCTTTTACTAATTCTTCTGAATTTTAACTTATTCGCATTTGAAGAAATGATTAACAAAATGAAAACGGCTCAGTTTTGTGTGGCGTTCAAGGACACGATCGTCCCACAATGCAACAATGGAAGAAAAATAAAAGAGAATCAATAAATGACTTTGTCTGTCTGTTGACAGAAACTGTTATAATTTGGCTTATTATGTTTTTTATAATGGCTCAGAAATTAACTTTTTAAAGTTAACGTCACAGTGACTAGCTACTAGCATAACACACGTGAATCCCCTACTCAAACTGTCTGTGGTCACGCTGCATTGTGGGTTATGTAGGTGTGGAATCAAAATACAATATCTCTTGTTCTGCTGGATGGATTTTGATCTTTGATCTTTTTTTTTGTGTAATGATAAATCTGTGTAGTACACAGTCAATAGTAGTACTCAGTGTACTAGTATGTAATATGAAACTGGGAGCAAGGCAACTTAAAGGGCCAGAACCATTTTATTTACTTCTTGTATTTGACCTAAATTGACTTCCAGGCTGGTTCTTGTACTTAAACCGCACTATTGATTGAGTAGAAGTACAGCTAATCTGCCTCTGAAAGGAAATTTGGGGAAGAAACTAATTCTACTTGTTGTTGCAGCTACAAGTAGAATAACTGATGTTTTGTGAGCCTCGTCTCTGCTTATACTCGGTGAAGATTAAGCTCCTGTTTTGTAAAACTAGTGTCAAACTCACATCACGGTGAGCAATGAAAGGAAAGCACCAATTCGAGACTCGGTGTAAGAGACGGCAGCTTCAATTATCTTCACAGATCGTGACCCTGAATTTCTCCTTGCACTCCTCTGATTTTCAATTTGGCAGCGTGCATACGACTCGCCAAAATAAAATAAAAGCCCCCCGCCGTCTTTCTTTTAAGAACTCGTGCTTTTGTTGTGTGAACGTGGAGGGGGGGGGGGGGTCACGACGGGTGGAGAACGCTGAGGACGATGTTGTGTGTGAGCTGGAATGCGACAATCAAGAGATAAAAATAAAAAAAAATTAAAAGAACAAAAATTACAATATCTGATAATTAAAAAAAAAAAAAAAAAATGTTGCTCCATCCTCCGTCCACCTCGTTTTTCTTTTTCCTCTTTTCCAGCAGCGGCGGCGGCGATGGCGGCAAATCCTACTCGCACCTGAGATGAACAGAAGAGAGGAAAGAAGCTGTCAACGTCTCTCTGCACAAGAGAAACGTCAAGTTTCACGAGAACACAGATCATTCCCACCTAGAAAATAAGAGGAAACAAAAAAACTAAACAAACAAACGAGAGAGAGAGAGGTGGTGGGGGGGGGGATTAAAACGCAACTGTGTGCCAGGAGACGGTGTTCCCGGTCGCCTGGTGCTGCTGGGAACTGGGACACATTGTGAAATAATAATCGACGGCGGAACCCGACCGGCCGGCGCTCTCTCTCCTAATCCATGTGAGAGAGAAACTGTGTTAAAGTTGTGTTTTGAGTGGGAGTGATTAAACGAGGCTGTGATTGCAGAAACAGGATAATGGACGGTAACACACATCCCCTCTGTTGTTCTCAAATAGTGGCCGCGAGCTTTAGTCGCTTTAATTGCATTTATATATTCAGAATTAGGTGAGAAGCTTCTCTGTTTTCTGAAAACTTTACATTTTAATTCAACGTCAACAGTAAGAAAATGTTAAAGGGATTTATTGCGTATTTTTTTTTAAACAAAGTAAAACAAACGGTCTTTCCACCAAGAGACCCGTGTGAAATGAGATATAATTTATCTCTCACGATCTTTTCCTAAACCTAACGAAGTATTTCACGATCTTTTCCTAAACCTAACGAAGTATTTCACGATCTTTTCCTAAACCTAACTAAGTATTTCACGATCTTTTCCTAAACCTAACGAAGTATTTCACGATCTTTTCCTAAACCTAACGAAGTATTTCACGATCTTTTCCTAAACATAACGAAGTATTTCACAATCTTTTCTTCAACTTAACGAAGTATTTCACGATCTTTTCCTAAACCCAACTAAGTATTTCACGATCTTTTCCTAAACATAACGAAGTATTTCACGATCTTTTCTTCAACCTAACTAAGTATTTCACGATCTTTTCCTAAACATAACGAAGTATTTCACGATCTTTTCCTAAACCCAACTAAGTATTTCACGATCTATTCCTAAACATAACGAAGTATTTCACAATCTTTTCTTCAACTTAACGAAGTATTTCACGATCTTTTCCTAAACCCAACTAAGTATTTCACGATCTTTTCCTAAACAAAACGAAGTATTTCACAATCTTTTCTTCAACCCAACTAAGTATTTCACGATCTTTTCCTAAACATAACGAAGTATTTCACGATCTTTTCTTCAACCTAACTAAGTATTTCACAATCTTTTCCTAAACCTAACGAAGTATTTCACGATCTTTTCCTAAACCTAACGAAGTATTTCACGATCTTAACCTAACTAAGTTGTTTCCTGTGAAGACAGAAGTTTATTTTGAAAAGACTTGCATTTAACGAGCTGAAATTGACACGCGTTGCTTAACTTTCGTAGGAAAACGAACAAAAATTGAGGAGTAACTTTTCTTCCGCTGGTGAACATAGCGGAACATTTCGTACCTAAACAGACTGATATTTGCCTCGGGAGTTGGTGGAGACCAAAAACAGCTAAAAGAGAGAATATTGGAGTTAAATTCATCATGTGACACAAACACAAGGACTCCTAATGAATCATCGTGTCACTCTGTAACGGCTGGATTCAGGTTCAACATATCAACTGAATGAAGGTCACGATGCTTCCTGTAAGTGACCAAATAAATCTGTTGCTGCAGGTTTAAAATAAAGTGTTTTCTCTGTCTGGATGTAGGATTTCATTTCAAAGTGTAAAGAGAAAATATACCTCAACTTGTCACATAAAGGTTTGTGATCAAATAAGAGTCCCAGTCTCAAATAAATTCAGTGTAAATGTACATCCTACACACCAGTGTGTTACACTCCACCGGGACAAGGAGGTGCTATGAACTTGTGTTTAACTGTACACTGTAACGGTTTAATACATCATTATATCTTCAACCATCTGTTTCTGCTAATCTTCTGTCAAAGTCATCTCTTCTTCTATCTTTTGCCAAAAACATTAGTTCTTTGATTTCATTTTTTGTGTGTGTGTCTGGTTCTTAAAACACGTTTCCGTTAACTCGCTGTTATTATACTGAAACTCAACTCAGCTCCGCGTTTAAGAGAAAAGAGAAAAGATCAGCTGGAGGAGCTGTGAACAGCTGTTCAATCAGCTGTTCAGTCAGACGCTGCTACACAACAGCTGACGGTCCAATATGGCCGACAGCGGGTTCGTTTCATTACCTTCATGCACACGAGCAGCAGGAAACACACCGGATGAAGGTTGACAAACACGAAGTGCAACATTTATCTTTTAGAGATTTACACATTTTTCAAGAGCCTAAAGAAGAAACTACGAAGTTGAATTTTATGTAAAAAGCTGGTCCGATGTGTCGCTGACTGACTCCATGAACTCAGATAACTTTTACCCCAAATATTTCACAACCTTAAAGTTCAACTTTATAATCCAAAAGAAATTCACTTGATCAAGTAAACAAAAACGAAACCCAGACATTAGACAACACAACGGATGAATACGGTTTGAATACCTCCTCCTGCGTAAACTCGCAGCTCGTTTTGAATCTCTTTGTGATTGTTTTGCTTCTCTTTTGTGTTGTTCTTTTTGTCATTTGGCCTCTTTTTGTAGACGTTTTGTGTCACTTCCTGGTCTTTTTGTCTCTATTTGGAGTTTTTGTGTCTGTTTTTGGTAGTTTTGCATCTCTTGGTGGTCTTTTTGTGTCTTTGTGGTTGTTCTGCTTTAGCTTGTAGTCGTTTTGAATCTATTTTAAGTGCTTTTGTGTCTCTTTGTGGTGGTTTAATATTTGTGGTCATAATGTGTCTTTTTTTAGACCTTTTGCATCTTTTCATTGTCTTTTTGTGTCTGAGTTTGTCAGATGATTCAGAACGGCTGATGAAATGTTTCATTTAATTAAAAAGTACTTAATTTAAATGTAGAGGCTTTTTACTTTCATGTATTTATCTTTCTTCCATTTGAATGCACTGAACTGACACTACAGGTGATGTAACATCAGGACGATGATTCACTGAAAGTCAATTCTGCCTCCAAATGAATTATGTTTGTCAACCTTCATCCGGTGTGTTTCCTGCTGCTCGTGTGCGTGAAGGTAATGAAACGAACCCGGTTACCTGGAAACAGGTAACGTTCAGTGTTTTTTTTATATATATATATATATATATATATATATATATATAAATATATATATATATATATATATTATAACAATGACAGGGAGGGAGAGGCACTGCAGCATTTCGGCAATTAAGCCTTCATCTATAAGCTACGACTGTTGATCGGTTATTATGGGCTCTGCTGATTAAATGAAGCCCCGAGCTGCTGTGATTAGTGAGACAGGACAATGGATGGCACACACACACACACACACACACACACACACACACACACACACACACACACACACACACACGAGCTGGAGACATTGGATCAATCTGCGCAGCAGGAATTTGTTTCGGCTCCTAAATGTAATCTGGGTGATGTCCTCACTCTTCATGAGTCTCCTCTTGCTGCTGTGACCTCTGACCCCGAATGTGACCCACAACGTGTCGACCACAATACAAAAATAAAATACATGAAGGTGTGATTAACACTACACGCGTTACTATTCTGACTAACTGATCTTTGTCCACTGACAAATCTCATAAAGTTTATTCAAACAAGGCGGTGAAGACGTCCTCAATGTTGAGGAAAAGAGAGAAAGTTACTTTGTGTTCTGTTCCGGTGAGACAAAGGACTCCGACTCCTCCGTAAACAGAAGCCACACATTTGCTGCTCGCAGGTCGTTTTAAATCTCTTTTGGGTTGTTTTGGGAATCTTTGTAGTCTTTTTGTATCTTTTCGTCATTTGTCATCTTTTTGGAGATGCTTTGCGTCACTTCCTGGTCTTTCTGTCTCTATCAGCTGTTATTGCATTTCTTCTTGGTCTTTTTCTGTCTCTTTACGGTCATTTATTGTCTCTTTGTGGTAGTTTAGTGTCTCTTCTTGGTCTTTTTCTGTCTCTATTTGGAGACATTTTGTATCTCTTCCTGGTCTTTCTGTCTCTATTTGTTGTTTGTGTCTCTTTGTGGTAGTTTTGCATCTCTTGGTGGTCTTCACACACACATATATTTTATGATTTATTTGCTCTATCACGTCTCTCTACTTTGTAATTCATAGACACATTGTTTTTGCAGCCATCTCTCGGTTATTGATTTCAGTGCCGTTAACTTAATATTCTCAGCAGAAATGTTCGGTGCTTTTATCTTCCATTTCCCCCGAAAACACGACGTTATGATTAACGCAGAATCATATCAGGAGGACGTAAGTTTCACTCTGATGATGTTTTGCTTAATGGTTGAATAACTTCTCTTTAATTCCAGTTATGAGAGCTGAATATGAGATGATCCTTCATCAACATTCTGCTTTAATGCAGTTATGTTGTTTCATACACACTTTTATGAAATAGGTGTTTGATAATGTGTTCTATTTCAAAAAGCACTTTAAACCCAGAGTTCAATATAACAGAGAGCGATGTGTGTATGTAAGTATAAAAAGCATTCAGTTGAAATGAAAACAGTAAAACGTCTTTCCTCATTTTACTGCGCTCTCTGGAGGTCGACACAAACATGCATCCACACAAATAAACAACAACATACATACAAACAACATCTCTGCTTTTCATTTAATCACTAAACAAACTCCGATTCAATATCTCACGTTTTTCTTTCTCACCTCTGAAGCACAGGTCTGAGCTGAATAGCGGCTCAGAAGAATACGTGATGTTTGATTTATTCTCTCCGGCGTGCCGGACGGGAGGGGCTCCGCAACAACGTCAGAGCTGCATCACTGAAATCACGTGAGCCCGTTTGCTGGCATCCAGTGTGACAAACCCCGCCCGGCTGGCACTGGAGGGGCTTAAAACAAACACCACCTGAAGGTTCTGGTCCAGCAGAGATGAGCGCCAGGACGACTGAAGGCCTCAGATGGATAAAAGAAGAATCTCTAAATATATTGGAATTAAGAAAAAAGAAGTCTCTGGAAACCGTGTTCCCCTGTTTCCAAGTGAAACACATTAAAAATGATATAATTATAAAAGATTATTCTAAAATATGACTCAGGTGAGCACTTTTAGTGGACGTACAGTGACGATGAGGTCCTGGAAATAATACAGAAGTCGCCCTTTAACTTTAAATGTTTTCTTCAATCAATGACAAAAAGTTGATATCACAGCTTCTGTGACGACTAAAGACGATGCAGAGAGGACGGAGACATCTTTCAGCACTGCTCTCAGCGCTGGAGAACATCTACCAAATCCTGCTCTCAATGCTGGAGAACATCTACCAAATCCTGCTCTCAATGCTGGAGAACATCTACCAAATCCTGCTCTCAATGCTGGAGAACATCTACCAAATCCTGCTCTCAGTGCTGGAGAACATCTACCAAATCCTGCTCTCAATGCTGGAGAACATCTACCAAATCCTGCTCTAAGTGCTGGAGAACATCTACCAAATCCTGCTCTCAATGCTGGAGAACATCTACCAAATCCTGCTCTCAATGCTGGAGAACATCTACCAAATCCTGCTCTAAGTGCTGGAGAACATCTACCAAATCCTGCTCTCAATGCTGGAGAACATCTACCAAATCCTGCTCTCAATGCTGGAGAACATCTACCAAATCCTGCTCTCAATGCTGGAGAACATCTACCAAATCCTGCTCTAAGTGCTGGAGAACATCTACCAAATCCTGCTCTCAATGCTGGAGAACATCTACCAAATCCTGCTCTAAGTGCTGGAGAACATCTACCAAATCCTGCTCTAAGTGCTGGAGAACATCTACCAAATCCTGCTCTCAATGCTGGAGAACATCTACCAAATCCTGCTCTCAGTGCTGGAGAACATCTACCAAATCCTGCTCTCAGTGCTGGAGAACATCTACCAAATCCTGCTCTCAGTGCTGGAGAACATCTACCAAATCCTGCTCTCAATGCTGGAGAACATCTACCAAATCCTGCTCTAAGTGCTGGAGAACATCTACCAAATCCTGCTCTCAATGCTGGAGAACATCTACCAAATCCTGCTCTCAATGCTGGAGAACATCTACCAAATCCTGCTCTCAGTGCTGGAGAACATCTACCAAATCCTGCTCTCAGTGCTGGAGAACATCTACCAAATCCTGCTCTCAGTGCTGGAGAACATCTACCAAATCCTGCTCTCAGTGCTGGAGAACATCCACCAAATCCTGCTCTCAATGCTGGAGAACATCTACCAAATCCTGCTCTCAATGCTGGAGAACATCTACCAAATCCTGCTCTCAGTGCTGGAGAACATCTACCAAATCCTGCTCTCAATGCTGGAGAACATCTACCAAATCCTGCTCTCAATGCTGGAGAACATCTACCAAATCCTGCTCTCAATGCTGGAGAACATCTACCAAATCCTGCTCTCAATGCTGGAGAACATCTACCAAATCTTGCTCTTAGTGCTGGAGAACATCTACCAAATCCTGCTCTCAGTGCTGGAGAACATCTACCAAATCCTGCTCTCAGTGCTGGAGAACATCTACCAAATCCTGCTCTCAGTGCTGGAGAACATCTACCAAATCCTGCTCTCAGTGCTGGAGAACATCTACCAAATCCTGCTCTCAATGCTGGAGAACATCTACCAAATCCTGCTCTCAGTGCTGGAGAACATCTACCAAATCCTGCTCTCAGCGCTGGAGAACATCTACCAAATCCTGCTCTCAGTGCTGGAGAACATCTACCAAATCCTGCTCTCAATGCTGGAGAACATCTACCAAATCCTGCTCTCAGTGCTGGAGAACATCTACCAAATCCTGCTCTCAGCGCTGGAGAACATCTACCAAATCCTGCTCTCAGCGCTGGAGAACATCTACCAAATCCTGCTCTAAGTGCTGGAGAACATCTACCAAATCCAGATTCATTCAGCCGACGTGTGACTTGCTAGATACTAGTTTAGAAACATATTTTCAGAGTTTATGTTTTTTTCTTTTTTATTGAACTAAACTGAAAGATTTCAACAGGAAACTGCCAAAAACAAACAAACATTACTGTCAGGAAATATCAACAAAATCTAAAGTCATTGCTGTTTTGAAAAAGCTGCATATTGATTATTGATTCCAGCTGTCAAGCGTTGATTTTTGAAGACAGTCCCTCAAGAGCGGCCGATGTCAGAAGCCGAGTCTCCGCCTTGTTTACGGCTGTTTGGTCTCCAGGAAATCATTCGAACGGCTTCTATCTAGAAAGAAGCCGAAGCCGCGTGGAAACATTAAAAAGTGACAGGAGAAGCTCTGTCGTCCCGCTCTGCCCCAGGCGGAGCCTTTTATCCATCAAACTTTACAACACCGGGGGGTCCTGCTGCTATTTCAGGCCTCCAATAACGCTTTTTTATTTATTTTCCTTCCCTAAATTTTCCTGAAGTTTTGGTGTTTGTTGCTGAGCGGCTTGAAGCCAAAACTCACACAGCTACACACACAGACTGGTGAGTGGATGGAGAGGGTTTTGTTTGTTGCCTGGGATCGAGGTGTTGGCTTCAACACTATCATACTGTGTGGAGGGGGGGGGGGCGAGGGGGGGGGGGGGGGGGGGGGGGGGACGCTGGGGACTCTCGCTCCGTTAAATCACAAAAAAAGAAAGAAACCTGCAGACGATCGTACTTTTTATGGTGAAATAAAAAGAAATTAAAGACAGATTTGGACGGACTGAGTGGAGAAATGATCATCAATCATCAATATCTTATTGTATTTTATATATATATTATAAAGTATTATTTTATAAAGTTGCTGGAAAAGTACGTTGTGTTTCAAAATGTACAGTAAATACACTTTTCTCTTATGGATTAAAAGTTCCATTAAAATAGCTTGAACAGTGCTTTTACTCATTCTTGATGTAAAGTGCCGGTTAATTAATACTTATTATGTTTAGAAATGCATCATTCATAATATCTTTTATGTAGAAATGCATTAATCTACATCTACAAACATTACTCTTGGTCATTCAGAATTTTTTTAAATCATGACAATTTTGTTTTTGTATGATGTCTTCAGAAAATGTGCTCATTTATTTGTGCATTTTCCTACAAATAAATCCCCAAAACGTGTCATTTTCCACTCGTTACATGAATACAGTCTTTTCTAAGTAAACGTCTGTCTTCACAGGAAACCACTCGGGTTTAGGGAACAAAACGACTCAGTTATGTTTAAGAAAACATCGTCATTTTGGTTAAAATAACTACAGAAATACTGAAACTACACTACACCAAAGCTACGTAACAAACAAATCAACACTGACTTCTCGTTCCACGGCAGAAAGAACGCTGAGCGGTGGGAGTCAGAATGTGTTTTGGAGGGTTTACGCCATCTTTGTTCGTGTTCTTATCGATGCCGTTAACTGTGAAGTCTGTACAGAGATCACGTCTTGGCTCTCATTGAGGACCAGATCAGTCAGACCACGACCTGAGGCGGTCTGGCTCACATCCTGTTCAGGTCTCAGTGGGGTTTTTTGGACCGCATGTGGACACAACCTCCGATAATCTATCAAACAGAAGTCTCCATCCTTCCTCTCCTGAGACCTGAGACACTTTTTAAGGAATCTCATCTTTGCAAAACATTTCAGGATGAAGTTATAAAACACGTTCAACATGTTTGAGCTCAAGGATAAGAAGTGTTCCGCTGAGTAAACAACAACAACAGGTCGCCCGCTCTTCACACTCTTTGTTGTTAACTCTTCTTCCTCCACAGAAATATTGCTCAGAGATTACAAAAAATGAAATTCACGCTTCACTTAATGACTTAAAAGGAGGCCGTTTGTCATTCTTTGACATTTGATAGAATAAGTGATTAATCATTTAACTAAGAAATAATTAGAGCTTGTCTTGATAGTGAATGTAATCCTGCTGCAGGTCTAATTAAAAGACATGTTAACATGTACAGAATACGCTCCTTCTCACATGAATGCACCTTTTCAGAGGATTGCTCAGGGTTTTTCTTTTTTCATAAAACACAAAAGCGTGGAAACAACTCACCGTTCATCCAGTCATCTTCCTCTCCCGGTCCAGCAGCAGCTCCCGTCCTCTCCTCGAGTGTCTGTCCTCCAGCCAGCTGCCGAACACCCCCCCCACGACTCCCCCGTTCTGTCCCCCGTTCTGTCCTCCGTTCTGTCCTCCGTTCTGTCCCCCGTTCTGTCCCCCGTTCTGTCCTCCGTTCTGTCCCCCGTTCTGTCCCCCGTTCTGTCCTCCGTTCTGTCCCCCGTTCTGTCCTCCGTTCTGTCCCCCGTTCTGTCCTCCGTTCTGTCCGCCGTTCTGCTGCCTCATTCTGTCGGGGGGGGAGGGTCGGAGGGTTAAACGGACGGTTACAGACGTATATATATATATATATATATATATATATATATATATATATATATCAGTGGTGGGCCGTCAGGGCCTGCAAAGCCTTCTCTGCTGGCCTTAACAGAATCACAAAGTTAGAGCTATTTTATAATTTAATAATTTTTCTTAAATACACTACATGTATCATAATTTATAAAAATATTTTTCCCATTATCTTATTTTCTCATTGCACAGCTACTGTGTTCCTCAGCTGCTCTGCTTCAGTGCAGCTTGTTTTAAGTAGAGCTTTTATCCAATCAGAGTTCACCTCTGTGTCTCTAGGTAGAAGAGAGGCCCCAGGCCTGCAGACTCACCAGTGCCTCCATGTGCAGGTTAAGTGAATGGGGACGATGTTGTTGATTGGCATAGTGTTCAACCAATCAGATCTTTAGTTTGAGATTCTTAGACGCGCCAGAGCGGCCTGCAGGCCTACAGCTACGTCAGCATTAGCAGCAGCGCTGCAGTGAGATTCTGTGCTGTGATTGGTCAGTGGGCGAGCACGTGACTGTCGTGAAACGAAACTTAACAGCAGAGGCTTAGTCGGAGTAGTGAGAGTTCATATTGAAAGATATGAATGAAATTATGATCTTTTTTGCATTTTGCTTGGTGTGCATTTTGAATTTTTTTTTACCTAGCTTTGTTTTTCAACACTCAATGGCTGAAGGAGGAGAAACGGATTTGTGAGTTGGGATTAAACTCTGTCAACAAAGAAAAGAGGACGTGATCATTTGGTAAGTCAACTTGTTCGTTTTTTTACATCTAATATCTGAATGGCCCTTGAGTGTGTAGCAGAACGCGTGTTGCTGCTGTTGTTTTTCCGTTAAGCTAGTTAGCCTAGCCTCCCGGAACACTCCCGGAGCATCAGCTGTTTTTTGTTGTGGTTCTTGCTGTTCCGGTTCAGAGGTCACACAGAGGTCACACAGACCGCTGTCTCCTACTGAGCGCAGGAAACATTATATTTCCTACAATTTAAGCTTCTGTATTTTCCAAATGCACTAGTATTATTCAAATGTATTGTTCGGTTTGTAAGCCTCGTACCGAACGGTTTAATACAAATACGTAACGTTATATAGTTACAGCCCAAGAAACGATCATGTGCCATCATGTAGTTATAAGGTGGTATTTCAGCAGTGAAGGCCCAGGTATAAAATGCACGGCCCGCCACTGATATATACAAACACACATATATATACATAACTTTAATGTTTGTCGACGATGTTCTTTTTTACAGCTCTTATAACATTTCATTTTAATGCATGTTAAGAGTTTTACTGAAATGCAAAAACTGGTATTATTTCTGAAAGATTAAATATTAAGATTTGTTTAAAGTCGTATTTAAACACCAACGTCGTGTTAAACAAATTGAGGAATTTTAAATTAAAAGACATATTGCGTCAGGAGATAAAATCAATACGGAACATTTCGTTTTGTATTTATCAATCGATCAGTTAAGAATCATCTTTCTGTCCAACATGAGACAAAACAGTGATGTTAAGATATTAAATATCTGGCATTGATTTATTTTTAAGATAAAAAGAAAGGACAAAAAAAATCGGCCAAATAATTTCTGAAACTTTTTTTTTTTTTAAGAATCAAAGGGAACTGTCAATCAATTATTCGATATTTAGACGACTGAGGTCCGCAATCAGATTAAACACAAGCGGGTCAGAAGTGGGACATAATTATTTTAATTATAATAATCAAAAATAATTAAATTCTGAAGGAGGACTTCATGTCTGGGACTGAGTCAGAAATAGTGACGAAAACTGGGACAAACGTCTCGGGTTTCAATTTCCGCAACAAATAATTAAAGTTTTACTTTGTGAAATAAGAAGATTTCTATTAACTAGGCAGCAAATAATTCTCATTATCAATGAATCTGCAGATTATTTTATAGATGAATCGATTAATCGTTTGGTCCAAAACACAAAGTCATTCACTTTAATGTGATATGCAGGATAAATATATGAAAATCTCTCGATTTGAGAGGCTGAAAACAGCATTTTCTTCCATTTTAGCATTAATATACTTTAAAGATGAATTGATTATCAAAATAGTTACTGCAGCTCTACTTTTAACTAATGTGAGAGGTGAACCCTCCCAATCAGAGCTTTTTCTTTTTCAGCTTTCAGTATATTTTCACTGCATTTACTGTCAATAAGCAGCAACAATGACTCGTGTTGCCTCATCAATTCTTATTTGTCTGTGCATCGCACATCACAGTGTTGAGCACAGAGTTTATAAAACCAACAGGAACCAGAAGGATCTCAATGTGCTGTCAGTGCAGGTTCATACTGTGGTGCTTTCCAAAACCCAAAACTGACTCGTGGGGAGAATAAAACTCTTGCCCAAATTATTGTGGAGATATTGGTTTCCAACGTAATGGCTGCGTTATTTAGCCAAAGATCTCCCAAGCTCCTGGAAGACTGAATAGAGTCTCGTCTATTTGTGGGTTAATGTCCTGAAAACACTGTTAATGTGGCAACTAGAAAAACAACAACAACAACACAAGGAGGCGGAAATTTGTTTTGGTCTCGCTGTTCTCCACAGAAGGTGTAATAGAGCGTAGAAAACCAAAGGACGGAGGAGGCTGTATTCTGTTCAGATTATAAAACGCTGAAAAGAAGAAGACATACAGCGGTAATCTGGCAGACTACCAGGACCATGAAAATAAAGAATGTGGGTTTGACCACCTCAGTTAATTTTGAAGCAATTGAATTCAAATTTAAAATTTTATTGTATTCATTGTTTATTTCATTTTAAAATATTCATCTTTAAATCTGCAAAGCACTACTTGGATTTTATATATTTATTCTATATTATTGAATTAAATAATATTAAATCTAAAAGCTAAAATCTGTGTACATATGTGGATGCAATATTGGGGGTCAAAGTTGTACTTCGGTCTTCTTAATGGATAAAGTAAGACTTATAGTGGAAGATGATTATTCGCCCTTTGAACAGTAAAAGAAAATACATGTATGTGCACAACTTTCAGTATTTTTTTTATACGGTACCTGCCAGACAGCCGGTCTTGAAGTTCATCCCGCTGTTGACTGCTGAGGCTGTTGGCGCGCTGCTCCATCAGCCAGCCCAACTCGACCTCCAACACCTTACTGCCGTTGTTGTTTGTCAGGGCTCCTTCCTGACAGCGCTGGAGGATGCCGGGGGCAGCATTTTTGGGAGAGCACACAAGCGGCCCCTGTCCTCCGTTCACTCCGTTGTTGTGAAAAAGTTCCGCCAGCTCCAGGCCGCCGCTCTGCAGCCGGTCGTCGTTGAACCAGCGGGCGAGTTCGGCGCGTCCCGTCCGACCCTCCAGTTGGCTGAACTCCTCAGGGGAAGGCCACCGCGTTTGAGCAAAATCGTCCATGAGGAGCGCCAGGGATCGGCTGTCTGGAGGCACTGAGCAGGAATTCGGGTTGGGGACGGAGGGGGCGATTATAGGCAGGGTGGAAGATGGTGGAAGAGGGCTCTTGAGATGGCCCACACCAGTGCTTGGCTTGTGAATTCCATTCAGCTGTAGAGTTTGGTGTTGCTGTTGCTGCTGATGTAGTCGTTTCTTGGCGATGGCCGCAATGCCACCGGTGCCCACCCTCTTAGTGCCCATGGAGTTGAGGAGGGCTTGTTCCAGGTTGTCGCGTAGCGCGCGGCGCTCCACAAACCAGCTGTGGATTTCCTGGCGAGACAGCCGGGTGGTGCCCGCCAGATTGTCCACATCGCTGAGTGTGGGAAAGCTGTTCCTCAGGAAGTTCTCCTCCAAGATCTTCAGCTGTTCTGCCGTCTTTCCTTTCATCCTCTCCAGCAAAGGGAACTGGGTCAGCACCGAGGACTTTTGATGAAAGTCCGGTTTCAGCGCCGCTAGCAACCCGTCAAAATGTTGGACCCCATTGTTGTGAGCAAGTGCGGTTTGATCGTGGAACCATTTGCCATCCGTGCGAGATGTCCCGTTGGCCTCTGCCAGAGGAGTGAGTACCTTATCTCCTCTGGGGTAATAGGCTTTCACCTCCACCCCTTGCTGCTCTTTTAGTTTCCTGCTATCCAAAGGGAACCCTGAAATCTGTGTCGAGGCTTTGGCCGGAGCGCGAATGGACTGGATAATGGTTGGCCTCCTTATTTGTGGGGCAACAGGTGGTGGGGAGTTTGGCAGCTTGAGATCAGCAGCTGGCAAAGCGTGGGTATTCGGGTGCTTCTCTTTGGAAGTGATGGGCGAGTTAAGAGGAAAAAGTAATGAGTTTTTAAATGGCGGAGCAAAGATAGGCGGGGGTACTATCAGTGGTCTTGTTAAAGACTCTGGAAAGACTAAGGAGGGCAGCGACACCACCGGTTTTGTTTTGGGGTTTCCTAACGTCGAGAGAATCCTCCCTTTGGACAACAAAGACGTCGAGGACGACGACGACGGCGGCGGCATTAAAGGCACAGCAGCGGATAGCCTCCTCATCTCTGTGGTGACCAGAGGAAGTGCTACAGGTCTCTTCATCTCCACGGGAACAGGAGGCGGAGCCATTGGGAGGCGGTCTTTTGGGGGAGGAGGGGGCGGAGGAGCCATGAGGCCCCTGTCTTTAGCGTCGCCGGAATGGGGAGCGACTGCCATGATGGGCCGTTTGGACTCCGGGCCGAACACCGACGTCAGGTACGTCGGCAGGGATCGTTTAAGGGAAGGGCCGGAGCTAATTGCAACTCCAGCGGGAGAGTTTGTGGCGGCGACCAAACTCAACCCATTGGACGCGTTTGTCCGCACATGACTCGCGTGCCCGACGGTAGTGTGGACAAAGGTCTGCTGGGAGGATTTGGCAGACGGCTGAGCGAAGGTGGTTGTAGGCAGGACGGTGAACGTGTGATGTGCAGGGGGGATGGAGCCGTTGAACATCTTCTTCCTGGCTTCCTCCACCTCCTCCGGGGACCAGGTGATGCCTTGCTTAAGCCGCTGGGTGGTGAACCAGACTTTGATCTGGTCCTCCGGGTGCTTGGAGGCAGCCGTCAGCCACGACAGCTCGGCGTGCGTCGGGTAAGGAAACTTGTTAAAGGAGGTGATCAACGTCAAGTTGTCGTCTAAAGAAGGGTTATATTTGGTGGTGTTCAAGGGAACAGCTATTTTTGGTACAGAGTTGAAGTTGGGTGGGCGCTGGAGCATCGGGGTGACGTGGGAGAGCCCTTGGAGGATGGTGGGTTCAGGGATGATGACCGTTCCGTTGATGTTCACCGCTGTGATTTGATTCTTCTGGAACAGGCCGTCCCGCTGGCTTTTTAATTCGCTCCCTTGATAGAGCGTCTGGATGTTGTTCGGGGTTTTCACTGTGGCTGATATGCAGGCTGGAAACAGAGAGCTGCCGTTGCCTTCGTCCCGTTCATTCGTCACTTCACATTCAACTGAATTGTCCTTGCCTTCGATTGTCTGCTCTAAGATAGTCTGATTGTTCTTTTTTATCCTCTTGAACTTGAAGTTTGTCTCGCCCGGGTGCTGGCTCTCGTTGTGCTCTGTGAGCGAGTCGAACTTCTTGGTGTTGAAGTTGCAGACGGCGCAGAGGTACATCGGATTGAGAATGACGTTGGGGTGGCTGGAGTCCACGTGGTCTTTGAATTCATTCAGGTTCTGCGTTGAAAACGGGCAGTATTTGCACTCGTATCCTCTGGGCTGCTTTTTCCGGGACGCCGGGTCAGAGTCAACGTCTTCCTTGTCCTTCTCCTCTGTGGCTTCCTCATCTTCAATGACAGGAGGTTGATCTTTCTCCCCCGACTGCTCCTCTTGTTCTGATGGCTCAGGATTCTGGTTCTCCACTGGTTTTTGAAACGTCTGCTGGTCTGGATTCTCTGAATTATCCTGCTGGGGATCTTGACTCTTTCCTGCAGATTCAGATGATTCTGATTGTTCTTTTTCTGTCGCGTCGTTGTCCACTGGTATTTCCATGTCCATTACCTCCTCAGGGTCGTCCTGCTCTTCAGGCAGGTCCCCTGACGACCCGGACCATGCAGGGGGTGGAGGACTTTCTACGGCTGGACATGATGGTTGCTGCTGGTGGTGGTGGTGGTGGTGATAATGGTGGTGCTGGTGTTGCTGATTGCGTTGAAGATACTGCGGTTTTTTGGCTGCTGCTTCTGCTGGTGCTGGCTGAGGGACGTCAGCGTGTCGGTTTCTGAAAGGGACTCACTGAAGGTGGGATCGGAGCTGATGGTTGTGGATACTGGTAGGTGGGCGGAGTCGGAGTCTCCAGCCTGCGAGAGGGAGGGCGAATAACCGGCTGACGGTGCCGGCCCAGGACCGGTTGTGCAGTGGCGTCTCCCGCTCACTGGCAGTGTCAGCTACCGACCTGGGCGTCATGGGAGGGCATCACAGACGGCAGCGACTCTCGAGCTGCACAGAGACACAAAGAGAGAGAGAGAGAGAGAGAGAGAAAATTA